>NC_041392.1:227308681-227406070 GCF_002162155.2 Triticum dicoccoides | reverse complement strand
GCAGTAGTAGCGAAGGAATGCTCGATCGGGTTCAGTTAACAGCCATCGATCGATCGCTCGGGTTCAGTAACACGTAGCCCGCAGTTGAATCACTCGGGTTCAGTTAGAGCCCAACGCCTCGCTCGGGTTCAGTTAGAGCCAACACCTCACACACACACGTATGTGTATGAGAGAAACGCGCATCGCTCGGCCCCCGACCTCCCACCGTAACCGGGAACTCCCTGAAATTTTCCTCCCCCTTGCTTCTACCACGTTTTTTTCCGTCATGGACGGCCCAAAGAATGTCATGCAGCTGCGTCTCTGGCCCGCCAAGGACGAAAAGCCCATTTTCTATCATGATTTTTGGTCATAGAAGTAGGAGCCCACCACATCTATGATGATACCGGGTTTTGTCACAATTATCATCATAGAAGTGTCATATGTATGACATAGTTTTTTTTTCGTTCGGCCCAAAATGTCACGGATGTGTCTTTTTTTTGTAGTGTAGAGATCAAACCCTAACAAAACTAACTCAATTACATGATAAATCTCATCGAACCCATCACCGTCCAGCAAGCCTACGATGGAATTACTCACGCACGGCGGTGAACATTATGAAATTGGTGATGGAGGAAGGTTGATGATGCCGATGGCGACGGATTCCCCTCTCCGGAGCCCCGAACTGACTCCAGATCAGCCCTCCCGAGAGAGATTAGGGCTGGGCGGTGGCTCCGTATCATAAAACGCGATGAATCCTTCTCTCTGATTTTTTCTCCCAGAATGTGAATATATAGAGTTGGAGTTGAGGTCGGTGGAGCCTCAGGGAGCCCACGAGATAGGGGACGCGCCCAGGGGGTGGGCGGCCCCACCCTCGTGGATAGGGTGTGGGCCCCCTGATGTTGATTCTTTTGCCAGTATTTTTTATATATTCCTAAAATATTCTCCCTGAAGTTTCAGGACATTCTGAGAACTTTTGTTTCTGCACAAAAATAACACCATGGCAATTCTGCTGAAAACAGCGTCAGTCCGGGTTAGTTCCATTCGAATCATGCAGGTTAGAGTCCAAAACAAGGTCAAAAGTGTTTGGAAAAGTTGATACGATGGAGACGTATCAACTCCCCCAAGCTTAAACCTTTGCTTGTCCTCAAGCAATTCAGTTGACAAACTGAAAGTGATAAAGAAAAACTTTTACACACTCTATTTGATCTTGTTAGCCATCATTCAAGTTTTTAGCAAAGATATGAACTAACCATATTCACAATAACATTTAGGTCCCATGTTTACTCATATCAATGGCATAATCAACTAGCGAGCAATCATAATAAATCTCGGATAACAACACTTTCTCAAAACAATCATAATATGATATAGCAAGATGGTATCTCGCTAGCCCTTTCTGAGACTGCAAAACATAAATGCAGAGCACCTTTGAAGACCAAGGACTGACTAAACATTGTAATTAATGGTAAAAAAGATCCAGTCACAGTCATACTCAATGTAAACTAATAGTAATACATGCAAATGACAGCGATGCTCTCCAATTGGTGCTTTTTAATAAGAGGATGATGACTCAACATAAAAGTAAATAGATAGGCCCTTTGTAGAGGGAAGCAGGGATTTGTAGAGGTGCTAGAGCTCGATTTTGAAATAGAGATGAATAATATTTTGAGTGGTATACTTTCATTGTCAACATAACAACTGAGAGATCTCGATATCTTCCATGCTACACACATTATAGGTGGTTCCCAAACAGAATGGTAAAGTTTATACTCCCCCTACCACCAACAAACATCAATCCATGGCTTGTCCGAAACAACGGGTGCCTCCAACTAACAACAATTCTAGGGGAGTTTTGTTTGCAATTATTTTAATTTAAGCATGGGACTGGGCATCCCGGTTGCCAACCATTTTTTCATGAGTGAGGAGCGGAGCCCACTGCTCTTGAGAATAACCCACCTAGCATGGAAGATACAGACAACCCTAGTTGATACATGAGCTATTCGAGCATACAAAACATAATTTCATTTGAAGGTTTAGAGTTTGGCACATACAAATTTACTTGGAACGGCAGGTAGATACCGCATATAGGAAGGTATGGTGTGTTGGAGAACATGGTAGTTTCAAAAATTTCCTACGCACACACAAGATCATGGTGATGCATAGCAACGAGAGGGGAGAGTGTTGTCCACGTACCCTCGTAGACCGAAAGCGGAAGCGTTAGCACAACGTGGTTGATGTAGTCATACGTCTTCACGATCCGACCGATCAAGTACCGAATGCACGACACCTTCGAGTTCTGCACACGTTCAACTCGATGACGTCCCTCGAACTCTGATCCAGCCGAGTGTTGAGGGAGAGTTTCGTCAGCACGACGGCGTGGTGATGATGATGATGTTCTACCAACGCAGGGCTTCGCCTAAGCACCGCTACGATATGACCAATGTGGATTATGGTGGAGGGGGGCACCGCACACGGCTAAGAGATCTAAGGGATCAATTGTTGTGTCTATGGGGTGCCCCCTGGCCACGTATATAAAGGAGTGGAGGAGGGAAGGGGCCGGCCCTCTCTATGGCGCGCCCTAGGGGAGTCTTACTCCCACCGGGAGTAGGATTCCCCCTTTCCTAGTAGAACTAGGATCCCTTCCAAGTAGTAGGAGTAGGAGAGAAGGAAAGGGAAGGGAAAAGGAGAAGGAAGGAAGGGGGCGCCCCCCTCCCTAGTCCAATACGGACCAGCCCATGGGGAGGGGTGCGGCCACCCTTTGAGGCCTTTCTCTCCTTTCCCGTATGGCCCATTAAGGCCCAATACGAATTCCCGTAACTCCCCGGTACTCCCAAAAATACCCGAATCACTCGGAACCTTTCCGATGTCCGAATATAGTCGTCCAATATATCGATCTTTACATCTCGACCATTTCGAGACTCCTCGTCATGTCCCCGATCTCATCCGGGACTCCGAACTCCTTCGGTACATCAAAACACATAAACTCATAATATAATCGTCATCAAACTTTAAGCGTGCGGACCCTACGGGTTTGAGAACTATGTAGACATGACCGAGACACGTCTCCGGTCAATAAACAATAGCAGAACCTGGATGCTTTGGCTCCTACATATTCTACGAAGATCTTTATCGGTCAAACCGCATAACAACATACATTGTTCCCTTTGTCATCGTTATGTTACTTGCCCTGAGATTCGATCGTCGGTATCTCAATACCTAGTTCATTCTCGTTACCGGCAAGTCTCTTTGCTCATTCCGTAATACATCATCCCGCAACTAACTCATTAGTTGCAATGCTTGCAAGGCTTATAGTGATGTGCATTACCGAGTGGGCCCAGAGATACCTCTCCGACAATCGGAGTGACAAATCCTAATCTCGAAATACGCCAACCCAACAAGTACCTTCGGAGACACCTGTAGATCACCTTTATAATCACCTAGTTACGTTGTGACATTTGGTGGCACACAAAGTGTTCCTCCGGTAAACGGGAATTGCATAATCTCATAGTCATAGGAACATGTATAAGTCATGAAGAAAGCAATATCAACAAACTAAACGATCGTGTGCTAAGCTAAAAGAATGGGTCAAGTCAATCACATCATTCTCCTAATGATGTGATCCCGTTAATCAAATGACAACTCATGTCTATGGTTAGGAAACATAACCATCTTTGATCAACGAGCTAGTCAAGTAGAGGCATACTAGTGACACTCTGTTTTTCTATGTATTCACACATGTATTATGTTTCCGGTTAATACAATTCGAGCATGAATAATAAACATTTATCATGATATAAGGAAATAAATAATAACTTTATTATTGCCTCTAGGGCATATTTCCTTCAGTCTCCCACTTGCACTAGAGTCAATAATCTAGTTCACATCGCCATGTGATTTAATACCAATAGTTCGCATCACCATGTGATTAACACCCATAGTTCACATCGACATGTGACCAACACCCAAAAGGTTTACTAGAGTCAATAATCTAGTTCACATCGCTATGTGATTAACACCCGAAGAGTACTAAGGTGTGATCATGTTTTGCTTGTGAGAGAAGTCCAGTCAACGGGTCTGCCACATTCAGATCCGTAAGTATTTTGCAAATTTCTATGTCAACAATTCTCTGCACGGAGCTACTCTAGCTAATTGCTCCCAGTTTCAATATGTATCCAGATTGAGACTTCGAGTCATCTGGATCAGTGTCAAAACTTGCATCGACGTAACCCTTTACGACGAACCTTTTGTCACCTCCATAATCGAGAAACATATCCTTATTCCACTAAGGATAATTTTGACCAATGTCCAGTGATCTACTCCTAGATCACTATTGTACTCCCTTTCCCAACTCAGGGCAGGGTATACAATAGGTCTGGTACATAGCATGGCATACTTTATAGAACCTATGGCGGAGGCATAGTGAATGACTTTCATTCTCTCTCTATCGTCTGCTGTGGTTGGGTTTTGAGTCTTACTCAACTTCACACCTTGTAACACAGGCAAGAACTCCTTCTTTGACTGTTCCATTTTGAACTACTTCAAAAACTTGTCAAGGTATGTACTCATTGAAAACTTATCAAGCGTCTTGATCTATCTCTATAGATCTTGATGCTCAATATGTAAGCAGCTTCACCGAGGTCTTTCTTTGAAAAACTCCTTTCAAACACTCCTTTATGCTTTGCAGAATAATTCTACATTATTTTCGATCAACAATATGTCATACACATATACTTATCAGAAATGTTGTAGTGCTCCCACTCACTTTCTTGTAAATACAGACTTCACCGCAAGTCTGTATAAAACTATATGCTTTGATCAACTTATCAAAGCATTTATTCCAATTCCAAGAGGCTTGCACCAGTCCATAAATGGATCGCTGGAGCTTGCACACTTTGTTAGCTCCCTTTGGATCGACAAAACCTTCTGGTTGCATCATATACAACTCTTCTTCCAGAAATCCATTCAGGAATCCAGTTTTGACATCCATCTGCCAAATTTCATAATCATAAAAAGCGGCAATTGCTAACATGATTCGGACAGACTTAAGCATAGATACGAGTGAGAAACTCTCATCATAGTCAACACCTTGAACTTGTCGAAAACCTTTTTGCGACAATTCTAGCTTTGTAGATGGTAACACTACTATCAGCATCCGTCTTCCTCTTGAAGATCCATTTAATCTCAATGGCTCACCGATCATTTGGCAAGTCAATCAAAGTCCATACTTTGCTCTCATACATGGATCTCATCTCAGATTTCATGGCCTCAAGCCATTTCGCGGAATCTGGGCTCATCATCGCTTCCTCATAGTTCGTAGGTTCGTCATGGTCAAGTAACATGATCTCCAGAACAGGATTACCGTACCACTCTGGTGCGGATCTCACTCTGGTTTACCTACGAGGTTCCGTAGTAACTTGATCTGAAGTTACATGATCATCATCATTAGCTTCCTCACTAATTGGTGTAGTTGTCACAGGAACAGATTTCTGTGATGAACTACTTTCCAATAAGGGAGCAGGTACAGTTACCTCATCAAGTTCTACTTTCCTCCCACTCACTTGTTTTGAGAGAAACTTCTCCGACAATCAGAGTGACAAATCCTAATCTCAAAATCCGCCAACCCAACAAGTACCTTCAGAGACACCTGTAGAGCACCTTTATAATCACCTAGTTACGTTGTGACGTTTGGTGGCACACAAAGTGTTCCTCCGGTAAACGGGAGTTGCATAATCTCATAGTCATAGGAACATGTATAAGTCATGAAGAAAGCAATAGCAACAAACTAAACGATCGTGTGCTAAGCTAACGGAATGGGTCAAGTCAATCACATCATTCTCCTAATGATGTGATCCCGTTAATCAAATGACAACTCATGTCTATGGTTAGGAAACATAACCATCTTTGATCAACGAGCTAGTCAAGTAGAGGCATACTAGTGACACTCTGTTTGTCTATGTATTCACACATGTATTATGTTTCCGGTTAATACAATTCTAGCATGAATAATAAACATTTATCATGATATAAGGAAATAAATAATAACTTTATTATTGCCTCTAGGGAATATTTCCTTCATGGTGGACTCATATGGAATAAATTTTGGGGTTTATGGAAGTGGATGCACAAGTAGTATTCCCGCTTAGTACAAGTGAAGGCTAGAAAGAGACTGGGAAGCGACCAGCTAGAGAGCGACAACAGTCATGAACATGCATTAAAATTAATCAACACTGAGTGCAAGCATGAGTAGGATATAATTCACCATGAATATAAATATCATGGAGGCTTTGTTGATTTTGTTTCAACTACATGCGTGAACATGTGCCAAGTCGAGCCACTCGAATTGTTCAAAGGTGGATACCACCCTATCATACCACATCACAACCATTTTAATCGCATGTTGGCACGCAAGGTAAACCATTATAAACCCCTAGCTAATTAAGCATGGCATGAGCAACTATACTCTCTAATTTTCATTGCAAACATGTTTCATTCATAATAGGCTGAATCAGGAACGATGAACTAATCATATTTACAAAAACAAGATAGGTCGAGTTCATACCAGCTTCTCTCATCTCAATCAGTCCATCATATATCGTCATTATTGCCGTTCACTTGCACGACCAAACGGTGTGGATAATAATAATAGTGCACATGCATTGGACTAAGCTGGAATCTGCAAGCATTTAATACAAAGGAGAAGACAAGGTAATATGAGCTCTTTGTTAGATCAACAATAATGTATATGAGAGACACTCAACATTTTCATCACGGTCTTCTCCTGTCGACCCCCAAAGAAAAGAAACAAAACTATTTACACGAGAAAGCTCCCAACAAGCAAAAGAAGAACTGGAAATGTTTTTGGGTTTTCTTTTTAATTACTATTACTACAAGGATGGAAAGTAAACTAGCTAAAAGCTACAACTAATTTTTTTGGTTATTCTTAAGGTTTTTCAAACACACAAGAAGAAAGCTTTAAAAAGAAATTAAACTAGCATGGATAGTACAATGAAAAAGTATGAGCACAGAAAACTCGCATGAGTGTGTGAACATGAATGTAATGTCGGTGAGAGATACGTACTCCCCCAAGCTTAGGCTTTTGGCCTAAGTTGGTCTATGGCCACGGCTGGCCTGGCGGATATCCGAAGTTGTAACTGGTATCGTAATGAGATGCAGTAGCTATTGCCTCACGAGCTACAACTTGGAGGCAAGTTGCCTCTGTCCTCCTCTCATACTCGTTCGCTTCCTCCCTGGTTATAACGTATCCCCCTTTTGTCTGAAAGTCAAAGAAAGCAGGAGCATGGAGAGCAACATGGACAGTGCGATGTCTATCAAAGATTAGTCAGTATTGGAGGGACTGTTCATTCCTCTTAACAAACTGATGATGAACCATAGCATTATAATCTAGATAAGCAGGAGGCAATTCTATATCATTCTCATGTATGGGTATCTCAAGAAAATTAGCTACACGAGTTGCATAAATTCCACCAAACAAGTCTCCATTGAAACTATTAAGATGCAACCAACGTGCAACAATAGCCCCCAAGTTATATCGTTTATCACCCAATACCGCACTCTTGAGGACACTAAGATCTGGAACGCACATGTGGCAAGCCTCATCTTTACCGTTAATGCATCTACCTACGAAGAGAGCAAAATAATGTATGGAAGGAAAATGAATGCTCCCTATGGTAGCTTGTGTGATTTCCCTAGATCCCCCCACAGTAATACTAGCAAGAAAGTCTTTATATTCAGATTTGCAAGGTTCACTAACATTGCCCCAGTGCGGGAGTTTACAAGCAGTACTAAAATCTTCTAGGTCCATGGTATATGATTTATCATAAAGATCAAATAGGATAGTGTGAGAATTGCGCGAGGATGTAAATTTAAACCTTCTCACAAATGAATCAGTTAGGTATCCGTATTGCGGGCACTTATCTGACACGAAGCCCTCAAGATCAGCGTTACACACATACGCGTTAAATTCTTCCTTGATGCCTGCACGGATCATGAGGTCTTCTGACGGCCATTCACAAGGCCGCACTTGAGCTTCTCTTGGTAGTTCATAGTACGACTCACGTATAGCGAGCCTAGGTGCCTGCTTTCTTGAGGAACCACCTTGGTACATTTTCCTAAAAATATTTCTTCCTTTGAAAAATTTCTGAAATTTTTAGTGACTCAAAATAAAAGTGAGCCAAACTCAACAAAATTGATAGCAACTACTCCTTCAAGTGCCTAGAGGCCATACCATGCATTAAAACTACTTTTGACCACATAAATTTGACATGCAAGCTCAAGAACAGGGTCACCTAAGCAGCAAAAATTTGCAATAAATAAAGCACTAGAACAAAAACTAATTGGACCATTGGAGGAGTCACATACCAAAGAACAATCCCCCAAAGTAGTTTTGTGAATGTAGCTTTGAGCAAGGAGATCGAAAATGGCAGCAAGATGAGCTAGAACTCGGGTTTGAGCTGGTGGAGGATTTTTTCTAGAGGAAGACGAAGTGTGTGGGTGCAATAATAAGTGGAGGGGGCCATGTGGGGTCCATGAGGCAGGGGGCGCGCCCCAGGGGGGTGGGCATGCCCTCCACCCTCATGGGCACATGGTGGGTCCCCCTGGTGTGTCCTTAGTGCCAATAATTCTTAAATATTCTAGAAAAAATCATATAAAATTTTTAGGGCATTTGAGAACTTATATTTTCGAGGTATTTTTTATTGCAAGGATAATTCAGAAAACAGACAGAAAATACTAACTTTGCTTTATTTAATCTAAATAACAGAAAGTAAAAAGAGGGTACAGAGAGTTGTGCTTTCTAACTTCATCCATCTCATGCTCATCAAAGGAATCCACTAACAAGGTTGATCAAGTCTTGTTAACAAACTCTTTTTGAATAACATGAAACCGGAGAATTTTTGAATAACACTAGGTTACCTCAACGGGGATATGCACATCCCCAACCATAAGAATATCATATTTCTTCTTGACAGTAGGACGAGGAAATTCAAAACCTCCAATAATAATCATTGAAGTTTTTCCAATAGAATTAATACTGTGGACTTGAGGTTGTTTCCTCGAAAAGTGTATCATATGCTCATTACCATTAACATGAAAAGTGACATTGCCTTTGTTGCAATCAATAACACCCCCTGCTGTATTCAAAAAGGGTCTACCAAGAATAATAGACATACTATTGTCCTCGGGAATATCAAGAATAACAAAGTCCATTAAAATAGTAACGTTTGCAACTACAACAGGCACATCCTCACAAATACCGACAGGTATAGCAGTTGATTTATCAGCCATTTGCAAGGATATTTCAGTAGGTGTCAACTTATTCAAATCAAGTCTACGATATAAAGAGAGAGGCATAACACTAACACTAGCTCCAAGATCACATAAAGCAGTTTTAACATAGTTTCTTTTAATGGAGCATGGTATAGTTGGTACTCCTGGATCTCATAATTTCATAGGTATTCCACCTTTAAAAGTATAATTAGCAAGCATGGTGGAAATTTCAGCTTCCGGTATCTTTATTTTATTTGTAACAATATCTTTCATATACTTAGCATAAGGATTCATTTTAAGCATATCAGTCAAACGCATACGCAAAAAGATAGGTCTAATCATTTCATCAAAGCGCTCAAAATCCTCATCATCCTTTTTCTTGGATGGTTTAGGAGGAAAAGGCATGGGTTTCTGAACCCATGGTTCTCTTTCTTTACCGTGCTTCCTAGCAACAAAGTCTCTCTTATCATAACGTTGATTCTTTGATTGTGGGTTATCAAGATCAACATCAGGTTCAATCTCTACATCATTGTTATTACTAGGTTGAGCATCATCATGAACATCATCATTAATATTATCACTAGCTTCATTTTCATTACCATATTGTGTTTCAGTATCAGAAATACAAATATCATTGGGATTCTCAGGTGTCAACAACAGGTTCACTAGAAGCATGCAAAGTCCTATCATTTTTCTTTTTCTTCCTCTTAGAAGAGCTAGGTGCATCAACATTAGTTCTCTGAGAATCTTGCTCAATTCTCTTAGGGTGGCCCTCAGGATACAAAGGTTCCTGAGTCATTTTACCCCCTCTAGTCATAACTCTAACAACATTATCATTTTCTTATTATTTAATTCATTGAGCAAATCATTCTGAGCTTTAAGTACTTGTTCTGCTTGAGTGGTAACCATAGAAGCATGTTTACTAATAAGTTTAAGTTCACCTTTAACTCTAGACATATAATCACTCAAGTGTTCAATCATATAAGCATTACGTTTTAATTGTCTACCAACATAAGCATTGAAGTTTTCTTGTTTAACAATAAGATTATCAAACTCATCCAAGCATTGGCTAGCAGACTTATAACGAGGAATATCACCTTCATCAAATCTATAGAGAGAATTTACCTTTACTACCTATTTCGGGTTATCAAGACCATGTATTTCTTCAATAGGTGGTAAATTCTTAACATCTTCAGCTTTAATGCCTTTTTCTTTCATAGTTTTCCTTGCCTCTTGCATATCTTCAGGACTGAGAAATAGTATACCCCTTTTCTTAAGAGTTGGCTTAGGAGTAGGTTCAGGAAGTGTCTGATCATTTTCATTACTCAACATATTATTCAATAGCAATTCAGCTTGATCAACAGTTCTTTCCCTGAAAACACAACCAGCACAACTATCCAGGTGGTCTCTGGAAGCATCGGTTAGTCCATTATAAAAGATATCAAGTATTTCATTTTTCTTGAGAGGATGATCAGGCAAAGCATTAAGTAATCGGAGAAGCCTCCCCCAAGCTTGTGGGAGACTCTCTTCTTCAATTTACACAAAATTATATATTTCCCTTAAGGCAGCTTGTTTCTTATGAGCGGGGAAATATTTAGCAGAGAAGTAATAAATCATATCCTGGGGACTACGCACACAACAAGGATCAAGAGAATTGAACCATGTTTTAGCATCACCCTTAAATGAGAACAGAAACAACTTAAGGATAAAGTAATAGAGAGTTTTCTTATCATTAGTGAACAGGGTGGCTATATCATTCAACTTAGTAAGATGTGCCACAATAGTTTCAGATTCATAGCCATGAAAAGGATGAGATTCAACCAAAGTAATTAACTCAGGATCGACAGAGAAATCATAATCCTTATCGAAAATACAGATAGGTGAAGTAGCAAAAGCAGGGTCATATTTCATTCTAGCATTCAAAGATTTTTCTTTCAGTTTAACTAACAGCTTCTTAAGATCATATCTATCATTGCAAGCTAAAAAGTCTCTAGAAGTTTCTTAATCCATAACATAACCCTCAGGCACAACAGGCAGTTCATATCTAGGGGGAGAATCTTCATCATCACTTTCATCAATATTATCAATTTCAATAATTTCATTCTCTGTAACCCTAGCAAGTTGTTCATCAAGAAATTCACCTATTGGCACAGTATTATCAAGCATAGAAGTAGTTTCATCATAAGCATCATGCAAAGCAGAAGTGGCATCATCAATAACATGCGACATATCAGAATGAATAGCAGGAGTAGGTGTCGCGAGTTTGCTCATAACAGAAGGTGAATCAAGTGCAGAGCTAGATGGCAGTTCCTTACCTCCCCTCGTAGTTGAGGGAAAAATCTTGGTTCTTTCACCTTTCAAGTTCTTCATAGTGATCAACATATATAAATCCCAAGTGACTCAAAGAATAGAGCTATGCTCCCCGGCAACGGCGCCAGAAAATAGTCTTGATAACCCACAAGTATAGGGAATCGCAACAGTTTTCGAGGGTAGAGTATTCAACCCAAATTTATTAATTCGACACAAGGGGAGCCAAAGAATATTCTCAAGTATTAACAGTGGAGTTGTCAATCCAACCGCACTTGAAAGACTTAATATCTACAGCAAAGTATTTAGTAGCAGTAATATGGAAGCAACGATAACGATGGCAAAGGTAATAGTAATAGTTTTTGTAGTGATTGTAACAGTGGTAACGGAAAAGTAACTAAGCAAAGATCAATATGTGAAAAGCTCGTAGGCAATGGATCAGTGATGGATAATTATGTCGGATGCGATTCCTCATGCAACAGTTATAACATAGGGTGACACAGAACTAGCTCCAGTTCTTCAATGTAATGTAGGCATGTATTCCGAATATTGTCATACGTGCTTATGGAAAAGAACTTGCATGGCATATTTTGTCCTACCCTCCCGTGGCAAGGGGGTCCTATTGGAAACTAAGGGATATTAAGGCCTCCTTTTAATAGAGTATCAGACCAAAGCATTAACACTTAGTGAATACATGAACTCCTCAAACTACGGTCATCATCGGTAAGTATCCCAATTATTGTCACTTCGGGGTTAATGGATCATAACACATAATAGGTGACTATAGACTTGCAAGATAGGATCAAGAACTCACATATATTAATGAAAACATAATAGGTTCAGATCTGAAATCATGGCACTCGGGACCTAGTGACAAGCATTAAGCATAGCAAAGTCATAGCAACATCTATCTCAGAACATAATGGATACTAGGGATCAAACCCTAACAAAACTAACTCGATTACATGATAAATCTCATCCAACCCATCACCGTCCAGCAAGCCTACGATGGAATTACTCATGCAGGGCGGTGAACATCATGAAATTGGTGATGGAGGAAGGTTGATGATGACGATGCGACAGATTCCCCTTTCCGGAGCCCCGAATGGACTCCAGATCAGCCTCCCAAGAGAGAATGGGGCTTGGCGGCGGCTCCGTATCATAAAACGCGATGAATCCTTCTCTCTGATTTTTTTCTCCCTGAACGTGAATATATAGAGTTGGAGTTGAAGTTGATGGAGCCTCAGGGGGCCCACGAGATAGGGGGCGCGCCCTAGGGGGTGGGCGCGCCCCCACCCTCGTGGATAGGGTGTGGGCCCCCTGACATTAATTCTTTCGCCATTATTTTTTATATATTCCAAAAATATTCTTCATGAAGTTTCAGGTCATTCCGAGAACTTTTGTTTCTGCACAAAAATAACACCATGGCAATTCGGCTGAAAACAGCGTCAGTCCGGGTTAGTTCCATTCGAATCATGGAGGTTAGAGTCCAAAACAAGGTCAAAAGTGTTTGGAAAAGTAGATACGATGGAGACGTTTCACATGGACATTTGGACTTTTATATTGTTCAAAGCAATAGTCTAGTTTTTACATGATAATTTAAATACTCAAGCATACCAACAAGCAACCATGTCTTTCAAAATATCAATGCTCAAACAAGTTATCCCTATCCCATCATGCTCAATCATTGATCCATTCATGAAACACACTCGCATATTAGCTACACCCAATACTCAAGTACGATCATATTGCCTCCTAGTTGGTGGTTTTATAAGAGAAGATGGAGACTCAAATTCAAAAATAAAAATTGCATAAAGTAAAAGAAAGGCCCTTCGCAGAGGGAAGTAGGGATTTGTAGAGGTGCCAGAGTTGAAAGAGAAAAACTTAGAGATAAAACATTTTGGGAGGTGTATCCATCCCACCAACGAAAACGACTTAGAGTTCCCAACACATTCCATGCTTAGATATATCATAGGCGGTTCCCAAATAGAAAATAAAGTTTATTCCTTTTTCCACCATACTTTCACTTTCCATGGCTGGCCGTATCCACGGTTGCCCTCCATACCAACACTTTCCAAGGAATTTATTATTTGACAACATAAAGTAAATTCATTTTTCATTTCAGGACTGGGCATCCCTAATACCTTTGCCTTACTCTCGTGCAATGATAAGTGAATAAACACTCATATTGAGAATAACACATCTAGCATGGAAAATATTAGCCACCCCTCACCGCTCCGCGAGAGAAACGAACACACAAAAGAGAAGTTTATTTTGAAAATTAGAGATGGCACATACAAATTTGCTTAGAATGGCAAAAGAATACCGCATATAGGTAGATATAGTGGACTCATGTGGTAAAATTGGGTTTAAGGTTTTTGGATACACAAGTAGAGATCATACTTAGTGCAAAATGAAGGCTAGCAAAAGATTGAGAAGCGACCAACCAAGAAACAGATAATCTCATAAGCAAGCATTAAGCATAATTAACACTGAATAATGCACCACAAGTAGGATATAATTTCATTGCATGACTATTGACTTTTGTGCTTGCATAGGGAATCACAAACCTTAACACCAATATTCTTACTAAAGCATAATTACTCATCAACGTAACTCACATATCACATCATCATATCTCAAAACTATTAATAAGAATCAAGTTTATTTTGTCCAATGATCTTCATGAAAGTTTTAATATATCCTCCTTGGATATCTATCATTTTGGGACTAATTTTCATGTGTTGCTTTTGACAAGCTCAAACAAATATAAGTGAAGATCATGAGCATAATATTTCTTTCTCTCAAATTAATTTAAGTGAAGCAAGAGAGAATTTGTTGAAAATTTTACTAACTCTCAAATAAATCTAAGTGAAGCAAGAGAGCATGTCGTCAAAAATACTAAGCACATCATGCTCAAAAAGATATAAGTGAAGCACTAGAGCAAGTCCATAGCTCATAAAAATTTAAGTGAAACATAGAGAGCAATTCTCATAAGTCATGACATAATTCTGGCTCTCCAAAATAGGTGTGTCCAGCAAGGGACCAAGACTTAAAACAGAAAATAAAACAAGCAAAGACTCATATCATACAAGACGCTCCAAGCATAGTATGCGACGGATAAAAATATAGCTTCGAGTAAAATACCGATGGTTGTTAGAAGAAAGAGGGGATGCTACTCAGGGGCATCCCCAAGCTTAGTTGGTTGCTCATTTTTGGATAATAGCTTGGGATGCCGGGGCATCCCCAAGCTTAGGCTCTTCTACTCCTTATTCCTTCATCCATCGTAAGATAAGCCAAAACTTGAAAACTTCAATCATGCAAAACTCAACAAAACACTTGTGAGATCCGTCAGTATAAGAAAATAAATCACTACTATAAGTGCTGTATCAAACCAATTCATATTTTGTTCTTTCATTAAAGCTAATGTATTCCAACTTTTTTATGGAAAAAACTCATCAATGAAAACCATAGAGCCATCAAAATATGCACACAATGCAAGTAAACAGAATCTGTCAAAATAGAATAGTCTGTAGCAATCCGACTATTTCTAATACTTAGATAACTCCAAAAATTCTGAAAAATTAGGACGACCCGAGAAATTTGTACATTGATCATGAGGCTTAAATAAATTTTCAAGATCATAAGTTCTCTGAGAATCATAAGTAGAATCACCCCAATCATGATCATTGCAACAAATAGTGGTCATAGCAAAATTAGCATCCCCAAGCTTGGGGCTTTGCATATTATTAGCAGAATTGACATTAATAGAATTTATCGTAAAATCATTGCAATCATGCTTTTCATTCAAGGAGCTATCATGAATCACTTGATAAATTTCTTCATCACAATTTTCATATTCATGAATCTCAAGCAAAACTTCATAAAGATAATCTAGTGCACTCAACTAACTAGCAATTGGTTCATCATAATTGGATCTCTTAAAAAGATTAGCAAGTGGATGAGGATCCATATCAATAAATTTTTAGCAAGCGAAGATGCAAGCAAATAGAAGACACATGGCACACACGCAAAGATAGCAAACGAGCAAAAAGGCGAACGAAAAAGAAGGCGAATAAAATGGCAAATTTTTGTGAAGTGGGGGAGAGGAAAATGAGAGGCAAATGACAAATAATGTAAATTGCGAGGAGATGAGATTTGTGATTAGGAACCTGCTATATGTTGAAGATCCTCCCCGGCAACGACGCGAGAAATTCCTTTTGATGTCGCTTGAAGCTACGTTGGTATTTCCCCAAAGAGGAAGGGATGATGCAGCACATCGGCGGTAGGTATTACCCTAAGATATGAAACCAAGGTTATCGATCCAGTAGGAGAACCAAGTAACACAACGTAAACAGCCCCTGCACACATATAACAAATACTCGCAACACGATGTGTTAAAGGGATTGTCAATCCCTCCCCCGCAACGGCGCCAGAAATTCCTTTTGATGTCGCTTGAAGCTACGTCGGTATTTCCCCAAAGAGGAAGGGATGATGTAGCACAACGGCTGTAGGCATTTCCCTCTGATGTGTAACCAAGGTTATAGAACCAGTAGGAGAACCAAGCAACACAACATAAACAACACCTGCACACAAATAACAACTTCTCGCAACCCGACGTGTTAAAGGGGTTGTCAATCCCTTCCGGGGTACGGCGCCTCAAGATAGGCAAACAGACGTGAGGAAAATTTGTAGTAGATTGATACATCAAACGCCAAATAAAATAAATAAGAATAAATTGCATCAAGGTATTTTTGGGTTTTTGGTTTAATAGATCTGAAAATAAACGCAAATGAAAAAATAGATCGCAAGGGCAAATATATGAGAAAGAGACCCCGGGGACCGTAGGTTTCAATAGTGGCTTCTCTCGAGAAAAATAGCAAACGATGGGCGAACAAATTACTGTTGGGCAATTGATAGAACTTCAAATACTCATGACGGTATCCAGGCAATGATCATTACATAGGCATCACGTCCAAGATTAGTAGACCGACTCCTGCCTGCATCTACTACTATTACTCCACACATCGACCGCTATCCAACATGCATCTAGTGTATTAAGTTCATGGAGAAACGGAGTAATGCAATAAGAACGATGACATGATGTAGGCAAGATCTATCTATGTAGAGATAGACCCCATTGTTTTATCCTTAGTAGCAACGATACATACGTGTCGGTTCCCCTTTCGTCACTGGGATCAAGCACCGTAAGATCGAACCCACTACAAAGCACCTCTTCCCATTGCAAGATAAATAGATCAAGTTGGCCAAACAAAACCCAAATATTAGAGAATAATAACGAGGCTATAAGCAATCATGCATAAAAGAGATCAAAGAAACTCAAATACCTTCATGGATATAAAAAGATAGATCTGATCATAAACTCAAAGTTCATCGATCCCAACAAACACACTGCAAAAAGAGTTACATCATATGGATCTCCAAGATACCATTGTATTGAGAATCAAGAGAGAGAGGAAGCCATCTAGCTACTAACTACGGACCCGAAGGTCAACAAAGAACTACTCACACATCATCGGAGAGGCACCAATGGAGGTGGTGAACCCCATCTGAGATGGTGTCTAGATTGGAACTAGTGGTTCTGGACTCTGTGTTGGCTGGATGATTATTTCGTCGACTCCCCTAGGGTTTCTGGAATATTGGGATATTTATAGAGCAAAGAGGTGGTCCGGGGGCACTCGAGGTGGGCACAACGCGCGCCTGGGCCTCCTGGCGCGCCCTGGTGTGTTGTGCTCTCCTCGGAGCACCCCGCAGGCGCAACCAGGGCCCATTATGTTCCTTCTAGTCCAAAAAAAATCTCCATAAAGTTTTGTTGCGTTTGGACTCTGTTTGATATTAATTTTCTGCGATGTAAAAAACATGGAAAAAACAACAACTCGCACTTGGCACTATGTCAATAGGTTAGTACAAAAAATGATATAAAATGACTAGAAAATGATTATAAAACATCCAAGATTGATAATATAAAACATGGAACAATAAAAAATTATGGATACGTTTGAGACGTATGAAGCCCCTATTAAATATTATATGCCAAAACTGTTGACGCTGGGCAAGGAAGACAACGTAATGCTTTTTTTTGTTCATATCCGCATAGAAGTTATATTGTCATAGATCCTTCAACATGTGGTGCTTGCTCAATATCTTTGCTAGCCAAAGCTCCGCACTAAGTAGAGATACTACTTGTGCATCCAAAAACCCTTAAACCCAAACTCTTATTTTGAGAGTCCATCCTACCTACCAATGGATTGAGTAAGATCCTTCAAGTAAGTTGTCATCGATGCACTAAAGCAAAAAAAATTGATTCTAAATGTGTTTGATCAAATGCTTCTAAACAATCATCATAAAAAACAAAGGGAATATCCTTTTGCAAGAGACTAGTGGGAGGCCTAGAAATTTTAGAAAAATCTTTGATAAATCTCCTATAGAAACCAGCATGACCTAAGAAATTACGAATACCTTTTATATCTTTAGGACATGGCATTTTCTATTGCATCAAACATAGCTAGGTCCACTTCAATACCTCTTTTAGAACTTTTATGACCCAAGACAATGCCTTCATTAACCATAAAGTGGCACTTCTCCCAATTCAAGACAAGATTTGTTTGTTCACATCTCTACAAAACTCGATCAAGATTGCTTAAACAATCATCAAAAGGGTTCCATAAATAGAAAAGTCATCCATGAAAACCTCAACAATCTTTTCACAAAAGTCAAAGAATATAGCAGCCATACATCTTTGAAAGGTAGCAGGTGCAGTACATAAACCAAAAGGCATACGTCTATAAGCATAGGTGCCAAAAGGACAAGTAAAAGTGGTCTTTTCTTGATCAGGTTGAGAAACAAGTATTTGTGAAAAGCCAGAATATCCATCAAGGAAGCAAAAATGTGTTTGCTTAGATAATCTTTCAAGCATTTGATCAATAAAAGGCAAAGGGTAATGATCTTTTCTAGTTGCTTTGTTTAATTTTCTAAAATCAATTACCATTCTATAGCCTGTAACAATTCTTTGTGGAATAAGTTCATTCTTAGCATTAGGAACAGTAGTTATACCTCCTTTCTTAGGGACACAATGAACATGACTTACGCATAAACTATCAGCTATAGGATAGATTACACCTACTCCGAGAAGCTTTAAGATTTCCGTTCTTACCACTTCTTTCATCTTCGGATTTAACCGACGATGGTGATCAACAACGGGTTTAGCATCAGGTTCCGTATTAATTTTGTGCAGACATAGAGTGGGACTAATGCCCCTTAAATCATCAAGACTGTATCCAATAGCAGCCCGGTGCTTCCTTGGAATTTTCAATAATCTCTCCTCTTCATGTTCTAAAAGGTTAGCACTAATAATAACAAGATATGTCTTCTTTTCATCAAGATAAGCATATTTCAAAGTGTATGGCAATTGTTTTAATTCAAACACAGGATCACCTTTAGGTGGAGGAGGACCTCCTAGAGTTTCAATTGGCAAGTTGTGTTTAAGTAGAGGCATTGTTCAAAGAAAATTTTATCAATTTCATTTCTTTCATGCATATGTAAAACATTTTCATGATCTAGCAAATATTATTCTAAAGGATCTATAGGTGGTACAACAATAGAGGCAAGGCCAATTAATTCATCCTTACTAGGCAATTATTTTTCATGAAGATTTCTACTAAACTTGGAAAAATTAAACTCATGGGACTCATTACCAAAACTAACATCGATAGTTTGTTTCTCGTAGTCGATTCTCTAGCATTAACAGTGTTCAAGAAAGGTCTACCAAAGATAATGGGACAAAAGTCATCTTGTGGATAACCAAGAACAAGAAAATCAGTAGGGTATTTTATTTCCCCACACAAGACTTCAACATCTCTAATAATCCCAATTGGTGATATAGTGTCTCTATTAGCAAGTTTAACAACGACATATATTTCTTCTATCTCTGCGGGTGCTATGTCATTCATAATTTCTTGATATAAGGTATAACGAATAGCACTCACACTAACACCTATGTCACATAAACCATGATAATAGTGATCTCCTATTTTAACTGAGACAACATGCATGCCTACAACAGGTCTATGTTTATCTTTTTTATCAGGTTTGGCAATTCTAGCAGCTTCTTCACAGAAATAAATAACATGCCCATCCATATCTTCTTCTAAGAGATTTTTAACCATAGCAATACTAGGTTCTACTTTAATCTGTTCATCAGGTTTAGGTGTTCTAATATAGCTTTTGTTAACCACAGTTGAAACTTTAGCATGTTCCTTTATCCTAACAGGGAAAGGTGGTTTCTCAATATAGGCAGAAGGAACAACTGGATCAACATTATAAAGTATAGTTTCTTCTTTAAATGGTACCGGTTCTTTAGTTTCTTCTTCAATAGGTGGGTGATATTTAAACCACTTCTATTTTGAGAGTTCAACATGAGTAGCAAATGATTCACAAAAGGAGGCTACTATCTCAGGGTCAAGTCCATATTTAGTGCTAAACTTTTGAAAAGCATCGGTATCCATAAAATATTTAACACAATCATACTTAAGTTTAATACCTGACTCTTTACCTTCGTCGAGTTACCAATCTTCAGAGTTGCATTTAATTATTTCCAAAATATCCCACCGGAATTCAATAGTCTTCTTTATAAAAGAACCAGCACAAGAAGTATCTAGCATGGTTTGATCATCACAATAAAGCCGAGCATAAAAATTCTGGATAATAATTTATCTTGAGAGCTCATGATTGGGGCATGAATATATCATTGACTTAAGCCTCCCCAAGCTAGAGTGATACTTTATCCTTCACGAGGCCAAAAATTATATATATAATTCTGATCACGATGAACTAGATGCATAGGATAATTTTTTGGTAGAATTCCTATTTCAGACAAATCCAATTCCGAGATCCAATATCATCGCATAGCCTATACCATGCCAATGATTTTCCCTTAAAAAATAAAGGTGAAACCTTCTTCATAACTTCATCCCTGGGTAGACCTGCAAGCTTAAACAATCCACAAATTTGTTCTACATATATTAAGTGCATATTAGGATGTTCAGTTCCATCTCCTGCATAAGGATTAGCTAGCAGTTGTTCTATCATACCCGAAGGAATTTCATATTCTATATTTTTAGTAGGTGCAGTAGGTTGAGGGGTAACTAATTATGGTTTCGGCCAACTAGATTGGTTTTTCTTGCAACGGGAGAAGTGCTTAGCTTTGGGTTCAATCTTGCGGTGTCCTTTCCCAGTGACAGTAGGGGCACAAGGAACATATTGTATTGTTGCCATCGAGGATAACAAGATGGGGTTTTCATCATATTTCTTGAGTTAATCCCGCTGCATCATGCCATCTTACTTAATGTGTTACTCTATTCTTAAGAACTTAATACTCTAGATGCATGGAGGAGTCGGTCGATGTGTGGAGTAATAGTAGTAGATGCAGAATCGTTTCGATCTACTTGACACGGACGTGATGCCTATATTCATGATCATTGCCTTAGATATTGATGACCCACAAGTATCGGGGATCAATTGTAGCTCTTTTCGATAAGTAAGAGTGTCAAACCCAACGAGGAGCAGAAGGAAATGACAAGTAGTTTTCAGTAAGGTAATGTTTGCAAGTGCTAAAATTGTAAGTAATGCAATAGTTTGATAGCAAGATAATTTGTAACGAACAAGTAACGATAGTAGTAACAAAGGTGTAGCAAGGTAGCCCAGTCCTTTTGAGGCAAATGACAGTCCAAAACGGTGTCTTATGATAAGCAAAGCGTTCTTGAGGGTACATGGGAATTTCATCTAATCACTTTCATCATGTTGGTTTAATTCGTGTTCGGTACTTTGATAATTTGATCTGTGGGTGGACCGGCGCTTAGGTGCTGTTCTTACTTGAACAAACCTCCTACTTATGATTAACCTTCCCGCAAGCATCCGCAACTATGAGAAATCTATTAAGAATAAATTCTAACCATAGCATTAAACTTTTGGATCCAATCGGTCCCTTACGAAATAGCGCATAAACTGGGGTTTAAGCTTCTGTCACTCTCGCAACCCATCATCTAATTGCTACTCCACAATGCTTTCCCTTAGGCCCAAATATGGTGAAGTGTCATGTAGTCGACGTTCACATGACACCACTAAGGGAATCATGACATACATACTATCAAAATATCGAACACATATCAAGTTCACATGATTACTTGCAACATGATTTCTCCCGTGACCTCAAGAACAAAGGTAACTACTCATAAATGATAAACATGCTCAGGATCATAGGAGTATTAAATAGCATATTGGATCTGAACATATAAACTTCCACCAAATAAACTATATAGTAATCAACTACAAGATGTAATTAACACTACTAGTCACCCACAAGCACCAATCTATAGTTCCGATAACAGGATTGAACACAAGAGATGAACTAGGGTTTGAGAGGAGATGGTGCTGTTGAAGATGTTGATGGAGATTTCCCTCCCCAAGATGGGAGAGTTGTTGGTGATGATGATGACGATGATTTCCCCCTCCGGGAGGGAAGTTCCCCAGCGGAATCGCTCCGCCGGAGGGCAAAAGTGCTCCTGCCCAAGTTCCGCCTCGAGGTGGCAGCGCTTCGTCCTGAAAGTCCTCTCCTTATTTTTTCTAGGTCAAAATGACTTATATACCAGAAGATGGGCACCAGAGGTGGGCCAAGGAGAGAACAACCCACCAGGGCGCACCTGGGCTCCCTGGCGCGCCCGGGTGGGTTGTGCCCACCTGGTGGGCCCCCTTTGGTAGTTATTTGTTCCAATAATTCTTATATATTCCATAAAAAATCTCTGTGAAGTTTCAGCTTGTTAGGAGTTGTGCAGAATAGGTAGCCTGACATAGCTTTTCTAGGTCCAGATTTCCAGCTGCCGGAATTCTCCCTCTTGGTGTGTACCTTGCAAATTATGAGAGAAAAGGCATTAGAATTACTCCAAAAAGCATATTATGAATAAAAACATCATAAATAACAGTAAGAAAACATGATGTAAAATGGACGTATCAACTCCCCCAAGTTTAGACCTCGCTTGTCCTCAAGCGAAAACCGAAATCGAAAACATGTCCACATGCTTTGAGAGAGAGGTGTCGATAAAAACAAAATACAGACATAGAAGCATCATGTTGATTATTATAAAAACAACAAAATTAAACATAGAACTTTTATCATAGAACTTTTATCATATACTTCTCGTGAATAAGTAAGAGTTCATCACACAATTGAAGTATAAAGCAAAAACTCTATTAGAAACCAACAAACTATGTTCTCAGTCAACTTTGCAACTACAATTCATCATCTTTTCAGGAAGGGTCGCGTACCGGAGCCTTTAGGCAAGTCCACATACTCAACCATCATATAGTCTTCTATGATTGCTAACACTCACCGCGTACACATGAGCAAAACGTTTCAACCAGACACATAGAAAGATATGGGCTTATGGTTGCGCCTCCCAACGTACTCACCTCAAGGGTGATGTCAACAATAATAACTCATGCCACCCATATTCTACTGGACATATGTGCTTAGATCTTTCCTCACCACATGATGCTTGCCAAAGGATAAAAATAAAAGGAATAGAGAGAAAAACTTTGAATCTTGCATAAAAGTAAAAGATAGGCCCTTCGCAGAGGGAAGCAGAGGTTTCCATGCACTTATTTGTTTTTATGCTCAATCCCTTAGTGCAAAAGAACGTCATGTTACATTGCCCCTTGTGATAGTGACCTTTATTATGCAGTATGTCTATCGCTTTTATTCTTCACCATCACAGGTTCGTGCAACGCTCAATTTTGTCTTACAGTAAATGATCTTACAGTTTTAGAAGCAATTTTTATTGCTTTTTTGCACCGATGACAACTTACTTGAGGGATCTTGCTCAATCCCTAGGTAGGTATGGTGGACACTTGAAAATAAGATTTGGGTTTAAGGGTTTTTGGATGCACAAGTAGTATCTCTACTTAGTGCGGAATTTTTGGCTAGCAAAGATAGGGGGCAAGCACCACATGTTGAAGGATCTATGACAATATGACTTCTATGTGAATATAAACAAACATAAATCATTAAGTTGTCTTCCTTGTCCAACGTCAACAATTTTGGCATATAATATTTTGATGAGGGCTCACAACCACAAAAGATTTCTAGGATAGTATATTTATATGTGAATCTTCTCTTCCCTTATTAATTCTTTCATGAGTTGCATCATTGACTAATGCTATGTTTGTCAATCTCTAATAAAATTTTCTACTTATACTTTTCCTTATGTCGTGCCATCACCTACCATAGGATTGGCATATAATATTTTCTTTATTTATTTATTTCCTTTCTTTTATTTATTACCTTTCTCTTTTTTCCTTTCTTATTTCTTTTCTTTATTTGCAACATGAGAGTAAAGAAAGCAAAAACTCACACTAAACTTTATTATATAACTTGCACACAATTACAAGAATATATCACTAAGCAAACTCTCAAATAAGAAAGGATCGAACTAACTTTTATTCATCTAAAGCAAAAGATCAAACTAAAATAAGTAAAAGCAAAAGATAGTGGGATGATACGATACCTGGGCACCTCCCCCAAGCTTGGCGGAAGCCAAGGGGAGTGCCCATACCCGATACTCAGTTCTCCTTTGGTGGTGGAGAGGATGATGGTGGTGATGAATTAGTATTCTCCAATATAACCATGAGTGGGTCCTTCAAACCTTGAATCTCCCGAAGGGCTTGATGAACTAATTCAATGTTTTTCTTCACCTCAGCCATTATGTGTTCATTCTCAGGGCCCCACGGTTTTGTTCCTGCACTGTTTCTCTTGGCCGGGATCTGTCCCAGTTGGACAGTATGTGCCTATGAGGAGGGTTCTCGAACCCATAATTGTGAATCAAATTATGAAAATTGTTATGATGTAACATGTGTAAGGGCCTCCTCGGTGGGTGCTTTTCTTGCACTTCTAGGCTTGCTTGATTGTTCAATGATCCCATGGCTTGATAAGGATCAGGGTGAATAGAGATGACAACTAGTGTACCCCTCTCAGAGGCCGGAGAGTGAATCCCAAAGGGACTTTCCTCTTCTTCCTCCATAGGAACCTCTTCAGCTTCATCCCTCCTTAGATCTTCCTGAACCGACCTTATGTCTCCTTCTCCATTGTTGAAGGGTGAGGATGACATGACGTTGGTCTAGCTGAATCTGTTAGAAAACAGCAAGAAAAGAAAACAGAGGATTTCTCCGCTATACGGTGATCAACAGGTTCGGGAAGTATATATAGATTTTTTATCTTGGAGGACAAGCATACGGTAGAAAAACAGAGTACGAAAGGTGTCGCAGGTGGGCACTGTTAGATCGTGGGTTCCGGCAAACCCTTGAGGTTTGAACACTTGGATGCGCACGAAGATCTCTCTCTCTCTCTCTCTCTCTCTCTCTCTCTCTCTCTCTCTCGCTCACTCTCGCAACGATCTCTAGGCCTATCTCGCCAAACCCAAGGAACAAGAGGCACGAGAGTTTATACTGGTTCGGTCCACTGTTGTGGTGTAATACCCTACTCCAGTGTGGTGTGTGGATTGCCTCGTAGGCTAAGGATGAACTTGTACAAGGGATGAACAACCTCCTGGGGAGAGGTGTTCTTGAGATCGATGAGCTGGCAAGGTGGCCTTGGTGGAGTGGATCCGATCCAAGATGAGCCGATCCTTGACTATGGTGGTGGCTAGCCCTATTTATAGAGGCCCTGGTCCTCTTCCCAAATGTTTAGGTGGGAAGGGATCACACAACGACCAATTTTGAAGGGGGACAACCGGTACAAGTTATCCTGACAAAAGGTGGTCTTCGCCCACCAAAGGCTCTGGTGGTGACGCCGCCATGGGCTCCGGGCTGACCTCCATCATGCCGCCCTACTGGTCTTGGTCTTGTTGCACCGATATGGAAACCTTTTCCTGATGCCTCGGGACTCCTCACCTGCGCTTGCCTCTTTAGCACCAAAGAGGAAACTGGCACCCTACGCCCGCTGGCGCCTGCCTGGCCTTGGTCGTCATGGCTCACGTCACGCGGACCTCGCGAGGTGCACCTTGCATAGATATCTCCGCCCCTCAGGAGCTAGCCTAGGGAGGCTGCCCCGGAGGAGGTCTTGGTGTCGTCCGCCTCGCGAGGCTTGGCCCCTCGCGAGGGTCCTGAGTGGTTGTTGATGAAGAGGGGCCGTACCAGGCCATTGGTGGAGCCACACCCTGGGCCGCAGGCAGGCAGGTCTGGGTACCCCCGTTCCCAGGACGCCGACAGTAGCCCCCGGGCCCAAGGCATTCTCGGACTTTGCTTCTAGGCGAAGCCAAGGGTCAAGTGCAGAGCTCTGTGGGCCCCAATAGCCCACGGCCTCGATTGACGCGTGGTGATTGATAGGTCGTGGGCATCTCGGCTTCCCCATGCTGCCTCGGCAACTGCCCGACTTGACGAGACCCTACTGCATGCAGAAGAAAATCATCATTACCTTAGATCATGGAGGCCGGCGGTTGGCCTCCCTCTGACTATAAATGAGGGGAGGGGCGAAGCCCCCGTTGCTCATCTCTTCCTCCGTCCCGCTTGCTTCTTATTCTTCCTCTTTGCTTTGCCGTCTTGCAGCGACACCCATAGCACCGACGAAGAGATTCACAGCTGCGAAGAAGGGTAAGGCGCGCCAGGAGGGGCCCGACTCTCCGCCGCCCAAGCGGGGCCGTGGCCGCCCCCGCAAGCACACCGCGACTCCTGCCGTGGCCGCTCGGGGCGCTGGTGGACTTCCTCGGGGTCTGGCGCCATTCCTGGTGGCCGCGGCGGCGTCCCTTCACGCGGCAGGAGCCGACCAAGATGCGGTAGTCCTGTCCATGAAGGGAGGCGTGCCATGGCGCCCGACCTTCCCGGCCGCGCTTCCACTCAGTGAAGGTGTTGCCAGAGTTCGTTGTGTGGTCGGAGAACCTGGCCGACACCTGGCTTTAGCTTCCGCGCTCCTTCGTCATCGAGCTGCCAGCCTCGGGTCCCGGCGACCTCTGGCTGTAGGCCGGCGGCTGCTGTAGCAAGGCTTCGTGGGTCATGGTGGAGGTCTCCTCCGTGGGCAACGTAGGCCTAGCCCACGGCTGACAGACATTTGCCCGCGCGCGCGGCCTGGGCAGGCGGTGCACCCTCCACTTCAAATACGACGGGGCCGCGACCCACTTCATGAGGGTGTTTGGGGAAGATGGTCGCCGCGCTGGGTGCTGCCCTGAAGATGGCGAGGGCGACGAAGTACTCGGCCTTGGTGACGGCCGCGATGAGGACGGGGGCGGCCTTGCCCCCAGCGATGATCACGGCTCATTCGGCAATGGCAGCTCCTCCTCCGACGAAAGCTGCAGCAGTGGCGGCTACGACCAGCCGTCACATCGTCAGGCTCGCTTCGAGGACGATGGAGGGTCGCCCCGTCGCCGCGCCCCGGTGAAGCACGAGGAAGGCTCCAGCTGAGTCTGTGGGCTGGTCCTCGCGAGCATCCGCGCCATAGGAGCCGCTTTCGCCCGTCCTTTCCTTTCCTCCTATATTGCAAGAACAAGTATGGGGCGCCGCGGGGGCGTGTAATGAACTGCAGTGCTTATGCTTCTTGGTGCCATGTTTATTGCTCTTGTGTTGTGTTATGACGTTCATGCTCCGTGTAGACTTAGAAGGGTAACTTAGCTGGATGCGCCCAGGGTAGTCTCCTGTCTCGTGAGCGTACGCCCTCTGGCACCTGGTGAACCCTCCTTGTTGCTGGCTCGGTGGTCGTTGTCCTCGGGAGGCGTCACAGAGCTGCAGAAATCACTAAGATGTCCGCCAGGTGCCCTGCCCTTCCTTGCGCAAGGCCTCGCGCACCACGTCGCGGTACCCGTGGGGCATGGACCAAAGGGAGGGTGCGCCAACCGCGAGCTCAATCGAGAGTGCCTCGCGAAGGTCAGGGGAGCCGGAACTCTGGAACGACAGGGTTTTGGCAAGGCGTGTTCGTGGCCTCGCGAGCGCACACACCTGCCCAGCCCCCGCGCAAGGCATGTGAGGGAGACCGTCGGGCAACTACCGCCCTCCCTAGCACAAAACAAAGCCAAGCGAGGAAGTATGGCAAAGAAAGGGTTCAACTGAGCAATCGAGAAACGCCAGAACTCCAAATTCCATAAAAAGTGGGCAAACCAACTACATAATGCAAATGAATAGCCGCGTCCAACACCTAATCTAGTCTTCTCATCAGCGCGGAGCTAAGTGCTGCCACTAGGACATGGGAGGGAGCCCCCGAGGCCCGAGGGCGACACTTCGGAGACTCCTGGGTGTGTACAACCCCACTTATTATTACGTGAGAGTGTCACGAGCGGAGACCTTCACAGGCACTGGGCCTTGCTTCATGGGTAGAACTTCCGGAGGTGCTGGATGTTCCAGGCGTTCTGGATGGGGATCCCGTCCTGTGTCTCCAGGCGCGCGGCACCAGGCCTGGAGACACGGGCAATCCTAAACGGGCCCTCCCACATGGGTGAGAGCTTGTGCAGCCCTTCCCTGGAGAGAACCCGCCTCAGGACGAGATTGACCACCTCGAGCGTCCTGGAGCGGACGCTGCGACGGTGGTACCGTCGCAGCGCCTGCTGGTACCTCGCTGCCAGGAGCGAGGCTTCACGGCGGCGTTCCTCCCCCAGCACAAGGTCCATCCCCCGCATGGCGTCCTGCTGCGTCTCATCAAATGCCAGGACCCGCGCGGAGCGATGCCTGACATCGTGTGGGAGAACCGCTTCTGCTCCGTAGACGAGGAAGAATGGGGTCTCGCCTGTTGGCTTGGTGGTGGTGGTGCAGATGGACCATAACACGGACTAGAGCTCGTCGTGCCAGCCCTTGCCGCAGGCCTCGAGCTTCTTCTTGAAGGTCCTGGTCTTGAGGCCTCTCAAGACCTCCGCGTTGGCGCGCTCATCTTGGCCGTTGCTCCTGGGGTGCGCTACCGAAGCGTAGCAAATCTGCGTTCCAAGGTTAGCACAATATATCTTGAAGAGATTGCTAGTGAACTGTGAGCCGGTATCGGTGATGATGCAGTTAGGGACCCCAAACGGGCTCACTAGGCCCTTGATGAATTTAACTGCCGACCCAGCTGGGATGGTGTGGACGGCTTCCACCTCCGCCCATTGGTGAACTTGTCGATGGCGATGTAGAGGTAGCGGTAGCCCCCTGGCGCCTGAGGGAATGGACCCAGGATATCCAGCCCCCAGACTGCAAACGGCTAGGTGAGTGGGATGGTCTGGAGGCCTTCAGCTGGCTGGTGGTTTTGCTTGGCATGGAACTGGCAAGCCTCGCATGATTTCACCAGCTCGGTTGCATCGCTGAGTGATGTGGGCCAGTAGAATCCACTGCGGAATACCTTGCCAACCAGGGTGCGTGACGACGAGTGATGCCCGCAGTCACCGCCGTGTATGTCAACTAGTAGCTCGCCCCTGCTTCCTGGAGATGCATCGCAAAGAAACATCGTTTGGTCATTTCCTGTACAACTCACCATCCTGGATGCAATACACCGTAACTTGCCAGGCCACGCGCTCTGCTTCCTCTTCTTTCTCCAGTAGTGTCCCCCGCAGTAGGTACACCTTGAATTCTTCAGTCCAACACCCCTCCTGAGTTTCAAGTGCAAGGAGTAGGCGTGCTCCTGAGGTCGGGCCACAGGCAGGAGCTCCTGAGGTTGGTGGTGGTGGGAGCTCCTCCCGAGACGTCATAGGCTCTGCAGCCGGAGGGGCCGTTGAGGGCTTAAAGAGCTACTCCTCGAAGACGCCATGCTCGTGGGGCTGTCGCCTTGATGCCCGCTTGGCGATATCATCTGCTTCCTTGTTTGTGCCACGGGGCACATGCTGCAGTTCTAGGCCCAGGAATTGCTTCTCCATTTTGCGTACCTCCATGAGGTATGCCTCCATGTGCTCTTCCTTTGTCTCGTATACGTTGTTGGAGAAGTTGACGAGGAGCTGGGAGTTGCCCTTAATGGTGAGGCGCTTCACCCCCAAGGCTGCCGCGGCCTTGAGGCCGACGATCAAGCCTTTGTACTCCGCGATGTTGTTGGAGACCTTCTCACCCCGGTGGAAGCAGAGTTGCACGGCGTAGTAGAGCTTGTCTTGAGTGGGCGAGATGAGCATGGCTCTAGCCCCCGCGCCATGGCATGTGAAAGTGCCGTCGAAGTACATGACCCAGCCGTCTGGCGCTTCTCTTCCCAGCGAAAGGGATCGGTTCTCGCCCGCTTCAGGTTCTGGAGCGTCGGTCCATTCTGCCATGAAGTCGGCGAGTGGAGCTCCCTTGATGACCCTGGTTGTGCTGAACTCCAGCTGAAACGCTTGCAGCTTGATGTTCCACTCGGCGACCCTTCCCACTAGTTTGGGTCTTCGGAGCACCCTCTCCAGTGGGTAGGCTGAGACGACCTTAATTGGGTGGCCTTGGAAATAGTGATGTAGCTTGCGTGAGGCCACCAGGAGAGCGAGCAGGAGCTTCTGCGGCATGAGGTATTGTGCACTTGCGTCTCGTAGCACTGTGCTAACGAAGTATACCGGGTGCTCAACGAGGGTGGGAGAATCAGTGGAGTGTGTGGCCTCAGGAGGTGGTGGCGCCTCCCGAGGTATGGGGACCTTAGGAGGTTGGTTGCTCACCTCGGCCTCTGCAGGCCCAGTGATGCCATCCTGCGGGGTCCGATCATCCGCAGGCATCATCGTGTCTTTAGTGGTGCCGTCCTGGTGCCTCTCTGTCCTGGCTGGAGGTTCAGCGTTACGCGACGCATCCTTCGCCCGGCGCTCCTCCCGGACAGTCACCAACGCCGCGCTGGCTGAATGGGGCGTGGCACCCAGGTAGAGCACCAGGGGCTCGAGGGGTCCAGGTGCGACCATCACCGGAGGGCTGGTCAAATATCTCTTGAGGTCTTGAAATGCCAGGTCGGCCTCTGGGGTCTACTCGAACGGGTCCTTCCTCTTCATCAACTTGAAGAACGGCAGGGCACGCTCTCCCAGCTTGGAGATGAAGCGCCCCAACGAGGTCACGCAACCCGCGAGCTTCTGCATTTCCTTGAGAGTTTGGGGCGGGCTCATGTCTTCTATCGCCTTGACCTTCTCCAGATTTTCCTCGATCCCCCTGTGCGACATGAGGAAACACAACAACTTGCCCGACGGGACGCCGAACACGCACTTCTCTGGATTGAGCCGCAGGTCCACCTGTCGCAGGCTGGCGAAAGTTTCCTCCAAGTCTTGTATGAGGGTCTTCGCCTCTGAGATTTCACCATGATGTCGTCGACTTAGGCCTCAGCGTTCCTCCCGAGCTGCTGGCCCAGGTCGATGTGCATTAGCCGCTGGAAGGTTGCCCCAGCGTTGCGTAGTCCGAGCGGCATGCAGGTGTAGCAGTATACCCAACACGGAGTCAGGAAGGCCGTCTTCTCCACGCCCTCCACCGCCATCTTGATCTGGTGATAACCCCAGAAGGCATCTAGAAAACACAGCAGGTCGCATTCGGTGGTGGAGTCAATGATCTAGTCGATGCGCGGAAGTGGGAACAAGTCTTGAGGTTAGGCTTTGTTGAGGTTGGTGAAGTCGAAGCACATACGTTCCTTCCCACCTTTCTTGGGCACAATAACGGGGTTCGCCAACCACTCTGAGTATCGGACCTCGCGGATGACACCCACGACTTGTAGCTTGCGGGTTTCCTGGACAATGAAGGACTGCTTCTCCATGGACTACCGTCCCGCCTTATGCTTCACAGGGCGCACATTCGGGCACACCCTTAAGTGATGCTCGATTACTCCTCTTGGGACTCCCACCAGCTGATTGGGCTCCCAGGCGAATACCTCCTTGTTCGCACGCAAGAACCCCACCAGCGCCTCTTCTTGATCGGGGTTGAGGTTGGCGCCTATGGTGAAAGTGGCTCCCGAGGCCCCGTCTTCCTCGACCAGCACTTGCTTGGTTTCAGCCCGATCTTGAGTGAACATCTGCTTCTTTTTTGCTGGCGCGGCCCCCTTAGCCCCCGGGGCGGCCTCATCGGCTGGACGCGCCACGACGACGGTTTTGAAGGCGAGCTTGAGAGGCGTTAGGGCTTCCTTGGTGTCCCCTGCCACGGTGAGAACGCTGGTCCCCGGCATCTTCATGAGGTTGTAGGCTGGATGGGTTGCTGCCATGAACTAAGCCAGGTCAGGGTACCCGAGGATGGCGTTGTACGGGAGGCCGATGTGGGCGATGTCGAAGTCGATCAGCTCGGTGCGGTAGTTGTCGCGGGTACCAAAGGTGACCGGGAGGCGTATTTGCCCCAGGGGGCTGGTGGAGCCGATGCCAACCCCAGAGAAAGGCTTGGTGGGGCGGAGCCTACCATATGGTACATGAATCAAGCCGAAGGATTCCACAAAGAGCACGTTGAGGCCGGCTCCGCCGTTGATGAGGGTCTTGGTCACCGCCACATTGCAGATGGTGGGTGTGCACAACATTGGGAGCGCACCCCAGCCCGTAGTGATAGCTGGGTGGTCCTCCGAGCTGAAGGTGAGGTCGTCCTGGGGCGCCGCCCATCCCAGGGAAGCCATCGGTTGCACGTGGGTAGCACTCACCTGGCAGAAGAACTGCTTGACGTGGCGATCCGTGGGTGGCGCCCGTGAACCACCTAGGAGGGCTGCAACAACGTGAGGCACGTGTGTCGCAAAGCGCGCGACGAAGAGGCGGCGCAACTCCTCCCAGGAGGCCACCGAAGATCCTGGCAGGCTGAGCAGCCAGGCGTGTGGCATGCCGACCAGGGCCTGGGGGAACCAGTTGGCCATGACCTGGTCGTTGCCTCCGGCTTCAAGGACGGCCTCCTCATACGCCTGCAGGAAAGCCGCCGGATCCGCTGCACCGTCGTAGCAGGGCGACATCTCTGGCTTGAACTTGCGCGGCTACTGCACCTGACGCAAAGCATGGGTGAAGGCACGAACGCCCGCGGCGCATCCGCAGGCGCCCACCGGCCTAATTCGGGGGATGGTGTTGGCTATGGGGCTGGACGAAGCAAGTGGAGAGGCGAAGCTTCGGCGCACCCCTACCTGGCATGCCAAATGTCGGATCGTGGGTTCCGGCAAACCCTTGAGGTTTGAACACTGGGGTGCGCATGAAGATCTCTCTCTCTCTCTCTCTCTCGCTCACTCTCGCAACAATCTCTAGGCCTAGCTCGCCAAACCCAAGGAACAAGAGACACGAGAGTTTATGCTGGTGCGGGCCACCGTTGTGGTGTAATACCCTACTCTAGTGTGGTGTGTGGATTGCCTCGTAGGTTGAGGATGAACTTGTACAAGGGATGAATAGCCTCCTGGGGAGAGGTGTTCTTGACCTCGATGAGGTGGCGAGGTGGCCTTGGTGGAGTAGATCCGATCCAAGATGAGCCGATCCTTAACTATGGTGGTGGCTAGCCCTATTTATAGAGGCCCTAGTCCTCTTCCCAAATGCTTAGGCGGGAAGGGATCCCACAATGGCCAATTTCGAAGGGGGACAACCGATACAAGTTATCCTGACAAAAGGTGGTCTTCGCTTGCCAAAGGCTCTGGTGATGACGCCGCCGTGGGCTCCGCGGTGACCTCCGTCCTGCCACCCTGCTGGTGTTGGTCTTGTTGCACCGATATGGAAACCTTTGCCTGATGCCTCGGGACTCCTTGCCTGCGCTTGCCTCTTTCGCACCAAAGAGGAAACTGGCACCCTGCGCCCGCTGGCGCCCGCCTGGCCTTGGTCGTCATGGCTCACGTCACGTGGACCTCGCGAGGTGCACCTTGCATAGATATCTCCGCTCCTCAGGAGCTAGCCTAGGGAAGCTGCCTCGAAGGAGGTCTTGGTGTCGTCCACCTCACAAGGCTTGGCCCCTCGCGAGGGTCTTGAGTGGTTGTTGATGAAGATGGGTTGTACCATGCCGTTGGTGGAGCCATGCCCTGAGCCGTAGGCAGGCAGGTCTGGGTACCCCCATTCCCAGGACGCCTACAGGCACAACTCACCTGGGCGTGCCTGGCACGCCCTGGTGTCTTATGCCCACCAGGGGACACTTCCTGGAAGTTTCTTTATTTCCAATTTTTTAAATATTCCAAAATTGATAAAAAATATTTTTGCGGATTTTAGAGTCAGTTTACTTACCGTATCACGTACTTCCTTATTTTCACGATTCTCGAGTGTTTCGGAAGGACTCTTTTATGTGTTCTTCCGGTGTCAAAGTTTGGATAATATTACTTTCAACATTAATGGGAGTACCTGAGATATAATATTTTATTCGGTGCCCATTGACAACCTTCGGGTTAGTACCTTTGGAATTATTTATTTTGATGGCTCCAGACCGATAAACCTCCTTGATGACATATGGGCCTGCCCATTTTGAGAGGAGTTTTCCTGCAAAGAATATGAAACGAGAGTTGTACAAAAGAACATATTCTTTGACTTTAAACTCATGCTTTTGGATTCTTTCGTCATGCCATCTTGTTACTTTTTCTTTGAAGAATTTTGCATTTTCATAAGCTTGGGTTCTCCATTCATCTAATGAGCTAATATCAAATAACCTCTTTTCACCGGCACGTTTGAAATCACAATTGAGTTCTTTGATTGCCCAATATGCTTTTATGTTTTAACTCAAGAGGCAAATGACAAGCTTTTTCATAAACAATTTTCTAAGGAGACATACCCATAGGAATTTTATATGCTATTCTATAAGCCCGAAGTGCATCATCTAATTTCTTAGAGCAATTCTTCCTGGACCTATTGACAGTCTTTCGCAAAATTAATTTTATTTCTCTATTGCTAAGTTCAACTTGACCACTAGACTGAGGGTGATATGGTGATGCAATTCTATGGTTAACATCATACTTGGCAAGCATTTTACGGAAAGCACCATGAATAAAGTGTGAACCACCATCAGTCATTAAATATCTAGGGACTCCAAACCGTGGGAAAATAACTTCCTTAAGCATTTTAATAGAGGTGTTGTGATTAGCACTACTGGTTGGAATAGCTTCTACCCTTTTAGTAACATAATCAACAGCAAACAAAATATGTGTATACCCATTAGAGGAAGGAAAAGGTCCCATGTAATCAAATCCCCAAACATCAAATGGTTCAATAGCAAGTGAATAATTCATAGGCATTTCTTGATGCTTACCGATATTACCTATTCTTTAACATTCATCACAAGATAAGACAAACTTACGGGCATCCTTGAAGAGAGTAGGCCAATAAAATCCAGACTGCAATACCTTATGAGTAGTTCTATCTCCAGCATGATGTCCTCCATAAGCTTCGGAGTGACATTTCCATAGGATTTGTCCCTGCTCATGCTCAGGTACACAACGTCTAATAATACCATCTACTCCTTTATAAAGATGTGGGTCATCCCAAAAGTAATGTCTTAAATCATAGAAGAATATTTTCTCTTGTTGGTTTGTAAAGCTAGGTGGTAAATATTTAGCAACAATGTAATTAGCATAGTCAGCATACCAAGGAGTACTATGAGAAACATTTATTGCATCTAACTGCTCATCAGGAAAACTATCATCAATAGGTAGTGGGTCAACCAGCACATTTTCAAGTCTAGATAAATTATCAGGTACTAGGTTCTCAGCTCCTTTTCTATCAATGATATGTAAATCAAATTCTTGAAGCAAGAGAACCAATCAAATAAGTCTAGGTTTAGCATCTTTCTTTTCCATAAGATATTTAATAGCAACATGGTCTGTGTGAACAATTACTTCAGAATCAACAATATAAGGTGTCGTGGAATTGTCACGGCAGATGTCCTAGCGAAAGGACTTAGTCGTAGGGCCATCACAACTAGGAAGCTTAAAGGGGTTAATCGGGACAAAGGACACGAGAGGTTTATACTAGTTCGGCCCCTTATGGTGAAGGTAAGGCCTAGTCCAGTTGATGTTGTATTGCTAGGTTTTGATGACCAAGGAGCGAATCTGCTAGTTTGGCTATCGATCTCTTCTTTCTTGTCTTAAGCCGCCGCCGGGTCGTCCCCTTATATACACGGGTTGATGCCTGGCGGACTACAGAGTCCCGGCCGGCTCATAAAACGTGTCCGGCTCGGTGACTTCTTTTATATGCCTTTCTTTACAAGTCTTTCTCTACATATGGCGGTTCACAATATTGGGCCTTAAGTCGCCTCTGGGCTTAGGCTTTCTACAAGTCTTAATAAACTATCACCTTGGACATTTATTGGGCTTCTTCTCGTAACCTGCCATTGGGGTTGACCCGTCCCCTCCTGAGCGGGTCATACCTGGTAGCTATATCCCCAACATTAGGCCCCAGGTTGACTTGAACTTTGTTCTTTGTCAATCTTCAATACTTAGATGAAATCCATCTTCCTCTCTCTGTAAAAACTCTGTAACCCGCCATGATGTCATCTTCCTCTCTCTATAAAGCCTGCTATGGCATCAGCTTCAACGGATCTTTATCTTTTAATGTCTTCCGAGAATCGAGGCGTCCATTTAGCTGCATAATCATTGTTTTGGTCTTCCTCAATTTTCGCGCCTGCCTGTTCACCTATCCCCTTATAAATAGGCTTGGCCGGTCTTTCCCCTTTCTTCTTATTCCTCCCATCTTCTCGCTACCTCTCTTCCTCTCGAGCTTCGCCGTCGCCACAGTGCCCGCCGTCGCCTCTCAATGTCGGCCGCTGCATCACCCTGAGCTTGTCCTGAGAATCGCGGCGACCCTTCGCAGAAGCTCTGCATTCGTAAGTTCCTACCTTTCCGTGCCCTTAGATATGTTTAGGGTTATGAGTTCATCGACGTTCTTCGCCGTTCATCACAGACCTCCTTGTAGTTTCTTCTCCGTACCCTCTTTTGATCCAGAAGGAAAGTAGAACTTATGAGGTAGTGGTTTTACGCCCATTTTAGATGTTAGTAGATCCTTTTCCTTTGCACAGATACCTTCTTAGAGCTGATGAACTCCTCCACGCTCATTCTTTAGGTCTAGATTTATTTTTCTTTTCTGACCCATTTTGATCCAGAATACTAGTGATAGCTTTGGGAAATCTGTTTGTCTCAACACTTAGCCAATTCTATTTCTGGTTTCCTTCAAATGTCTTTAGTCATGGCGGCTTATTACGCCGGCTCACTTTTCCTTTATATGACATTAGTCCTTAAGCCGCCATTACTCATTTGCACCATCATCATTTAATTTTTAATTTCACCATTGAATTGAACCGGCACATTACTTTCTTTTCAGTTTGTCCTTTGATCATCATGCCGTCAAAAGCACCGGCTGTCTGCAACTGGGTCCCTTCCACAGTCACTGAAGATACCTTGAAGGAATTTTTCACCATAGGATTTTTGCCAGGGAAAAATGTTATGTCTTATCGTGCACCTGACCCGGACGAGGAACGGCCTAATCCCAAAGACAGTGAAGTTATTGTCTTCACTGACCACATGAATCGGGGTTTTTCACCACCCGGCTCAAAGTTCTTCAGACACGTTCTTCATTTTTTCAAACTTCACCCTCAAGATCTTGGACCCAATTCCATATCCAACATCTGCAATTTTCAAGTTCTCTGTGAGGTGTATCTTCAAGAAGAGCCGATTGTGGAACTCTTCAGAGAGTACTTTTATCTAAACCGCCAGAATGAGTGTACCAATGGCCCTAGCTTGGAACTCGGTGGAATCTCAATTCAGCGCTGACAGGGCGCCGTATTTCCCTTAATAGTCTTACCAAGTCATCCCAAAGATTGGAATCAGACCTGGTTCTATTGCCAAGATATGTCTCCAGCCAATGAAAAACCACTGCCGGGTTATCGCGCGGAGCATCTGGATTCCATGTTTGTGCTCCCTAATAAGCTTACTGCTGCTGAACGCAAGAAGCTTATTCCATCTATTTAAAGGATCAATGCCTTACTAGGGAATGGCTTAACCGGAGTTGACTTGATCCGTTGCTGGATCTCGTGGCGGGTCATTCCTCTAAGCCGCCGATCCAAATTGATGTATGAATATGGCGGAGGCCCAGATGACTCGCTGCGTCACAACTCTGTATAACTAACTGAAGAAGACATTGTTGCAATGTCAACCATCCTTGTGAACGGCAAGTATGAGGACTGCAGTAAGGTTGGGTTAAACCCCTTCTGTAAACTTAACCCGACACCAGAGATAAAAAACCCCTGACCTCTTTCTCTTTTGTGCTTTCCTCAGTAGTTTTAAATACTTGCATGACCTTTTATCCTGTTTATTTGTTTATAGGCCAAATCTGATTTCTGGAAAGCCAAGTATGACCATGAAGCTGCCAAGAAGGCTAGAAATGCCGCCATAGCCGCCAGGAAGACGACCCGGAGGTCCAAGAAGAAAAGGAGCACTGCTTCAGACCTGTTAAAGCTTGACGATGATACTGAGTCGGAGGTAGCCCTTGACTCCCTTGGCCAGTTTTTTAATAACCTTATTGACACTGACTATTGCCAGGACGACATGGGGGCCAGCCAGGCCGTAGAAGAAGAGGTAACTATTTCCTCCGACTCAGCCCATTTGCCAAGACAGAAACTTCGACTAGTAACCCGGAAAATAAGGTTTTCACACCTTTTGGCTTATTTGGACCCTCATTTTCTTTTGAAAAAGCAGCAACATGAAAGCTGCCGTCAGGCCCGGAATAATGACGACGATGAACCGCCTTCCATTTTACAACAAACTCCTCGAAAACGCCAAAATGAGGTTTCTTTAATCTTCATCTTTTGCTTTCATTAATGAATCTATTCCCTTGCCTCACTGACTTTATTTTACCTTTTACAGGAGGTTTCTCGCTCTTCTGGCGACTCATCTCAGACTCAGTTTCTGGCTTTCAAAACTGCTCCTGGGTAAGGAAAAATCAGCTTTCCTCTGTATCTTTAAAAACTGCATCCTTACACTAACTGTCTCATAAAACCTTTCTTAGCGGCCAAGCCAAATCCAAGAAGGCCAAGGTGATTAAGCCGTCAGAAAACCCGAAGGTTCCTGCACCTGAGCCGGCCATGCCAACTCCTCCCTCTGAAACTGAAGCACCTGAAGACCCGACTGTTCATACTCAATTGGATCCTCCTGAGTTGTCTGTCGATGAGATCACCCATAATCCGACTATCATAGAACCATCTAGTTCAGCTAACCCGCCAACAACTTCTGATACTGACGTGTTGATTACTGATAGCCGATTTGTTGAACCGGGGACCCCCACTGTGTTAGTCCGGCACATTGCTAAGCAAGAAGCCTGGGAGAAGCAGAAAGTGTGTTTTGATATATCTCACTACACTCATTTGAATGCTAGTGACATACTGTCCGGTTATCTCAGTCATGTTCATTCCAGCCGTGAGTCAGAAATTGAGATGGTCAAGCAATTACAGCTAAAATATGAGGTATGTTCTCCGGTTCACTTATACTCTGCCAGCCCCAAGTCTTCAGATGATGAACCTGAATGATTTGTAGACTTTATGATATAGGTTGATACTTTGTCTCTAAGCTTTTCGAAAGTCCAACAAAGTAGCGTAAACTTCACCTATAGCCCCCAAGGGCCGGCTCAATTTATCATAAATGAACCGGTACTTAACTTCTTAACTGTCTTTTACTAGTCCCAATAAGTATTGCAATCCAGCTTAATCTTGAGAAACTTTCTGAATATCATGCATTAGCCCCCAAGTGCCAAGTGTTGTTACTTTGTAAAACACTTGTGACTTGAAACATATAAGAGTCGTAAAAAATTACTTTGGCAGACATTAGCCCCCAAGTGTCAAGTGGTATTGCAGTGCATAGTACTTGAGACTTGAACCCTTATAACTTTTAGTTTAAGCCTTGACACACCTATGCATGTTTTGTAGAATGCCCTATATGAATTTGGCTCCCAATTAACTGATGCAAAGACCCGGCTGACGGATCAAGAGGCAGAAATCAAGACTGCTGACTCTAAACACCAATTGAGTCTTTTTGAGACAGAAAAATTGAAGACCAGCTTGACTGCAAAGAAGAAATCCTAGGCCAAAGAAAAGACGCTGCTGATACAACGTGCTGAAACAGCTGAGGCGACTCTTGAGGAGGTTACCACGGAGCTCACCGGCTTAAAGAACCGGGTGTCTCAAATGGTCTCGCCATCTTTGGTAAGTCATCTGTATTAATCACTTATACCTTCTTTTGAACCAGAATATAAGCCGCCTGCTGAGCCTTTGTTTAAAAAACACTCATAGGTCCACGAAGCAAAAATCTGAGTCAAGACCAAATTAAAGGCGGTGTATACCTTAGTGGAGCAATTGTATACTGGCGCTCAACGAGCAGTTGCCACCATCTTCCCTGCCAACCAAGGACCCAATCGGTTGAGCGATGTCTTGAAGAAGTTATCAATCTTACCCGCCAGGTTTCAAGAAGTCAAACGATCCTGTGCCAGAGCCGGAGCCCTGACTGCCCAGAGTTGCTCCAAAGCCTGGGTGCCAGATCTAGACCCGGTGGATGTGGCTAAGGGGTACCCTACTGTGAAGGAAGACGGGACTCCATTTGATCAAGATGACTTCATTGACTGTGTGAGGGGAGTTCGACCTCAAGCTACCATTCTTGGAGATGAGACCAGCATTGATACATATCAGCCGGGTTTTGATATGGAGAATAAGAAGATGGCGACTCCCTCTTATAAGGTGACAGATCTTATCCCGCCGGTTCGTCAACACACTTTTCCTTCGGAGGTTGACCCGGCCGGCCTGATTGATGATGAAGCGGATTTCATTGCTTTGAATGGCTTTGACTGGTCCAAGCCCAGCTTCCAATCAGTAGAAGGAGATGAACCGGCGAGGGGAGAATCATAACCATCTTGTGGGCTCTCAAAGCCTTGTAATAGATTTAGCTTAAAAACCGCATGTGTTACTTATGCCATCGCATACAAAATGTTGCATATTACTCTTTGCCAGCACATCTTTGATTATATCTGCAATGTGTTAACTTTGCTCCTACAAAAAATGAAAGAGTTGGCCTGTGTTTCTGGACTGCCGGTTTTCATGATCCGGATAATGAGGTTGACGACCCAATCTTTTTGAGAAGTCAGGGCTTCCATATACCTGATGACTATCATGCCTTGACGGCTTATTGTCAAATAATCAAGCCGACTTAGATAAAAACCATACTGATAGTTTAGATTTGAGACAATAAAAACCAGTAAGAGAAAATAGCAGATTTCAAAAAACATAAATTTGGGGGTTTATGATTCGAATACGATCAAACCAGACCAAAGGGGTTAAGCTAAGATTCGAATACGATCATATAGCCCCCAGTGGTTTTGGTGTTGCACCGATCAAGAGGGTACCGACAGCTATGTTCTCTTTGGTTCGAATACGACCTATGTTTGAACAAGAAGCCCCCAAATGACCTTGAGAGGTTTTTAATGACCCTGATTCGAATACGATCCAAGTCGAACCCAAAAGGGGTTAAGCTATGATTCGGATACGATCAAGAAGCCCCCTAGTGAGTTTGGCTTTTAGTCGATCAAGAGGGTTACGGCAGCTATGTTCTCTTTGGTTCGAATACGACCTATGTTTGAACAGGAAGCCTCCAAGTGACCTATGAGGTTTACAGCTAGATTCGAATATGATCATAAGCCGGACCAAAAAGGTTAAGCTAAATTCAGATATGATCAGCTCCTTAATAGTCACTTAAATAATCAAAATAGTAAAGATATATGATCTTTGAAGAGGAAAAAGATAGAAGTCCTGCTTTATTACTTATCATAATATATACAACGTCAAAGTATGTACATGACGAGAGCCGGTAGCTCAGGTGTAGTATGGCCGAAGCTGAGCAATGTTCCACGGCCGGCGGGTCTCCTCCTCCGACTTACATGAGTCTTTGTGCTCTCGAACGTCAATGAGGTAATATGACCCGTTGTTTAAATTCTTGCTGACCACAAAAGGTCCTTCCCGAGGTGGGGTTAGTTTGTGTGCATCAGACAGATCCTGGATGAGCCGGAGCACTAGGTCACCTTCTTGAAAAGTCCTGGACTTAACCCGACGGCTGTGATAACGGCGTAGGTCCTATTGATAAATTGCTGATCTAGCCACTGCTAAATCTCTCTCCTCATCTAACAAGTCAAGTGCATCCTATCGGGCTTGTTCATTATCAGCTTCAACATAAGCTGCCACGCGAGGCGAGTCATGACGGATGTCACTAGGCAGCACTGCTTCCGCTCCATAAACCATGAAGAAAGGTGTATAACCTATAGACCTGTTAGAAGTGGTGTTGATGCTCCACATCACTGAGGGTAATTCCTCTACCCAACAACCCGGCGTCCGTTGTAAGGGAACCATAAGCCGGGGCTTGAGACCTTTTAAGATTTCCTGATTTGCTCTCTCAACTTGACCATTAGATTGAGGGTGTGCTACGGAAGAAACATCAAGCCGGATATGCTCACGTCGACAAAACTCCTCCATAGCACCTTGGGACAAATTAGTGCCATTGTCAGTGATAATGCTGTGTGGAAAACCAAAGTGAAAAATCACCTTTTTCATGAACTGAACCGCTGTGGCTGCATCACACTTACTCACTGGCTCTACCTCAACCCATTTTGTGAATTTGTCAACTGCCACTAAAATATGTGTCTTTTTATCCTTGGACCTTTTGAAAGGTCCAACCATGTCAAGCCCCCAAACTGCAAATGGCCAAGTGATTGGAATCATCCGCAACTCTTGAGCCGGCACATGCGCTCATCGTGCAAATTTTTGACATCCATCACACCTACTGACTAGATCCTCTCCATCAGCGTGAGGCGTTAACCAGTAAAAACCATGACGAAAAGCTTTGGCCACAAGAGACTTTGACCCGGCGTGATGACCACAATCCCCTTCATGGATCTCATGAAGTATTTCTTGACCTTCTTCAGGAGAAACACAACACTAAAACGCTCCAGTGACGCTGCGATGGTACAACTCTCCGTCAGAAATCGTCATTGACTTGGACCGCCGGGTTATCTGTCGGGCCAGGGTCTCGTCCTCTGGCAACTCGCCCCGGGTCATGTAAGCCAGGAACGGTACTGTCCAATCTGGAATAACATGAATAGCCGCCACTAACTGTGCCTCCGGGTTAGGTATGGCCAAATCTTCCTCTGTAGGCAACTTAATAGACGGGTTATGTAAAACATCCAAAAAGGTGTTAGGTTGTACCGGCTTACGCAGAGATCCCAACCGGCTTAAGGCATCGGCTGTTTCGTTCTTTCTGCGGTCAATGTGTTCCACTTGATAACCCTTAAAATGCCCTGCAACAGCGTCGACCTCGCGGCGATAAGCCGCCATGAGAGGATCCTTGGAATCCCACTTGCCTGACACCTGTTGAGCCACCAAATCTGAATCGCCAAGGCACCAGACCCGGCTCAGACTCATCTCTTTAGCCATTCGAAGACCATGGAGCAAGGCTTCATATTCTGCTGCATTGTTAGTACAAGGAAACATAAATCGCAACACATAACAAAACTTGTCCCCTCGAGGAGAAGTTAAAACAACTCCAGCCCCCGATCCTTCCAACTGTCTGGACCCATCAAAATGAATCATCCAATATGTGTTGTCTGGCTTCTCCTCTGGCATCTGCAACTCTGTCCTGTCATTAATGAAGTCAACCAGCGCTTGAGATTTGATCGCAGTACGTGGCATATACTTCAAACCATGAGACCCAAGTTCAATAGCCCACTTGGCGAATCGTCCTGTGGCTTCTCTATTTTGAATGATGTCTCCTAGAGGAGCAGAGCTAACCATAGTGATTGGGTGACCCTGAAAGTAATGTTTAAGCTTCTGGCTTGCCATGAACACCCCATAAACGAGCTTCTGCCAGTGTGGATATCTTTGTTTAGATTCAATGCGCACCTCACTGACGTAGTAAACCGGCCGTTGGACTGGATGTTCCTTGCCAACCTCCTTGCGCTCCACAACAATGGCCACGCTGACCGCACGTGAGTTTGCAGCTACATATAACAACAACGGCTCTTTCTCAACCGGAGCAGCAAGAACCGGCGGCTCAGCAAGCTGTTTCTTCAGATCCTCAAAAGCAGAGTTAGCAGCATCACTCCAGACAAAGTCATCCACCTTTTTCATCATTTGATACAAAGGCATCTCCTTCTCCCCTAACCAGCTTATGAACCGGCTTAAGGTAGCAACGCGACCCGCCAAACGCTGAACCTCATTGATGCACACCGGTTTGGCCAGAGATGTAATTGCCTTAATTTTCTCCGGGTTAGCCTCAATACCTCTGTTAGACACCAAAAAACCCAAAAGTTTGCCAGCTGGGACTCCAAAAACACATTTGGCCGGGTTAAGCATCATCTTGTAGACCCAGAGGTTATCAAAGGTCTCCTTCAGATCAGTTACCAAGGTTTCCTTCTCTCTGGATTTTACTACTATGTCATCCACATAAGCATGAACGTTACGCCCAATCTGACTATGAAGACAATTTTGTACACATCGTTGATAAGTCGCCTGGGCACTTTTCGGTCCAAAAGGCATAGACACATAGCAGAAGGCTCCAAATGGAGTGATGAACGTCGTATTCTCCTGGTCCTTAACTGCCATCTTGATATCATGATAACCTGAATATGCATCCAAAAAACTCAAATGCTCGCAACCCGCTGTAGCATCAATGATCTGATCAATGCGAGGGAGAGCTAAAGGATCGGCTGGACAAGCCTTGTTCAAATCGGTGTAATCCACACACATACGCTAGGTGCCATTCTTCTTGAGTACAAGCACCAGGTTAGCCAACCACTCTGGGTGAAAAACTTCAACTATGAACCCGGCCGCCAAGAGCCGGGCCACCTCTTCTCCAATGGCCTTGCGCCTTTCCTCGTTAAACCATCGAAGAAACTGCCTGACCGGCTTAAACTTTGGATCAATATTAAGAGTGTGCTCAGCGAGTTCTCTCGGGACACCCGGCATGTCAAAAGCTTTCCATGCAAATATGTCCCGGTTCTCACGGATGAACTCGATAAGCGCGCTTTCCTATTTTTGATCCAAGTTGGCACTGATGATGAACTATTTGGATGAGTTGCCAGGAAAAAAATCAACCATCTTGGTGTCATCGGATGACTTGAATTTCAACACCGGTCCATGCTCCGTAGTTGGCTTCTTCAAAGACGTCATGTCTGCTGTGTCAACATTATCTTTATAGAACTTTAACTCCTCTGTCGCACAAACAGATTCAACATAAGCGGCATCACCTTCTTCACATTCCAGGGCTATTTTTCGGCTTCCATGTACTGTGATGGTGCCTTTATAACCCGGCATCTTGAGCTGCAGATACACATAACACGGCCGAGCCATGAACTTGGCATAAGCCGGCCGTCCAAACAGAGCATGATATGGGCTTTTGATCTTAACCACCTCAAAAGTTAACTTCTTAGCCCTGGAATCATATTCATCCCCAAAGGCTACTTCCAGTTCAATCTTACCAACTAGGTATGCCGACTTACCGGGCACAACACCATGAAAAACAGTGTTGGATTGTTTAAGACTCTTATCAATCAACCCCATCCGACGAAACGTCTCATAATAGAGGATGTTGATGCTACTGCCTCCGTCCATGAGCCCCTTAGTGAACTTATATCCACCAACCTGAGGCGCCACCACCAAGGCCAAGTGACCCGGATTATCAACCCGGGGAGGGTGATCTTCCCTACTCCACACAATAGGCTGTTCTGACCACCTCAAATAACGTGGAATCGCTGGCTCAACAACATTGACAACCCTCTTATGAAGCTTCTGGTCCCTCTTGCATAAACTAGTGGTAAATACGTGGTACTGCCCACTATTCAATTGTTTTGGGTTACTCTGATACCCAGACTATTGCTGTTGTTGCTGCTGATTACTTTGGTCGGGTTGCTGATTATAACCACCCTGGTTACCCGGATGGCCCTGACCGTTGTAGGATCGAAAGTATGTCTAGGGGGGGGGGATTAGACTACTTGACCAAATAAAAGCTTAACCTTTTCCTAATTTTAGTTCTTGGCAGATTTTAGCTATTGTAGGACAAGTCAAGCAATCATCACACAATTCAAGCAAGCATGCAAAGAGTATATTGGCAGCGGAAAGTAAAGCATGCAACTTGCAAGAATGTAAAGGGAAGGGTTTGGAGAATTCAAACACAACTGGAGACACAGATGTTTTTCTCGTGGTTCGGATAGGTGGTGCTATCCTACATCCACGTTGATGGAGACTTCAACCCACGAAGGGTAACGGTTGCACGAGTCCACGTAGGGCTCCACCCACAAAGGGTAACAGTTGCGCGAGTCCACGGAGGGCTCCACCCACGAAGGGTAACGGTTGCGCGAGTCCACGGAGGGCTCCACCCACGAAGGGTCCATGAAGAAGCAACCACCCACAAAGGGTCCACGAAGTAGCAACCTTGTCTATCCCACCATGGCCATCGCCCATGAAGGACTTGCCTCACTAGCGGTAGATCTTCACGAAGTAGGCGATCTCCTTGCCCTTACAAACTCCTTGGTTCAACTCCATAATCTTGTCAGAGGCTCCCAAGTGACACCTAGCCAATCTAGGAGACACCACTCTCCAAGAAGTAACAAATGGTGTGTACGTAATGAACCCCTTGCTCTTGTGCTTCAAATGATAGTCTCCCCAACACTCAACTCTCTCTGATAGGATTTGGATCTGGTGGAAAGAAGATTTGAGTGGAAAGCAACTTGGGGAAGGCTAGAGATCAAGATTCATATGGTAGGAATGGAATATCTTGGTCTCAACACATGAGTAGGTGGTTCTCTCTCAGAACATATGAGTTGGAATTGTGTATGTGTTCTGATGGCTCTCTCCACGAATGAAGAGGAGGTGGAGGGGTATATATAGCCTCCACACAAAATCCAACCGTTACACATAGTTTTCCAATCTCGGTGGGACCGAATCAAAAAACTCGGTCGGACCGAAAAGGTAAACCTAGTGACCGTTAGAGATTTTCGGTGGGACTGACATGCAACTCGGTAGGACCGATATGGTTAGGGTTTGAGCATAACGTAATATCGGTGAGACCGATTACCCAAACTCGGTGAGACCGATTTTGGTAATTAGCTAACCAGAGAGTTGGTCAGGCAAACTCGGTGGGACCGATTTGCTCTTTCGGTGAGACCGAAAAGTTACAAAAAGGAAACACTGAATTTACATTGCAATCTCGGTGGGACCGATTCGCTCTTTCGGTGAGACTGAAAAGTTACGAAAGGGAAACAAAGAGTTTGCAATCCCATCTCGGTGAGACCGAGATCCCTATCGGTAGAACTGAATTGCTAGGGTTTGGCAGTGGCTTATGACAAATGAAACTCGGTGGTGCCGGATAGAAAGAATCGGTAGGACCGAGTTTGGCTTAGGGTTTAGGTCATATGTGGATATGGGAAAGTAGTTGAGGGTTTTGGGGCATATCACTAAGCACATGAAGCAAGAGGCTCATTAAGCAACACCTCATCCCTCCTTGATAGTATTGGCTTTTCCTAAAGACTCAATGTGATCTTGGATCACTAAAATATAAAATGAAGAGTCTTGAGCTTTTGAGATTGAGCCAATCCTTTGTCCTTAGCATTTTGAGGGTTCCACTTTCACATCCATGCCATCCCAATCATTGAGCTTTCTTGAAATAATCATCTTGGAATAGCATTAGCTCAATGAGCTGTATATTGTTATGAATTACCAAAACCACCTAGGGATAGTTGCACTTTCAATCTCCCCCTTTTTGGTAATTGATGACAACATATAGATCAAAGCTTCGACAAATGATAATAAGCATGAAATATATCGTCGCTTTGAGAAGTATGTGACAAGTGAGAGCTCCCCCTAAATTTGTGCATATTTAAAATTTGCTTTGGACTGCAAATGCACAAAGAGTTATAGTCATGGGTTACTCTTCCATGTCACATACATCTTGGTGGAGTGCTTAAAACGATAAGAATGAAATACATGCACTCATCACCAAGAATAGTGAATGATCACATAAGATAGATAAGATATATCAAGCATGCATAAGTGTAGCTTATGATCAAACACATGATCATCAATGTCTCCCGAGCAATGACATAGTATCTCAAGCACTCAAAACCAAAGAAAGTTCGAAAAACCACCAAATAAAGCAAGAGAGAAAAAAGCAACACTCTCTCTCTCGAAGCCTATGATATATACATTTTCTCCCCCTTTGGCAACAAGTTACCAAAAAGTTCCTAGAAAATGCATAGTGCTAAGTCGACACTCAGGCTTGATCTTCAGGTGGTGGTGAAGTCCGGAGCACTCCATGGACGAAGCCTTCTGTAGACGTGGTTGGAGTTGAGGCTGAAGTGGACGCTGGAGCTGGTGGAACTGAGGCTGTAGCTGGTGCAGAAGTGGTGGCTCTGGTGTCAGCAACTGGCACTGCATATGATCTCTGAGCTCTTGGCGCTCTGGCAAATGCATCAGTTGTAGTCTTGCCTCTCCTCTCCTGCATGTCATCCTGAAGTTGTTCCACTGCAGACTGAATCTCTGTTACTTTGACATCCAAGTCATAGAACTTTTGTTCCATGATTCTCTCTAGGCTCTGCTGATTCTGAGTGAGGGTGGCCAGTCCTTGCTCAATCCTCAGTGTGGATGCAATCAAGTAACCAAGCTGCTCTTGTTTGGTTTTCAAGAAATACTCAGATGCCTCCTCTTGAGTTGGCATCTTGGCAGCTTTCTCCTTCCTTGCCTTCTCCTTCTTTGCTTGTGCTTGTGCAGATGATGGTTCATTCTCAGTCATGACCACTTGATTATCTTCAAAATCTGGACGGATGGGCAGGTGTTCCTTGTCCAGTAAGTATATGCATGTGCCCATCTTTGAGTTGATGAGCTCCTGAATCTGTGGGGCATATCCACAACTCCTCTTCTGGTCTGCTGCAGTCTTCTTGATGGTCTCTACCATGAGGCTCATCACCTTGAACTTCTGTGGCACATCAAATATATGAAGCAAATTTATTGCATGGCCTCTGATCATCTTGTGATCTCCAGACTTGGGCAACAAGGTGTGCCTCAGTATCCAATTGATAGTTGGCAGCCCTGACAGAAGATAGTGCACTGAGCCAAATTTGGAAGTTTCAAGAGCCTCGTTTGGAATTTCCTTGTACATATTGGACATAGAGTTGTGGTCCATCTTCTTCTTGGCATAAATGTCCAAGTCATCTGCTTGCTCCTCTGGGGCATTAATGAGCTATGCCCACTTAGCAACTGTTGACTGATATCTGGTTCCTTCTGACATCCATACAATCCTCCCATCTGGATAAAAATATGCCGTGGAGTAGAACTGCATGATAAGCTCCTCGTTCCACTTTGTGAGCTTCTGCCCAACAAAGTCTGCTACTCCACAAGCATTGAAGCTATCATACACTCCAGGGTAGTGTTCTTCATTGTCCTTGATGTATTGCTAGTCAACCCATCTCATATCACAAACTATTGGCTTCTTATCAAGCAGCACTGTCTCATAGAAGTCCCGCTGTTCCTTGGTGTGAAATCTGTAATCCACAGCAGTTCTTCTCCTTGAAGCATATGTGTCTGCTTCTCTCCACTTCCTCAGCCCTGAATCTCTCCTGAGCTTCATATCCTCAGCCACAGGATGAGCATCGTTGTGGTCTGGGATCTTGGGCTTGAGTTTTCTGAGAACTTGCTCTTCATCATCTTCTTCAGCAGCTTCAGGCACTGGGGCCTTGTTCTTCTCAGCAGCTGGGATGCTTCTTGTATTCCTCTTTGGTGCTGTCTTGACCTTTGATGCAGCCTTGGGTGCTTCCTTGGGCTTAGATGCAGTAGCCCCTGATTTGATAGCATCACCCATTAGCTTGGGTGCCTTAGGTACTGGTGCAGCAACCTCTTCTTCTTCCTCTTCTTCCATGATGGAAGCCTTTCCAAGCACTCTGGCTATGGTCTTCTTCACCCTTTCCTTCCTTTTCTTGCCTTCAGCAGCAACTGGCTCTATGGGAGTGGGCTTCTCAGAAATCTTGATTGAAGCTCTGGCCTTTGGCATAGGCTGCCTGCCTGCTGGCCTTTTGATCTTTAACCCTGGCTTTGTGCCCTGAGCTGGCTCAATTCTCTTGGAAGTTGCTTCCTCTTCCTCTGCCACATAATCTTCATCCTCAGAATCTGAAGTTCTTTCTTCCTCTGTCTGGTGGCAGCTTTTGGCAAATTGCTTGGGGTACTTCTGCTGCCATCATCTGAAGAGCTGGAGGGACTAGTGCCCTCACTCATCTGCACTTGCTGCTCTGACAAGTTCTGGCTGTCACTCTGATCAGACATGTTGCAAACTCTGACTGCTGACCCTGTGAATAGGTTATAGATGAGATAGAGTAGATGAGCATCACAAAATGCAGAGATTTTTACAAAAGAATGACTCAAAAACTTAGTTTTAGTTTCCCACTGAAATCATCTCGGATCTACCGATTTTTAAACTCGGTGATACCGAAGCAGTTTTGGAACCTAAACTAGTGAACTCGGTCAGACCGAGTCACAGTTCGGTGGCACTGAGACTGCTAGGGTTTCATAGAGTTCCAAAATCGGTCACACCGATAAGTAATTCTCGGTCAGACCGAGTCTCACTTGTGTAATGGCATAAGCCAAATCGGTGGGACCGAGTTTTTCAACTCGGTGGGTCCGAGATGGTTTCGGCGGAAACCTAACCCTAAAATTTTCGAATCAAAACTAATCTACGAACGCATTGATTGGACAGGAGTGTTTCAATCGTGGCAAGAATCACGATGATCACACTGTGCTAAGAATTAGATTGGGGAATAGCACAAAGATCGAGTCCATACCCTAGTTCGGCGGAGACTCGCTACGACGGCAACGGCGGGGTAGAATTCCGTTGACGGCGATGGAGACCAGTGACTGGAGGTGGCTGGCGGCGAGGAGACGATCCGGAGACCAAGTTGGCAGAGCAGGCTATCGCGCGGGCGAAGGGGTTCGGAGAAATTTCCAAATTTTTGCCCATGACTATATATAGCTCGACCCTGTCGGTGTGACCGAGTGGAACGACTCGGTGGCACCGAGATGCAAAACTGTACACAGTTATTGCAACTCGGTGTGACCAAATGGTTCAAATCGGTTGCACCGAGATTGAAAACATAGATCAACTTAATGATCTCGGTAGGACCGAAAGTAGGGTATCGGTCAGACCGAGAATCATAAAGAGGTTTTGGAAGTTTAAGTCTATGACGAATCGGGGACTCCGAGCGCTCCTCACACAGAGTGGTTCGAATCTGACTTGATCAATTTTTGTGATGTAGCATGAATAGAGTTTGAGACGAGAAAAGCATAGATATCTAGAGGAGGTTCTTAGGCATTCTTGTCCATCCACTTGGCAAAAGGAAATAAAACCGAACAATCAAAACAACAAGTGGATGTCCTCGAATGAGTAAAATATGCAACCAGCATGCTCACACAATAAGATGGCAAATGAAATATGTGACAAGGCATGCACAACCAATTCTAGCATCTACCAAGCAATTTGCGATGACAAGGTCATCTATATATGAGTATATTGACTTAGGAGTCAAGTGAGAACACTTGATCATAGGTCATACTCATCGTTTAAGCTCAAGTGGGGTTACCACTTTTATATAAAGCATTGTTGTGTTCACATCTTTAGAGTTGCTTTAGCTCAAGTCTTAGAGTAAAGCTCCCCCTAGATGTGATTCCCCCCCTTAGAGGGATGAACTAACCTCGCGTTTTGTCGATGATGACTTCATGTAGATGTTGAAGATGTGGATGCTCAATGTTGATGTAGATCACTTGGAGCTATCCATTTGAGTGAATTGCACTTTCAATACCTACATGGGTTAGTCCCACAGGGAACAAACAAGGATATCCATATACATAGAGTGATGCACACACAAGATGATGTCCATGAAAACTTTTAGGTTACCTTGTCCCTTGTCTTACCAACAAGAGGGTTTGTGACTCCTTGAACTAGTGCAAGATGTGGAAGTTGATTGCACTTGTTCTTGCCAAAATGATAAGAGTGAAGTATGTTGGCGGAGTCACCCTCAAGAACTCTCTAGTTCTTCTTCTTTTGGATCCACACCATCTTGATGGGAATCCTTGGAGTTGTAGTCGTACTTGATGAAGTGGAACTTGAAGTAGTCTTGGGAATCCACTTCACTAAGGTCTTAGGAGCTTCTTCAAATGCATCAATTTCCTCTTGAAGCTTGTCCTTGCCTTTTTTGCTTGTAGTCTTGTGGTGGAAGATCATCTTGAGCTTGTGTCCCCTTGAAAGAAGTATCATACTTTTCTTGTTGAGGAACAAACTTTGTCTTGGGGTATTGATCTTCTTCCCACTCAACTCCATTGGCATTGAACTTTCGTTCAAAACCAACACCTTGATTCTTCCGGTGCGTTCCTTGCTTGCGCACAATTTCCTCGAATTGCTTACTCCCGGCAAGGCTTTTGTACACTCCTTTCTCTATAATTCCCTTCAATAAGCTATTTTCTTGCTCAAGTGTAACTTGGCTAAGAGAATCATTAGTGGAATCAAGAGAACTACTAGAAGCAACAATATTGGATTTAGCATGATCATTGTTACTGCTAGAGGAAGAATCTTTCTTGTTCTTGTTACTAGACTTGACTTGAGGCATGTAAGTGGATAAGAGTAAATGCTTGACAATGTAAGAAGAACTTTTCTTGCGGAGATCATCATTGATTGCTTTTAAGAACTCATGCTCTTGCTCAAGATTGAGCTTTTCAAAGCGTAATTTCTCATGAGCTCTTAAAAGTTCTCGATGATCTTCAAAGATAGTTTCATGAGCTAACTTAAGAGTGTTTAGTTCTTTAGTTAGAGCCTCAATCTTCGCCTTATCATTGTCATTCATTTTATCTTGCTTAGCATGATTAATTGATGTTTCATCATAGTATTCATCACTAGAGTTGTCAACAAGCAAATCATCACCTAACAAGTCATCTTCATCACTATTGAAATCAACATACTCGGGGTGTGTTACCTTAGGACCTTTGGCCATGAAGCATCTTCCAATTCCTTCATTTGGTGAGTCAAATATGTCGTAGGAGTTGGTTGACACAAGTGCTAGACCGGCAACACCTTCATCTTGAGTATCGTCAGAGTCGGAGTGATAACTTCTCTCGGAGTGGCTGTCGGAGTCGGAGCCGGATACCCATTCACCAACATGAGCTTGATGTCTTCATTTTGTGTAGCTCCTTGATGATTTTTCCTTCCTTTCCGAATCCTTGCTTCTCCGTGAGTATCTTCGTTCATAACAATCATCTCTACTCCTTCTCTCTCTTGGTGGAGATTCTTTGCTTCTTGTTTTTGGAGAATCTTCTCTTCTCTTGTAGGGAGCCGTACACTCATTGGAATAGTGTCCGGGTCTTCCACAACTGTAGCAGTTTCGCTCTTGACTAGAAGATCTTTTGTCATTGTAGGACCTTGACTTGAAGCTTCTATCTTTGCTTCTACTCCTGTAGAACTTGTTGAAGTTCTTCACCATTAAGCTCAATTATTCATTGAAGTTTTGTTTCTCACTTGATGACGTAGGGGCTTCACATGAGGCTTTCTAGGCACCACTTGATTTGTTGTGAAGTTCCTCTTTATCCTTAAGTGACATCTCATGAGCAACAATTCTTCCAATCACCTCCGTTGGCTTGAGATCTTTGTAATTGGGCATCATTTGGATCAATGTGCACACGGTATCATATTTTCCATCCAAGGCTCTTAGAATCTTTTTGATGATGAATCTATCGGTCATCTCTTCACTTCCTAAGCCGGCAATCTCATTTGTGATGAGAGCAAGCCTAGAGTACATTTTAGTGACACCTTCACCATCCTTCATTTTGAACTTATCAAGTTGACTTTGAAGCACATCCAACTTGGATTCCTTGACGGAGTCGGTACCTTCGTGCATATCAATCAAAGTGTCCCAAATTTCCTTTGCATTCTCAAGACGACTGATTTTTTTGAATTCTTTGGGGCACAATCCGTTGAAGAGAATATCACAAGCTTGAGCATTGTATTGCAACATCTTCAACTCATCCGCGGTAGCTTCACGGTTTGGTTCTTTCCCATCAAAGAAGTCACCATGCAAACCAACACACACAATAGCCCAAACGGCGGGGTTATGTCCAAGAATATGCATTTTCATTTTATGCTTCCAACTAGCAAAATTAGTACCATCAAAGTAAGGACCTCTACGGTGATAATTTCCCTCGCTAGACGCCATACTCTCCTAGGTTGTGAAACCAAGGCTATGACCACCAAAAGCTATGAAGATCAAAGAAAATGGAGACCAAAGCTCTGATACCCTTGTAGGATCGAAAGTATGTCTAGAGGGGGGGATTAGACTACTTGACCAAATAAAAGCTTAACCTTTTCCCAATTTTAGTTCTTGGCAGATTTTAGCTATTGTAGGACAAGTCAAGCAATCATCACACAATTCAAGCAAGCATGCAAAGAGTATATTGGCAGCGGAAAGTAAAGCATGCAACTTGCAAGAATGTAAAGGGAAGAGTTTGGAGAATTCAAACGCAATTGGAGACACGGATGTTTTTCCCATGGTTCAGATAGGTGGTGCTATCCTACATCCACGTTGATGGAGACTTCAACCCACGAAGGGTAACGGTTGCATGAGTCCACGGAGGGCTCCACCCACAAAGGGTAACGGTTGCGCGAGTCCACGGAGGGCTCCACCCACAAAGGGTAACGGTTGCGCGAGTCCACGGAGGGCTCCACCCACGAAGGGTCCACGAAGAAGCAACCACCCACAAAGGGTCCACGATGAAGCAACCACCCACAAAGGGTCCACGAACTAGCAACCTTGTCTATCCCACCATGGCCATCGCCCACGAAGGACTTGCCTCACTAGCGGTAGATCTTCACGAAGTAGGCGATCTCCTTGCCCTTACAAACTCCTTGGTTCAACTCCACAATCTTTTCGGAGGCTCCCAAGTGACACCTAGCCAATGTAGGAGACACCACTCTCCAAGAAGTAACAAATGGTGTGTAGGTAATGAACTCCTTGCTCTTGTGCTTCAAATTATAGTCTCCCCAACACTCAACTCTCTCTGATAGGATTTGGATCTGGTGGAAAGAAGATTTGAGTGGAAAGCAACTTGGGGAAGGCTAGAGATCAAGATTCATATGGTAGGAATGGAATATCTTGGTCTCAACACATGAGTAGGTGGTTCTCTCTCAGAACATATGAGTTGGAATTGTGTATGTGTTCTGATGGCTCTCTCCACGAATGAAGAGGAGGTGGAGGGGTATATATAGCCTCCACACAAAATCCAACCGTTACACACAGTTTTCCAATCTTGGTGGGACCGAATCAAAAAACTCGGTCGGACCGAAAAGGCAAACCTAGTGACCGTTAGAGATTTTCGGTGGGACTGGCATGCAACTCGGTAGGACCGATATGGTTAGGGTTTGGGCATAACGTAATCTCGGTGAGACCGATTACACAAACTCGGTGAGACCGATTTTGGTAATTAGCTAACCAGAGAGTTGGTCAGGCAAACTCGGTGGGACCGATTTGCTCTTTCGGTGAGACCGAAAAGTTACAAAAAGTAAATACTGAATTTACATTGCAATCTCGGTGGGACCGATTCGCTCTTTCGGTGAGACCGAAAAGTTACGAAAGGGAAACAGAGAGTTTGCAATCCCATCTCGGTGAGACCGAGATCCCTATCGGTAGAACTGAATTGCTAGGGTTTGGCAGTGGCTTATGACAAATGAAACTCGGTGGCGCCGGATAGAAAGAATCAGTAGGACCGAGTTTGGCTTAGGGTTTAGGTCATATGTGGATATGGGAAAGTAGTTGAGGGTTTTGGAGCATATCACTAAGCACATGAAGCAAGAGGCTCATTAAGCAACACCTCATACCTCCTTGATAGTATTGGCTTTTCCTAAAGACTCAATGTGATCTTGGATCACTAAAATATAAAATGAAGAGTCTTGAGCTTTTGAGCTTGAGCCAATCCTTTGTCCTTAGCATTTTGAGGGTTCCACTTTCACATCCATGCCATGCCAATCATTGAGCTTTCCTAAAATAATCATCTTGGAATAGCATTAGCTCAATGAGCTATATGTTGTTATGAATTACCAAAACCACCTAGGGATAGTTGCACTTTCAACCGTGAAAACTGCCTCCGCCTGAATCGGCGCCTGGGCCATGAAAGTCGCCCCCGCTTGAACCACCGCCAGGTTCGTGGCTACCATCAAACATGTTGGAATTTTTAAATTCCTTCATGATTGTACACTCCTTCCACAGATGGGTAGCTGGCTTCTCCCGGGTGCCGTGTCTTGGACAAGGTTCATTCAGTAGTTGCTCGAGGGTGGGACCTGACCCGCCTGACCGAGGAGGTGGCCTACCCTTGCGCTGTTGGTTGTTGCCCTGTGTATTGGTGTTAGCCACAAACTCGCCAACCTTACGTTTATTACCTCCTTGATTCGCCGGGTTATGCTGGTGACCCTTGCCGTTGTCGTTCTTCTTTCCCTTCCCTGTCTTTTCCTCACCAGACACGAGATCCTTGGTACTGTCAGAATCAACATATTTGACGAGTGCCAACATCAACTGACCCATGTCATTACAATCACGCTTGAGTCGCCCCAGCTGTCGTGGTTCTAAGCCTGACAGTAGAGTGGGGGGTAGGTATTGAGAGGCAAGGTCCTAGCTATGGAGAGGTTGTAAGCACAAAGGATGTACGAGTTCAGGCCCTTCTCGGAGGAAGTAACAGCCCTACGTCTCGGAGCCCGGAGGCGGTCGAGTGGATTATGAGTATATGAGTTACAAGGTGCCGAACCCTTCTGCCTGTGGAGGGGGGTGGCTTATATAGAGTGCGCCAGGACCCCAGCCAGCCCACGTAGGAGAGGGTTTAAGGTGAGTTAAGTCTGGGGCGTTACTGGTAACGCCCCACATAAAGTGCCTTTACTATCATAAAGTCTACTTGATTACAGGCCGTTGCAGTGCAGAGTGCCTCTTGACCTTCTGGTGGTCGAGTGAGTCTTCGTGGTCGAGTCCTTCAAGTCAGTCGAGTGTGTCCCTCGTTGGTCGACTGGAAGGCGACTTATTCTAAGGGTGTCCTTGGGTAAGGTACTTAGATCAGGTCCATGACCCTACCCTAGGTACATAACCCCATCATTAGCCCCCGAATGGATTGAGGCTTCGAGTGAGGAAGGAGTTGATGTCGTTTCCGATTAACCTTTGTGCCCTGGTCGTGCGTTGTCCTGGACCAAAGAATCTCTTCGTCGACAGGGAGCAATTTGCCTTCAGTCGACTCGATCCATTCTATTTTTGCGTCGAGTGATCTTTCGGGCTTCGACGATCTCCGAGCGACGGATCGCCGGAAACACCGCGTCTGACAGACTGATTTGTTGTTCGCGGATTCCGCGGGATGCGAAATTTGGGGACGCGCGCGAAGCGGGGCGGACCGCGGCGTTCGGATGGGACGGGGCATAGACGCCTCGATCTCCGCGCCGCCTTTTTCGCCACGTATCCAGTCTGCGTAACTGCTCCCAGATATGATTAGATCGACGGGCCCACCTGTCATCCACTCGGAAGAGACCTTATAAATGTGCCCGGCGAGGATTTCTGTGTTGCGCCTCAGCATTCTCTCCCTCTCTCTGCTTCCTTCTTCTCCGCCCAGCGTGCTCGCTCTCGCCCCCGCACCACTTCCCTTCGCGCATCTCGCCGGCGACCATGGCCAAGGAGAAGACGGCGGCGCTGGAGCGCGCAAAGAAGGCGTCGGCGTCGGAGAAGGCGAAGGGGAGATCCACCAGCCGCGGAGGGTCCTCGTCCAGATCCCGTCTGCCGAAGGGCTGGGTCCAAGGAGACTGGATCCAGTCGACCATCACAGAGAAGGATCTCCTCGACATGGCCAACGAGGGCTTGATCCCTCACGGAGCTGCGAGGCTTCCGGGGAAGGAGTGGCAGCCACAGCCAGAAGAGGGTGAGTGTGTGATTTTGGCCACTCATGTTGATCGTGGGTTTTCCTTGCCGCCGAGTATTTTCTTCCGTGGCTTCTTGAATTTCTTCGGAGCGCAGCTTCACCACTTTACCCCAAACTCCATTGCCTATCTTGCTGCATTCGTGTCCATGTGCGAGGGTTTCTTGGGCTGTCGACCGCACTGGGGTTTGTTCAAACATATATTCACGTGTCGCTCTCAGACCGTGAAGAAGGCGAGCCCAGGTGATGAGAGAACCCGAGTCGTCCAAATGTGTGGGGGCCTGGGGATCCAGGTGAGGAATAAGAGCACCTTCCCGCCCATGACCTTTCCCGAGTCCGTCAGAGGCTGGGAGTCGACTTGGTTCTACTGCCAGGTCCAGTCGACGCCAGGGCAGTCGAGTGGACTCCCTCCGTTTACCAAGGACCGAGTGAACAAGCCCTCCCCTCTGAAGCTGATTCCGGAGGAGAAAGCCGACGTGAAGATGTTGATGGAGCGCGTGGTGCAGCTGGTTCGGGAGGGAGTGACGGGCATGGACCTCCTGGAGGTCTTCCTTAGGCGTCGCATCTAGCCCCTTCAGTTCCGGAGCCACTGCATGTGGTTGTACTGTGGGACCGAAGACGAGACTAGAGTCCATCCAGAAGCAGTCGACGACGTCACTCTGGAAAGATGGATGGTAGCCGTTACCGGAAATAAGGATAACCCACGCGGAGCCAGAAGGATTCCTCCACTCGACCACAACAGCGACCCAAACAAGGTACACTTGCCCTGCTCTCCACTGCGCTCTTGTCGCATTCATTTCTGTTTACCCTGCCGACTGGTCGACTGATCCTTGTCTGGACATCTGCTAGGCCCTCACCGAGCTGTACTCGATGCCCAATGGGGCACAAGCTTCGACTGAGGAGGGCGAGGCGAGCGGGGGCGAGAGCCAGGAAGAGGAGGAATGGGACTCGGATGTTGCAGAGGATGATGACGACGACGATGATGATGACGGTGATGAAGATGACGCCGAGGACGAGGAAGAAGAGGAGGAGGAGGTCGTACCACCGCGCTCAGAAAGGCGGTCGAAGCTTGTCCACGACCCTTCGACTGAACGTGGTAAGGGGGTTGCGACCGCCACTCAGTCGACCAAGCGCCCTCGGACCACCTCTCCGGTGCCGACTGAAAAGGCGCCGAAGCAGCCCAGGGCGGCCTCGTCGAAGCCGATCAAGCTCCTACCGAAGATGAAGGTGTCCATCCCTACCATATCAGGGTAATCGTGTTGTTTGAATCTTCTCATTTTGTGTGAACTTTGTCTCCGGTCGACGCTGAAGTTAGTCGACTGATCCTTTGGAGTTGCAGTGCTGCTACTTCTGAAACCTCAGCCCGGGCTGATGACCACGAGATGGAGGACGCAGCAACTTCGAACCCAGGTACTGTATTCTTAACGCCGTTCTTAGTCGACTGACTCGCGATCTCTGATCCTGATCTTTCTCTGTAGCTCCACCCAATACTGTTATCAATCTCCCTGATGATGATGAGGATGAAGAGCCGCTGCAGCGCAGGAGGAGTCGGAAAACGTCCGCCAGTAAGGTGCCTCAGGATGTGACGGCGCCTGAGATTCTGACTGTGGAGGAAGAGAACACCACTCGACACACGGTGTCCTTCGCGAATCCACTGACGAGTGCTCAGCAGCCCTCCCTCTTCACGACGCACCACGTCCCAGAGGACCAAGCTGGCGCAGCGAAGGAGGCGATACGCCAGGCGGGACTCATGATGGAGCAGCTGAAGACCATCCGGGACGCGAGCCAGGCAGCTTATGATGCCAGTTCTGCCCTCCAAAGCAATGTTCAGGTCAGTCGACCACCGTTTTTTCTGTTGGATATGCTGCCAAAAACTTTTCCTTTCCAGAATTTATAGTAGTCACCCAGTGGGTGTTGTCGATTGAGCTCCGTATTAGCGGGGGCACGCTGAGTGCACCCGCTGGGTGTAGTCCCCAAGGCTAAGGTCGACTGCTGGCAGTCGGCCTTAGGCTTTATGATGTCAATTTTTCTGTCAGTCGACTATGTCGACTGGATTTCACAAACCGGTGGGGGCACGCTGAGTGCACCCACTGGGTGTAGTCCCCGAGACTGTGGTCGACTGCTTGCAGTTGATCACAGTCTTAGAGAATACATCTTCTTTTTTTTTCTTTTTTTTTTGAGGTCGACTGGTCGACTTTGTCTTCAACAGGATTAGTGGGGGCACGCTGAGTGCACCCACTGGGTGTAGTCCCCGAGACTACGGTCGAATGCTTGTATTCGGCTGTAGTCTTAGAAACGTGAGTTTTTCCCTTTTTCACTCGGAAGTGAATTAGATTTGACATTTAGTCGATTGGTTCTTCGCAGAACTCTTGTGATCTTGTGGCTCGCTACTCAGAGCTGGAACACAAGCATACTCAAGTCAAGCTGAGCTTGAAGCTGGTTCAGGAGAAGCTGACAAAGGCAAAGGAGGAGACCGAAGGTATGTTTGGTGAGACCCTGACGACTGCTTTTCCCCTTGCTTGTTTCAAAATCTGATCTTGCTGTAACTTGCAGGTAAGGTAAGGGAGGCCCAACAGAAGAAAGACCTTGAGCTAGCTGAGAAGATCAAGCTTGCTGACGAGAAGTTAGCTTCAGTCACCAAGCTCGAACAAGACAATACCAATCTGAAAGCTGCTCTTGGGATTGCCAACAAGGAGGTCAGTCGACTGAGAACCGATAAAGCTGCCCTGACCGACCAAGTCGCCAAATTGACTGGGAAGAAAACTGATCTGGAGGCCTTCCTGAGTGGACTTGCCAAGAAGCTGTTTCTCATGCTTGAAGGTAAACCTCTATGCTTGGCAGACATTTCCAATTGTGATTTTCCATTCGACCATCTCCTTGACTTAGTGATCACCCTTGCAGAATTTTGTCAAAACTTCGAAGAAGAAACTAGCCGGCTGGAGCCAAACCTCGACCCCGTCAATTCTCCGGTGAACGATGAAGTTGCCATGGATGTTCTCCGACTGGAGTCCCGTGTTGCAGCTGTCGTGGACTATCTCGCAAGGCTGAAGGCTGCCACATCTCGCATCGACTCGACGCTTTGGCCTGAGGAGACACTTCAGAATGACCTTGAATCGCTGATGGCCCGGTTGAACACGATTCCTGGTCGAGTGCAGGAATGGAAGAAGTCCTCGGCTCGGTGTGGTGCAGATGTTGCTCTGTGTCTTGCCCGAGTCCACTGTAAGGATGCTCGAGAAGAGAAGCTGGCGGCCCTTCGGGTGGCCAATACCAAGAAGCACGACTTCAGGTCCTTTATGGAAACTTTCCTTGCAGCTGCCACTCGGATCGCCGACGGAATTGACCTTGATGAATTCGTTGCTCCTTCCAGCCCTCCACAGGAGGGGTAAAAAACTTCTTCTGGCTCGACGCCTTTAAATTTGCCTCGGTATGCCGAGTGAAATTGTAACCGATAAAATTTAACAGGCTTAACGCCTGAGCACTCTCAGTTCCTTTAGATATTGATTCAAAACTTGAATTTGGTGCTTGAATATGATTGCCTTTGGCTCGAAATGTCTTTTGCAGGTTCAAAGCAAGGCGTCTTTACTGCAATCAACTTATTCTTCAGTCCACTTAGGCGAGCACTGGGCTGCAGCTAAGCCCCCGAGTGAGAGTTTTACTCTTCACTTGGTAGGATTTCGATAACTTAGGCGAGTGCTTGGACTGCAGCTAAGCCTCCGAGTGAGAGGGTTGCTCTACACTCGGTAGGATTTTGATAACTTAGGCGAGTGCTTGGACTGTAGCTAAGCCTCCGAGTGAGAGGGTTGCTCTACACTCGGCAGGATTTCGATAACTTAGGCGAGTGCTTGGACTGCAGCTAAGCCCCCGAGTGAGAGGGTTCCTCTACACTCGGTAGGATTTTGATAACTTAGGCGAGTGCTTGGACTGCAGCTAAGCCTCCGAGTGAGAGGGTTGCTCTACACTCGGTAGGATTTTGATAACTTAGGCGAGTGCTTGGACTGCAGCTAAGCCTCCGAGTGGAAGGCTGGCTTACCACTCGGTAGGATTTTTATAACTTAGGTGAGCACAGGGCTGCAGCTAAGCCCCCGAGTGGAAGGCTGGCTTACCACTCGGTAGGATTTTTATAACTTAGGCGAGCACAGGGCTGCAGCTAAGCCCCCGAGTGGAAGGCTGGCTTACCACTCGGTAGGATTTTTATAACTTAGGCGAGCACAGGGCTGCAGCTAAGCCCCCGAGTGGAAGGCTGGCTTACCACTCGGTAGGATTTTTATAACTTAGGCGAGCACAGGGCTGCAGCTAAGCCCCCAAGTGGAAGGCTGGCTTACCACTCGGTAGGATTTTGATAACTTAGGCGAAACAGGTTCGCAGCTAAGCCTCCGAGTGGGAGTCTGGCTCGCCACTCGGTAGGATTTTGATAACTTAGGCGAAACAGGTTCGCAGCTAAGCCTTCGAGTGGGAGTCTGGCTCGCCACTCGGTAGGATTTTTACAAACTTAGGCGAAACGGATTCGCAGCTAAGTCACCCACTGAGGGGGAATTTTATTGGACAATAAAAAGCGACAGAAATTATGGAGGGACTATGACACTATTATTTTGAGGTCCATGAACTACAGAAGTACTTTATTGCAACTCATCTGAGTGATAAAACTTAAGTGTAAAATGGGCGGAGTAGCTCCGCGTTCCAAGCTCGGGGCTCGTCGATATTATGCTTGACGTTGTAAAGACGGTACGCCCCGTTGTGGAGAACCTTGGTGACGATGAAGGGGCCTTCCCAAGAAGGAGCAAGCTTGTGTGGTTTGTGCTGATCCACTCGGAGAACCAAATCTCCTTCCTGGAAGGCTCGACCTCTCACATTTCTGGCGTGGAAACGACGCAAATCTTGTTGGTAGATGGTCGACCGGATCAGAGCCATCTCCCTTTCTTCCTCTAAAAGGTCGACTGCGTCTTGCCGAGCTTGTTCAGCCTCTGCTTCGTTGTAGATTTCAACTCGAGGAGCACTGTGGAGAAGATCACTCGGCAAGACTGCTTCAGCTCCGTAGACCAAGAAGAATGGAGTTCTTCCGGTCGACCGATTAGGTGTGGTCCGCAGTCCCCAGAGTACTGAGGGAAGTTCGTCGACCCAAGCTCCAGCCGCGTGTTTGAGATCACGCATCAGTCGAGGCTTCAATCCCTTAAGAATCAGTCCATTAGCTCGCTCTGCTTGTCCATTCGACTGCGGATGGGCGACTGAAGCGTAGTCGACCCGTGTGCCCTGGGAGTTGCAGAAAGCTCTGAATTCCTCTAAGTCAAAGTTCGACCCATTGTCCGTAATGATGCTGTGTGGGACTCCATATCTGAATATTAGTTCCCTGATGAAGCTAACAGCAGTACCGGTGTCAAGGTTCTTGATTGGTTTAGCCTCGATCCACTTGGTGAACTTGTCGACTGCCACCAGTACATGCGTGAAGCCACTTCGTCCTGTTCTCAAAGGACCGACCATGTCCAATCCCCATACTGCGAAAGGCCAGACGAGTGGAATGGTCTTCAGAGCCGACGCAGGCTTGTGTGACATATTCGAGTAGAATTGGCATCCCTCGCACTTATCCACCATCTCTTTTGCCATCTCATTCGCCTTTGGCCAGTAAAATCTGGCTTGGTATGCTTTGGCCACGATGGTCCGAGAGGACGCATGATGACCACAGGTCCCCGAGTGAATATCATTGAGGATGAGTCAACCTTCTTCTGGTGTTATGCACTTCTGACCAACTCCAGTCGCGCTTTCTCTGTATAATTGTCCTTTGATTACGGTAAAGGCCTTAGATCGACGGACGATCTGTCGAGCCTCTTCCTCATCCTCCGGGAGCTCTTTCTTCAGGATATATGCGACATACGGAATCGTCCAGTCGGGAATGACCACCAAAACCTCCATGATCAAGTCGACCACCGCTGGGACTTCAACTTCAGTCGGATCTGTGGCACTCTTGGGCTGTGGAGTTTCTTCGGTGAAAGGATCTTCTTTGACTGACGGAGTGTGTATATGCTCCAAGAACACACCACTCGGGATGGCTTCTCTCTTGGTACCTATCTTTGCTAGATCATCAGCTGCTTGATTTTTCAGTCGGGGTATATGATGGAGCTCCAACCCCTCGAACTTCTTTTCCAGCTTCCTCACTGCACTGCAGTATCCAGTCATGGCTGGGCTTCTCACGTCCCACTCTTTCATCACCTGATTGACCACTAAATCCGAGTCGCCATAGACCATCAGGCGACGGACGCCAAGTGAAATGGCCATGCGCAACCCATATAAGAGGGCTTCATATTCTGCCTCATTGTTGGAGGAATCAAAGTGAATCTGGAGCACATATCTGAGCTTATCTCCTCTGGGGGAAACCAGGACAACCCCAGCACCGGAACCATTCAACATCTTAGAGCCATCAAAAAACATGGTCCAATGCTCCGAGTGAACTTCAGTCGGCTGCTGCTGTTCAATCCACTCGGCAAGGAAATCTGCTATTGCCTGGGACTTAATGGCTTTCTTTGCCTCAAACTTGATATCAAGGGGAAGAAGTTCAATCGCCCATTTGGCCACTCGACCGGTTGCATCCCTATTGTGCAAAATCTCTGATAGTGGAGCGTCGCTGACGACTGTGATGGAATGATCAGAGAAATAATGAGCAACCTTCTTTGTGGTCATGTATATCCCATATACAAGCTTCTGATAATGAGGATATCTCTGCTTGGATGGAGTCAAGACTTCAGACAAATAATACACTGGGCGCTGAACTTTGAGAGCTTTTCCTTCTTCTTCCCGCTCGACCGTAAGCACAGTACTGCCGACTTGTCCTGTGGCTGCGATATAAAGCAACAAAGATAGGAACCATGACGACATTAGCGAGCCACTCGGAGTGGTATATCTCTCGGATAAATCCTGCCGCCAACAGTCGAGCCACTTCTTCGCCAATGGCTTTTCTCTTCTGGACGGCGGACCGCCGAAGATGCTCTTTGACTGGTTTTGCGGATGAGTCGACTCTTAGGCGATGCTCAGCCAGTCCCCTGGGAACACCTGGCATGTCAGCGGGCTTCCATGCAAAAATGTCCCAGTTCTCACGGAGGAACTGGATGAGCGCTTCTTCCTATTTTGGGTCGAGTGTCGTGGAGATGCGGGTCGGAGCTGCTTCGGGGTCGGTCGGGTGAATGCGAACAGGCTTCGTCTCACCGGGCGACTGGAATGCAGACTCTGTGGCGGGCATCTTGGATCGCAGCAAGTCACTCGGATCTGCGTTTTGCTTATATTCTTCGAACTCGACCGCTGTCACCTGGGAATCGGCGATCTTGGAGCCCTTCTGAAAGCACTCTTCTGCCTTTTTCCGATCACCGGTGACAGTGATCACTCCTTTGGGGCCGGGCATCTTCAATTTGAGGTATACGTAGCATGGTCGAGCCATGAACCGCGCGTAAGCTGGTCTCCCCAAAATGGCATGATATGCACTTTGAAAATCCACGACCTCAAACGTCAACTTTTCTTTGCGAAAATGCTTTGAATCGCCAAACACCACGTCCAAAGCTATCTGGCCGAGTGACTCGGCTTTCTTCCATGGTATAACTCCATGAAAGCTCATGTTACTAGTGCTCAGTCGGGACATCAGAATGCCCATACCTTTCAATGTGTCTGCATACAATAAGTTCAGCCCACTTCCACCATCCATCAGCACCTTTGTCAGTCGAGTGCCTTCGACAACTGGATCGACCACCAAAGCTTGCCTCCCAGGGGTGGCAATATGAGTCGGGTGATCAGATTGGTCGAATGTGATGGGTGTTTGAGACCACTTCAGATAATTTGCTTTTGCGGGGGCAACCATGTTCACCTCTCGGTTAATCACTTTCAGTCGACTTCTGCTTTCCACATCTGCAAAGATCATCAGAGTGGAGTTGATATGCGGATATCCTTCCTCACTGTCCTCCTTGTCTTCGGCCTTGTCCGACTCCTTCTCCTTGTCCTTAGACTGTTTTCCCTGAAACTGCTGGATCAGGAGTCGACATTGGCGAGTGGTGTGCTTCGGGTAAATGATATTCCCCTCTTCGTCTCTCTTCGTGTGAATGTGACATGGCATATCCATCACGTCGTTCCCTTCTTTATCCTTTACCTTCTTGGGGTTCCAGGATCCTTTTGGTTTCCCCTTAAACTTTCCTTGAGTCACGGCCAGAGCCTCTCCAGGAGCTGCCGGTTCAGCCTTCCGCTTCTGTTTCCGACTGGTGTTTCCTTTTTCCGACTGACTCGACTTGTGCTTGCCGCTTCGGAGTCGGTCTTCTTCTTCGCCGTTGGCGTACTTGGTAGCAATCTCCATCATTCGACCCAAGGTCATGTCACCGGTTCGACCAAACTTCAAACTCAGTTCTCTGTTCTTGACACCATCTTTGAAGGCGCAGACTGCCTGATGATCAGACACATTCTCCACAGTGTGGTGCAAAGTGATCCACCTCTGAATATACTCTCTGAGAGTCTCATTAGTTTTCTGCACGCAGACTTGCAACTCTGTCAATCCAGCTGGTCGCTTGCAAGTTCCTTCAAACGTCCTGACGAACACTCGGGACAGATCTTCCCAAGTGTAAATGCTGCTAGGAGGTAATTGAGTCAACCATGCCCTGGCAGAACCTTCCAACATGAGGGGCAAATGCTTCATGGCCACTTCGTCGTTCCCACCACCAATCTGAACTGCCACTCGGTAGTCTTCAAGCCAAGTTTCAGGCTTAGACTCACCAGTGAACTTGCTGACTCCTGTTGCCAACCTGAAATTGGGAGGGATAACTGCGGCTCTGATAGCTCTGCCGAAACATTCAGGACCAGAAACATGCACTTGACTGCTTGTGGGTACATCTCTGTCGAGTCCACCTCGATGGGCTCTGTTCCGGTCAACCAACCCTTGCACGATAATGGATCGCGCGTCGAAGCCTGGTTCTCTGGGGTCGACTGGAACCCTACGCCCTGTACTGTACTGACGCCTATCATCTGGCTGCCGAGGAGCGTAAGACCCACCCCTCGGAGGGGAATAGGGCACTCGACGCCTATCATCTCGGTCGAGTCTGTCGTCATATTGATCTCGCCGATTCCCGCGCCCCTCGCGCCGCGGAGGCGATCTGGGGCTGTGCGCCGACTGAACCGTATTCACAGTGACGGATCGACTGTGAATTCTGTTGCGCGACTGAGACACGGCTGAATTCTGATCTCCTGCTGCCCGGAGTAGATCCCTGATCTGCAGCAAACCTCTGCCAGCTTCCGACTGCGAAGGCTGGATGGACTCTGCTATACGGGTTGCAGCTGCTAAATTCTGAATTGGGGTTCGATATACCTGAGTCGGCGGGAAGAGTTGACGTCGACTGGTGTCGGGAACTCGTTGCCGCGCGCGCTCGTCGAGTGCTCGCTGAAGGTTCTCCAGTCGAGTGCGCTCGGCCAAATTGGCCAGACGCGCCTCCTCCAAGGCACGAGCCTCGGGGGTTTCTCCTACGATTGGAATACGCAGGGGATCCTCGTTCCTGCGGTGAAGTTCCTCTCTTTGCAGAGAGTCGAGTGGCTCGGGCTGGTACTCTTCGTAGCCTCGTGTAGGGTCGCCGCCGTCACCTGCTCCACCACCACGGGCGAAGCCAGGGGGACTGTGGGGCCCGTCGACCATCAAGATTTCCGCCGCTGGATCACTGCTACCGCACTCGGATGCAGTCTCTACGGAGCCAGTCGACTGATCGAACAAGCCGTAGAGAGGTTCGTCGGGCTCGATTGCCGCAACTTGGGTGGTGGCCGATTGGCGAGCCACCGCATGCCTCACCCATCGCTGAAGCCTCGACCGGCCTGAGCGCTTGCGCTGGCGGGAGACCGGGAGGGTGGACGATAACGGAGCCGACCGATACTGGGTCGACGGTTGCCGCAGCAGAACGCCACGGACACATGCGCGAAAATGCGTCGCACCGCGGACGGGGAGCGCATCCACGTCGAGTGGAGCCTCCTGGAGCCATGCGGAGTCGTCGGCGATGAAGGTGAGAGTGCCGAGACGGATCTCTTGACCCCCGACCAAAACTCCAGCAGACACCATGATGAAAGTACTCGGAAGAATCGCAACTTTCTCCACAAAATCGCTAAAACACCTGCCCCACGGTGGGCGCCAACTGTCGTGGTTCTAAGCCTGACAGTAGAGTGGGGGTAGGTATTGAGAGGCAAGGTCCTAGCTATGGAGAGGTTGTAAGCACAAAGGATGTACGAGTTCAGGCCCTTCTCGGAGGAAGTAACAGCCCTACGTCTCGGAGCCCGGAGGCGGTCGAGTGGATTATGAGTATATGAGTTACAAGGTGCCGAACCCTTCTGCCTGTGGAGGGGGGTGGCTTATATAGAGTGCGCCAGGACCCCAGCCAGCCCACGTAGGAGAGGGTTTAAGGTGAGTTAAGTCTGGGGCGTTACTGGTAACGCCCCACATAAAGTGCCTTTACTATCATAAAGTCTACTTGATTACAGGCCGTTGCAGTGCAGAGTGCCTCTTGACCTTCTGGTGGTCGAGTGAGTCTTCGTGGTCGAGTCCTTCAAGTCAGTCGAGTGTGTCCCTCGTTGGTCGATTGGAAGGCGACTTCTTCTAAGGGTGTCCTTGGGTAAGGTACTTAGATCAGGTCCATGACCCTACCCTAGGTACATAACCCCATCACCAGCTTCTGTTTCAGAGGTTCAAAACAGCAATTTTTCTCCAACATTAAGACTGCAGAGCCAGCATCCATCTTATCAGATGAATGTATTATCTCCTGGACCTGGCGCACCCAATGGGTCGTGGACTCACCTTCCTCCTGCTTACAATTAGTCAGGTCCACGATTGACATAGGTTGTTTACATGTATCCTTGAAGTTCTGAATGAACCGGGCTTTTAACTCCGCCCATGAGCCGATGGAGTTGGGTGGCAACCCTTTCAACCAAGTGTGAGCCGTTCCATCCAACATCATAGTGAAATACTTAGCCATTGCTGCATTGCTGACCTCCAATAGCTCCATTGCCATCTCATAACTTTCAATCCATGCCCCAGGCTGTAAGTCGGCCGTGTAATTAGGCACCTTACGAGGCCCCTTAAAGTCTTTTGGCAAGAGCTCATTATGTATAGCCGGCACTAGGCAAGGGACACCTCCTGTTCTTGTGGCCACTCTTGCCTCAACAGAGGTTGCCGGATAAACCGGAAAGCCTGATGAGACGCCTGCTTTTGAACCGCCCGCTCATTATGTATAGAAGTTGAACCGCCCGCTCAGCCTCTTGACGGATTCTCTCCTGATCCGCCAAGTTAAGGGCCCCCCCTGCATCGGCTCATGCCTGCACGGTTGGTTACGGCGTTGAGCATTGCTCGACATAGCGGCTGAGTCCATATGCCTACTATAGCTCGTGCTCCGGCTTGGGTGAGGGGTTGAATGGATTCTGTCTCGACTGTAAGAGTACGCATCCTGCTGCGCCAGAGCCGTCTGAAGAAGTTCTCTCACCCTTCATGTTTCAATTGCTAGCGGAGAGTCGCCTTCCATCAGGAGAGCCGCCAAACAAGCCGACGGAGCGATGAGATTCTCCAAAGGGCTAGAAAAGTGACCCGGTGGTATTGGTATGTAATGAGGCGGAGCAGTATTCATACGGGGTGACTCCATGGCCCGCTGTTGAACCGGCGCCCCAGCCCCGGGTGTCGTGATCCGGGTTGCCTCCGGCGGGTTACTTGGACCAGCCTCGGGTGTGTGGAAAAGATTCCTAGGGTCGTAAGTCAGAGGCTGACGTAACTGAGTTTTCTGGTGCCTTCTCCGCATGACCTCGTTTAACGTGTTCAGATCCACTGAGAGCCGGAAAGTCTCTGCCTAAAGCTGCTGAGCACGAGGATCCAAAGCTGCCCGCTCTGCGACCATCCTGACCTCTTCTGCTGCTAAGTTTTCCTTGGCCTGTGCCATCTCTTCGCGCAACCGTGCCACCTCCGCGTCATGCTGAGCCTTATCCGCCGACTCCACTACAGCAGTCAACAAAGCCGTCAACTTATCCATGAGGTCCATTAGCACCTGAGCCGGGGGGCGCGCGAGGGTCTCCTGACCCGGCTGCTGCTGACCCGGTGGTTATCGCTGCCACGGCCGTAGAGTTCTGCCCGGGTTGAGTGCCAGCCATGAAAACTCCGGCTCGATTCGGCGGCTCAGAGAGGTTTGGAATACTACTGCCATCGGAATAGCCCCCAAGCACGCCATCTTGTAACTGATACAAAGAATCTGTCTCGCCTGAGGATGACTCGCCATCAGAATAGATGGCCGTCTCACCGCCATCCACCGACCCTTCAGAGAATTCACCTCCATGGATGCAACCCACGAAGGCATGCCTCCCGGCAGGTTGAGCCCGAGCGGATCTCGCGCACTGAGCCGTCTCGATGAGGTTGGTGCAGACGTCTGGCTCAGGGCCCGATTCGCCGATCTGGCCTGAAGACATGGATTCCGCCAAAGGGGACCCGGTACCCATACTCAATTGAGCCGGCCTTGGGGCCCCGTCCTTCATCATCGATGTAGAGCTTGCCGCGATGACTTTTGGTCATCCGGCCCACAACGTATCCCTTGAGCCCTTCAAAGCTGCCCTTCAAGAACTCAAATCCACTATGCGTTGGCCCCACGGTGGGCGCCAACTGTTGTGGAATTGTCACGAAAGATGTCCTAGCGAAAGGACTTAGTCGTAGGGCCATAGCAACTAGGAAGCTTAAAGGGGTTAATCGGGACAAAGGACACGAGAGGTTTATACTGGCTCGGCCCCTTATGGTGAAGGTAAGGCCTAGTCCAGTTGATGTTGTATTGCTAAGTTTCGATGTCCAAGGAGCAAATCTGCTAGCTTGGCTATCGATCTCTTCTTTCTTGTCTTAAGCCGCCGCCGGGTCGTCCCCTTATATACACGGGTTGACACCTGGCGGCCTACAGAGTCCCGGCCGGCTCATTAAACGTGTTCGGCTCGGTGACTTCTTTTATGTGTCTTTCTTTACAAGTCTTTCTCTACATATGGCGGTTCACAATATCGGGCCTTAAGCCGCCTCTGGGCTTAGGCTTTCTACAAGTCTTAATAAACTATCACCTTGGACATTTACTGGGCTTCTTCTCGTAACCCGCCATTGGGGTTGACCCGGCCCCTCTTGGGCGGGTCATACCTGGTAGCTATATCCCCAACATAAGGTCTAAACTTATCACAGGCGAACACCACTGCTAATAATTCTCTTTTAGTAGTAGCATAAATTCTTTGAGCACTGTCTAAATTTTCACTAGCATAACGAATTACATTAAGTTTTTTATCAACTCTTTGTTGTAAAACAGCACCAGCATCATAATCACTGGCATCACACATAATTTTAAAAGGCAAGTTCCAAACAGGTGGTTGAACAATAGGTGCAGAAATTAAAGCTTTCTTAAGAGTTTCAAAGGCTTCTAAACAATCATTATCAAAAACAAAGGGAATATCCTATAGAAACCAGCATGACCTAAGAAACTATGAATACCTTTTATATCTTTAGGAAATGGCATTTTCTCAATTGTATCAACCTTAGCTTGGTCCACTTCAATACCTCTTTCAGAAATTTTATGACCCAAGACAATGCCTTCATTAACCATAAAGTGGCACTTCTCCCAATTCAAGACAAGATTTGTTTATTCACATCACTTCAAAACTCGATCAAGATTGCTTAAACAATCATAAAAGACTTCCATAAACAGAAAAGTCATCCATGAAAACCTCAACAATCTTTTCAGAAAGTCAGAGAATATAGCAGTCATATATCTTTGAAAGGTAGCAGGTGCATTACATAAACCAAAAGGCGTACGTCTATAAGCATAGGTTCCAAAAGGACAAGTAAAAGTGGTCTTTTCTTGATCAGGTTGAGAAACAAGTATTTTTGAAAAGCCAGAATATCCATCAAGGAAGCAAAAATGTGTGTGTTTAGATAATCTTTCAAGCATTTGATCAATAAAAGGCAAAGGGTAATGATCTTTTCTAGTTGCTTTGTTTAATTTTCTAAAATCAATTACCATTCTATAACATGTAACAATTCTTTGTGGAATAAGTTCATTCTTATCATTACGAACAACAGTTATACCTCCTTTCTTAGGGACACAATGAACAGGACTTACCCATCTACTATCAGCTATTGGATAGATTACACCTGCTTCCAGAAGCTTTAAGATTTCCGTTCTTACCACTTCTTTCATCTTCGGATTTAACCAACGTTGGTGATCAACAACGGGTTTAGCATCAGGTTCCATATTAATTTTGTGCTGACATAGAGTGGGATAATGCCCTTTAAATCATCAAGAGTATATCCAATAGCAGCCCGGTGCTTCCTTAAAATTTTCAATAATCTTTCCTCTTCATGTTCTGAAAGGTTAGCACTAATAATAACATGATATATCTTCTTTTCATCAAGATAAGCATATTTCAAAGTGTCTGACAATTGTTTTAATTCAAACACAGGATCACCTTTAAGTGGAGGAGGACCTCCTAGAGTTTCAATAGGCAAGTTGTGTTTAAGTAGAGGACGTTGTTCAAAGAAATTTTTATCTATTTCATTTCTTTCATGCATATGTAAATCATTTTCATGATCTAGCAAATATTGTTCTAAAGGATCTGTAGGTGGTACAACAATAGAAGCACGACCAATTAATTCATCCTTACTAGGCAATTCTTTTTCATGAATATTTCTACTAAACTTGAAAAAATTGAACTCATGGGACTCATTACCAAAACTAACACCGACAGTTTGTTGCTCACAGTCTATTCTAGCATTAACGCTATTGAAGAAAGGTCTACCAAAGATAATGGGACAAAAGTCATCTTGTGGATAACCAAGAACAAGAAAATCAGTAGGTATTTTATTTCCCCACACAAGACTTCAACACATCTAACAATCCCAATTGGTGATATAGTGTCTCTATTAGCAAGATTAATAGTAACATATATTTCTTCTATCTCTGCGGGTGCTATGTCATCCATAATTTCTTGATATAAGGTATAAGGAATAGCACTCACACTAGCACCTATGTCACATAAACCATGATAATAGTGATATCCTATTTTAAATAATAGTGATCTCCTATTTTAAGTGAGACAACAAGCATGCCAACAACAAGTCTATGTTTATCTTTTTTATCAGGTTTGGCAATTCTAGAAGCTTCTTCACATAAATAAATAACATGCCCATCCATATCTTCTTCTAAGAGATCTTTAAGCATAGCAATACTAGGTTCTACTTTAATTAGTTCATCAGGTTTAGGTCTTCTAATATAGCTTTTCTTAACCACAGTTGAAACTTTAGCATGTTCTTTTATCCTAACAGGGAAAGGTGGTTTCTCAATAGAAGCAGAAGGAACAACTGAATCGACATTATAAAGTATAGTTTCTTCTTTAATAGGTGGGTGATATTTAAACCACTTCTCTTTAGGGAGTTCAACATGAGTAATAAATGATTCACAAAAGGAGGCTACTATCTCAGAGTTAAGTCCATATTTAGTGCTAAACTTTTGAAAAGCATTAGTATCCATAAAATATTTAACGCAATCATACTTAAGTTTAATACCTGACTCTTTACCTTCGTCGGGTTCCCAATCTTCAGAGTTGAATTTAATTCTTTCCAAAATATCCCACCGGAATTCAATAGTCTTCTTCATAAAAGAACCAGCACAAGAAGTCTCTAGCATGGTTTGATCATCACGAGAAAGGCGATCATGAAAATTTTGGATAATAATTTCTCTTGAGAGCTCATGATTGGGACATGAATATAACATTGACTTAAGCCTCCCCCAAGCTAGAGCGATACTTTCTCCTTCACGAGGCCAAAAATTATATATATAATTCTGATCACGATGAACTACATGCATAGAATAATTTTTTTGGCGGAACTCCAATTTCAAACGCTTCCAATTCCAAGATCCAATATCATCGCATAGCCTATTCCATGCCAATGATTTTCCCTTCAAAGATAAAGGGAAAGCCTTCTTCATAACTTCATCCCTGGGTAGACCTGCAAGTTTAAACAATCCACAAATTTGTTCTACATATATCAAGTGCATATCAAGGCTGCGGAAAGAGCGGGCCACCTTCCTCCCCGAGCTCTCCGCAAAGGATCTAAGGGAGTGGTACTATCTCTTCTGGTCGACGGAGACACGGGCGCATCCGCGCACAAAGGTACTCTCCGCCATCACCTCGCAAGAAGCTCCAGTTGGTGGGTACCCTTTCTTTGCCGTGTTCTTCTACTGCGGGCTCTGCCCGCCATTCTCTGATTTCTTCTGTGATATCATGAACACCTACGGGCTCCACCTCCTTGATTTTACCCCCAACGCCATCTTGACCATGGTAGTTTTCGCCCATCTATGCGAAAACTTTGTCGGAGTCCACCCCAACGTAGCTCTCCGCCATTTCTTCATGCCCCGTGTCGAGAGAGGGGAAACCCTTGCCGGGGGGATCGCCTGGATCTCGCGAGCCGGCAAGAAGGAGACCTATCTGGAGGGGGAGCTCCGCAGCAAGTGGGATGAGTGGAGAGCAAACTGGTGCTGGGTTGTAGAGGAGAACCCGCAGCCGTTCACTGCCCTGCGCCAAGCCCCATCAGTGCGAGGCAATGATTGGAGCGCTCTGTCTGTGGACGATGACAAGTTGAAGATCGCCACCACCCGGATCTTGCGCCTCAGGCTTGCCGGGTTGACTGTAGGAGCTGTCGGCGTAGATTTCCTTCGCCGGCGCATCGCCCCTCTACAGGCAAAGGGGAGACCCGCCTGGGAATTTGGAGGCCCGGCAGACATCATGAGGTTGCGCCCAGGCCTCAACTTCAATTTCACCGTCATAGAATTGGACGGGATACTTAAGGAAATATTCAAGCACGACCCGCAGCATCCCGAGTGGTTCAGGTTGCCGGCAGGCGTCGTGCCTCTGTGTAACAACTCCTCGCGCGACCGCATCTGCGCAATGATGCCGTTGTGTGACTCGCACGGGATCGTTCCAACTTGGCAAGAGCCCGCCGGCGACGTAGTGCAGCAGTTCTTCGACAGCCTAGTGGAGGTGGCGGTCAATGCTGACGAGAAGAAGCTCCTCACCCGCGACACCACTGATCAAGAGATGGAGCACATCGCCACCAGGGCGGAAGAGGCGGCGGCAGCCGCGGCCGCGGGTGAATTCGGGTTCAGCATGGAGGAAGCGGACGCGGCGTTGGCGATGAGTCTTGCCGAACGGGAGCAGCCCGAAGAGGAAGAAGAGCTCGCCGCGCCCGACGCCGAGTCGAACGAGCCCGCCGAGGGTGCGTGCGGCCCGCCATCTCCGAGGAGCTTGCCGCGAGCAGGGCCCGTAGCGCATCCCCCAGCGCAGCCAAGAAGGCACCTCCGCAGGGTCGGCGACACAGCAGGGCGGCAAGTGGGCCAACAGCCGCAGCATCGCGCGACGCACTCTACCGCGGCAAGTACGGTTGCCGCGGGAGCGCCTCCCGCCGCAGCGACAATTGAAGCGGGGCCGACTCGGGCTGGCGCCGCAGTCCCCGCCAAGCGGCCAAGGGATCCCACCCCTCCACCTCGTCGCGCCGGGGGTGGGCCGAACTTCGACCTCTCCGCGCTCAGCTCCGACGAGGAGGAAGAAGGAGAAGAGTAAGATTCCCTTGCTTGTTCTTGTAGTTCTTCAACTTGCTGATCTTGTCTTGCATCGGATTTGAGCCACCCTGGGCTCTTCTTTTTCAGGACTCTGGCCCAGAGGGTGGCGAAGAGGGCCAAGGCTCAGGTGGTGGTCATCGAGGACGAGCCCACTGCGACGACAGGAGGCGCGCCCGAGACCACCTTGCCGGATCCGGCCATCACTTCGCAGAGCAGCCCCCAGCGTAAGCATATGGTTTACTTTCTGCTTCTGGGTGCGCGTGGTTGCTCTTTTCCTTTGTTGACATCTGATCACTGGTTTGTTTGTGCAGGAGCAGAATAGCTTCATCAGGAGGGCATGGTGATCTCCTCCGACTCGTCGTCTACTTCGACTACGCCGCCAAGGGCGGACTCCCCGGCAAGGGACCGTTCTCCGGTAAGGGAGCGCTCTCTGGCAAGGGAGGAGTCTCCGGCAAGGGGGGAGTCTCTGGCAGGGGACAGCGCCAACGATCCCCCGGTGGTGGAGGTCATGACAGCAGATCCCAGCACAGGTAATCCTTCTTGCCCGAAACTTTCCTTGTAGTCTTCTGCTGATTTCTCTTCTCGGATACTTGTTTGATTTCTCATTCTTCTCCGGTCGTCAGGTCCACCCTCCACAGATCCGATGGAGACCGAGGCGGGTGGCGGAGAGGACGCGCGCGGCAATACTGATGATGCCGCGGCCACCGAAGAAGGAGCCGGCGCTGACGTGCCCGCCGGTGAAGAGGCCGCCAAGGCTGCTGCCGAAGAAGCTGGTGGGGGATCTGGCGATCGCACTGACGGTCCTGAGGCCGCAGGAGCGCCAGGCGCTGCACCGACCGCCGACCCCTCCGCCGCTGCCGCGGCGGCAGACTCCGAGGAGTCCCAGCTCGGCGCCTATCTGAAGGCCGGCGAGGGCATCTTCATCAAGCTCCCCTGGGCGTCAAGCTCCAGGGCGCCGGTGGAAGGAGAAGCTCTGGATGGGGAGGTGCTTGCCTCCGCCGGGTTGTCGATCGTCGACGCGCCGGGAAGCAGCAGCGGCGAGCCTGAGGAGGAGCGGCTGCTACGGAGGCTGCTGGCGCTCTACCGCACCCGCCAAGTCAAGTTGGAGTCCCGGGAAGCGCTTGTCGTGAGGGCGAGCGTGGACATAGAGAAGCGTGCGGAGGAGCTCCGGGGTCTTCGCCAAGAAACTCTCCGAGCCTTGGTGGAGGAGCGGGAGCAGCTTGCTGAGGAGCGGAAGGCCTTCCTCCTTGAGAAGGCCGAGGCTGAAGAGCAGCAGCGGCTCACCGGCGAGAAGCTGTACGCGCGAGAAGGCGAGCTGACTCAGCAGAAAGTGAACCTCGACAGCCACGAGGAGGAGCTTGCCGCGCGCGAACGGGCACTTGGCGGGTCGCTCCAAGAGGCAAAGGATGCGGCTGCGGCTGCCGAGACCGCCAAGAAGGAATTGGAAGTAAAGGTGGCGCAGCTGGAGGCTGATCTGAAGGTGGGTGGCGAAGAGCTTGCCGCGCTCAAGCTGGAGCGCGAGAAGGACGCCCTTGCCCATGGTGAGCCGCAGGGCCAACTCTTCGAGAAGGGCAAAGAGCTGCGCGCCGCCAAGAATTCCAATGCTGATCTGGAGCTGAAGCTGGCCACCCTGACGGAGACGTTGGGCAGCGCCAGGAAACGGGAGGCAGACTTGAAGAAAGACATCAAGGCCAACGATGCGCTGCTGGCGAGGGCCGCCGAAACCCAGAATCTTCTCAGAGATACTGTGGAGCTCTGGACGGAGGGCCTCGTGAACATTGCTGCAGTCATCAAAGAGGAGCTGGTGCAATTGGGGGTGGAAGGATTCGGGTATTCCTCCGACGAGAATCTCCAACCCAGCGCCAAGCTCACTCTGTTCTTCAAGGGCGTGGCGACGGCTCTCCAGCAGCTCCGGGAACGGATCCCAAAGCAGCTGGCCGACGAGTCACGCTCGATTTGTGCCGGAGTTCTGGAGAAGGTGCTGGTGAAGGTGGCCTTCCGCAATCCGGGCCTCAACCTCACCAACGTCCTCAAGAGGCTGCCGGCGGACGCTGATCTTGACGCACTTAAGGCCCTCGTCGCACCCATTGTGGACAGGGTGAACGAGGTCAAAAGGGTTGACGGCGGTCGCGTAGATTAGGCCGTCCATTTTCTTCTTTTCTTGTCACTACCAGTCATGTCATGGGAACACTTTATTAGAGGCGCGACAAGTTATTTTTGTAATATAACTCTATCTTAGGCAAAAAATTGCTGTGTTACTTCCTTTACTTGACTCTTGGCTTTGTATGGCTCTGCCCTACGCTTTCTAGGGAAACTTGCCGGTGCAGGCACCCTTGCCGCGAGCGCCGAGTGCGGAACTTCAGCAGCCTGCTGGCGGGGTCGCTACCGACAAGCAACCTTGTCGTAACTAGTTGCAGCTCACTTAAGTTGTTGAGCGAACTCGAAACAAAGTAAGGGCGCTAGTGGCTCACTTAAGTTGCTGAGCAGACTCGAAGCAAAGTAAGGGCGCTAGCAGCTCACTTAAGCTGTTGAGTGGACTCGAAACAAAGTAAAGGCGCAACTAGCTACGAGTTGGTTCCTCCGCGCACAGGTTTTCCATACAAAGCACGGTCGTTCAAGGAAAATAACTCAAAAACTTAAAAAACTGATTGCTCAAGCTTTAGCAACTTAGCTTTTCTGTCGCCCGCTTCCCGGCAAGGAGAAACTTTCTTGAACGGCCTGGTCCACACCATTATCTTCTCCTCCCCCCCCCCCGGTAAACCTTGTGGGCGAGGGAACCTTCCTTCTTTTGAGAAAGAAAACAGAGAAATAAAGTAATGATATGGAGCCTTGGGCTCGCTATTGCTTACCGGGATCTGGTGCTGCACAAAGTGTCAGATAACATATGCGAAAAAGGATTATAGCATAAAAAAACTGACAAGATGTGCGGGGCATATGAGCTTTACTGGTGCACGGGGTCTGCACCCGGCTTTGTACAAAGGATTACATGCAACAGCGGCAAGACTTGTACAAAAGGTGGTTGCCGGAAAAGCTTCCGGCAACCGCGCCTTACGGGTAAAACTTACGAAGATGTTCAATGTTCCAGGAGTTGCTCACCGGAATGCCATCTTCGGTCTCAAGGCGGACAGCGCCGGGCCTAGTGACTCGTTTCACCCGATAAGGGCCTTCCCACTTCGGCGTCAACTTGTTGGAATTCTTGGCGGACTGAACACGCCGAAGAACAAGGTCGCCTTCCTCGAAGCTTCGGGCTTTAACTTTGCAGCTATGGTAGCGACGCAAAGCTTGCTGGTAGCGAGCGGCTCGCACAGCAGCCTGAAGACGGTCTTCCTCAAGGAGCAGAGCGTCGTCTTGCCGCAGCTGCTCTTGCTCAAGCTCATCATAAGCGAGCACTCGAGGTGACCCGTATACGAGTTCCATGGGGAGAACTGCCTCCGCTCCATAGACTAGAGCGAAGGGTGTCTGGCCAGTGGCTCAATTTGGCATCGTTCTGATCGACCAAAGAACCACCGGCAGCTCCTCGATCCAGTTTCTTCCGCACTTGTGCAGCCTGTCGAAAGTTCTGGTCTTGAGGCCTCGCAGCACTTCAGCATTTGCCCTCTCTGCTTGACCGTTGCTTCTCGGATGAGCAACGGAAGCGAAGCAGACCTTGGTGCCAAGATCTTGGACGTACTGCATGAAGGTGCGGCTCGTGAATTGCGTGCCGTTGTCGGTGATGATCCTGTTAGGGATCCTGAAACGGCAAACAATCAACCTGAAGAACTTGATTGCTGACTGTGCTATCACCTTCCTCACTGGTTCCACTTCCGACCACTTTGTGAACTTGTCGATTGCAACGTATAAGAACTCAAAGCCCCCGACAGCTCGGGGGAAGGGGCCGAGGATGTCGAGCCCCCAGACCGAAAATGGCCAGGATAAAGGGATCGTCTGGAGAGCTTGAGCTGGTTGGTGTATCTGCTTGGAATGGAACTGGCACGCTTCACACTTGGTTACTTGTGCAGTTGCATCCTGGAGGGCTGTCGGCCAAAAGAAGCCTTGCCGGAATGCTTTGCCGGCAAGTGCTCTTGCACCAATGTGGTGACCACATATGCCTCCATCTTTCTCTGCCAACAGTTGTTGTCCATCTTCCCGGCGAATGCACTTCAATTTCACACCGTTGAGTCTTATTCTGTACAGTGTGTGGTCGACAAACTTGTACATACTTGACTGCCGGGCTACTCTTTCAGCTTCTTCTTGCTCTTCGGGAAGTTCTCCTGTCTGAAGGAAATGGACAATCTGCTGTGCCCATGCCGGAGCTTGTGGCTCGACAACAAGGACTAAAGGCGTATCTGTTGCTGCGGGAACATCCGCTTCTACGGCAAGAACATGCGGTTCTGCCGAAGCGTGGTATTCCCCGGCAAGCTTGCCGGAGCAAAGCTTGTCGGGAGCGTCTGCTTCGACGGAACAAACCATAAGGTTTGCCGGAGCAGACTGCCCCTCAGCATCCTTGGCGTTGATCTTGGGGACCTTCTTGGCGGCGGCTTCGGGAAGCTCTGCCGGAAAGTAGTCACCAGAAACCAACTTCCTCTTCTTATCCTGTCCAGTTGATGGTGTCACGGATGGTTGAGTCAGCTTGAGCACAAAGATTCCTGGTTCCACAGGTAACTTTAGTGCTGCGCACTTTGACAGGCCGTCAGCAATATCATTCTGAGCTCGTGGAACGTGTTCCATTTGCAGGCCGTCAAAGTGTGCTTCTAGCTTTCTCACTTCATCAACATAAGCTTCCATCAATGGACTCTGGTAGTTCTTGTTCACTTGGCGGACGACAAGCTGCGAGTCACCCCTTACAATGAGTTTCTTGATCCCAAGGTCGGCTGCGATTCTGAGGCCGGCAAGCAAACCTTCATACTCTGCGGTATTGTTCGTTGCTTGCTCCTTGGGAAAGTGCATCTGGATTACGTACTTGAGGTGCTCTCCGGTGGGTGCGATAAGCAGCACGCCAGCACCGGCGCCTTGCAGCGAGAAGGCACCATCAAAGTACATCAGCCACTCTTTGCTTGCCTCTTTGACGGGGATGCTCGTCTCTGGAATTTCTTCGTCTGGGGTTGGCGTCCACTCTGCTATGAACTCTGCCGATGCTCTGCTTTGGATAGTTGAAGTGGTCTCAAACTTGAGGCCAAAGCTTGACAGTTCCAATGCCCACTCGACAATCCTGCCTGTTGCTTCTGGATTCTGCAGTATCCTCTTCAGCGGAAACCGAGTGACAACTGTGATCTTGTGTGCTTGGAAGTAATGGCGCAGCTTTCTCGAGGCCATGAGGAGGCCGAAAAGCAACTTCTGCACTCCAGAGTACCTTGATCTGGCTCCCTGCAGAAGGGAACTGACAAAGTAAACTGGGCGCTGCACCATTTTCTTCTGCCCCTCCTTGCACGTCTGCGCAGATTCCTCTTTGTCGGGACCAGAGCTTGTCGGAGAAGCCCCCTGCTTGTCGCTGGATTCACTTGTCGCGGTCGCTGGCTCATCATCCGCCTCCCTCTCCGCTACTAACGCAGCACTAACCACTTGATTGGTTGCCGCTAGGTACAGCAGCAACTTCTCTTGTGGTTTAGGTGCGACAAGTATTGGAGTGGAGGACAGGTACCTCTTCAAGTGCTGCAGCGCGGCCTCCGCTTCCGGAGTCCATTTCATTGGACCTGCCTTTTTCAATATTTTGAAAAACGGCAGGGCGCGCTCAGTAGACTTAGAGATAAACCTGCTGAGAGCAGCCACGCAACCGGCAAGCCTTCGCACATCCTTGACGCACTTTGGTGCTTCAATCTGCTCGATGGCCTTGATCTTGTCGGGGTTGGCTTCAATTCCCCGCTGAGACACGAAGAACCCGAGAAGCTTGCCGGAAGGGACTCCAAACACGCACTTCTCGGGGTTGAGCTTGAGGTTGATCTTGCGCAGATTTGCAAAAGTTTCTTCTAAATCTTGGATCAAGGTAGCCTTGTCCTTACTCTTGACCACTATATCATCCATGTAGGCTTCCACATTTCTGTGTATCTGTGGCTCAAAAGCGACATGGACTACCCTTGCAAATGTTGAACCAGCATTCTTCAACCCAAAGGGCATCCGTACAAAACAGTATGTGCCGCAAGGGGTGATAAATGCGGTTTTTTCCTCATCCTCTTCTGCCATGAAGATTTGATGGTATCCTGAATATGCATCAAGAAATGAAAGCAAATCACATCCTGCTGTGGAGTCAACAATCTGGTCAATACGCGGCAAGGGAAATGGGTCTTTGGGACAAGCTTTATTAACATCAGTGAAGTCAATACAAAGCCTCCATTTCCCGTTAGCCTTGCGCACAACCACAGGATTGGCCAACCACGTGGGATGGAGCACTCCTCTGACAAGGCCTGCTGCTTCCAATTTCCTGATCTCTTCTGCAATGAACTCTTGGCGCTCCACTGCCTGCTTCCTGACTTTCTGCTTGACGGGCCGCGCATGAGGACAGACGGCAAGGTGGTGCTCGATTACTTTCCTGGGAACACCGGGGATATCAGACGGTTGCCATGCAAACACGTCGACATTCGCCCGCAGGAAAGCAATGAGCACGCTTTCCTATTTGGGGTTAAGTGTGGCACTGATGGTGAAGGTACCACCAGTGCCGTCCTCCTTGGCGGACACCTTCTGGGTCTCGGGTGGAGCTGCCATCGTCTTCTTGCACTTGCCGGTGGAGCTCGATGGTGCGTCCTTGACGGTAGCGCAGCACTCCGAAGAGGTGCACTTGCCGGAGTGGGCATCAGAGCTCTTGCCGGACTTTGTCTTCTTCCCTCCGGGAGCTTCAGCGGCAAGTGTGTTGCGATCAGCTGCGGCTGCCGCTTCCCGGTAGATCGTGTCGGCGCAGATAAGGGCATCCTTCTTGTCGCCGGGGAGAGAGATGACACTTATCGGGCCTGGCATCTTGAGCATGTTGTATGCATAGTGAGAGGCTGCCATAAACTTGGCGAGCGCTGGACGGCCAAGGATCCCATTGTAAGGCAATGGAAAATCAGCAACGTCAAATGTGACCCTCTCAGTTCTGAAATTCAGCTTGCTGCCAAATGTGACCGGCAGCGTGATCTTCCCCTTCGGCTTGCTCCTTCCTGGGTTGATTCCTTGGAATGTGCCGGTCTCTTTGAGCTCGCTGTCAGGGATCTGGAGTTTCTGAAGGACCGCGGAGGAGATCAGATTCAAGCCGGCCCCGCCGTCAACTAGCATCTTCGTGACCTTGAGGTTGCGGATAGTTGGTGAAACCAACATCGGCAAACACCCGACCGCAGTTACGCGATCAGGGTGGTCCTCAATATCATAGATGATAGGCGTGCTGGACCATTTCAGGGGCTTGCGTGACTCTATGGATGGCTCCGCTGCATTCACTTCCCGCATCCACTGCTTTAGCTGGCGGTGCAAAGTATGCAGAGAGGCGCCACCGTCAACGCACAGGACCTCTGTGGCTTTCTGAAATTCTTGCTCATCAGCCTCATCATCATCCTCGTCTTCATCATTGTCGTCGTCATCATCCTTGTCGCGGCCGCGGGGAGTCCTATCTCCTTGCCGCTGCTTGGCCTTGCCGCGGCGTCCTCCTCGGCCGGGACGTTTCTTGCCGGATCCACCAGTTCCTTCCTGGGCCTTCTCCTTGTCGCGCCGCTCGTACTCAGCTTTCTGTTGCTCAACAAGCTGTTCGACTTTCTTGCAGTTCTGGAGATCGTGGCCCTTGGTGCGGTGGATCTTACAATACTGCTTGCCGGAGCCGTCCTGCTTGTCGGCGGCCGCCACGGGCTGGGCCTCCTTGCCGGAGCCACCATCCTTAGTTTCCTTGGCGCCACCTCCGTTGCCGGTCTGCTCGACAGCTAGCACTTCCTTGCCCTTTTTCCTTCTTTTGTTCCGCCGCCGGCCTTTCCTTGTCGGGGCGGCATCCTCACTATCGGATCCTCCTGCTCCGGTACTCTCTTCGGGGAGCCTCCTCCCCTCTTCGGTGCGTGCACACTTGTCGGCCAGGGCGTAAAGCTCGCTGACATCTCTGATCTTACACATCGCCATCTCCTCCCTCATCCTTCGGTTTCGCACGTTCTAATGGAACGCGCTGATGATCGCAGCAGGGTGGACGTCTGGGATGTTATGCTGTACACGGCTGAATCTCTGGATGTACTTGCGCAGTGGCTCTCCTTCCTTCTGGGCGAGCAGATGAAGATCGCTCTCTTGGCCATGTGGCTTGTGGCCGCCTGTAAAGGCGCCGACAAACTGATGGCACAAATCTGCCCAAGAGGAGATGGAATTGTCCGGCAAGTGCATGAGCCAGGACCTGACGTTGGGCTTGAGTACCAGCGGGAAGTAGTTGGCAAGGATCTTGTCGTCCCGTCCCCCGGCAGCCTGCACCGCAATGGTGTAGATGCCGAGGAACTCCGACGGATGCGTCTTGCCGTCGTACTTCTCCGGTACGTCTGGCTTGAAATTCTTTGTGCTGGGCCACTGGACTTGTCGCAGCTCATGGGTGAACGCAGGACAACCTACCGCGTACGGCAGATCGCCTGGTTCCCCTGGCACATGCATATCAACAGAGGGCCCAGCGCGCTTGTCGGATTGACGTCGCGCTTCCCTTCGGCGCTCGATGCGGGTTCGAGCGTCTTCTTGTTGTTGTTCATGGAGAACTTGGCGCTGGTCGCGGCAAGCTCGTGGGTCCGACGACGCGGTGGAGCCGCTATCGGGGTGGACCCGGCGAGTCGGTGATTTTGGCCTTCGTAGTGGAGAGTGCATGGAAGTCGCACCTCCCCCGGTCTTGTTGCCATCGGCTCGTGTCCGGCTGTCCTGCCGCGGCAGCGAGGTGCTTGGTTGCCGCGCAGTGTCGCCGTTGGCGAAGCCGATGAGGCTCTGGATAGTGGCCCTCCATTCGTCGGTCTTGTCCGCCGTCGGAGGATAGTCTAGGAGCAGTTGAGCTCGCGCCAAGGCTTCTGCTGGAGTGGCGGGCGGCGGAGGTGAACGGTGCGAGGAGTGGGGCGTGCTCGGACTCCTAACCACGTTAGAAGGAGCAGTCCCCCATCCAGGCGACCGTACTTCGCTTGAGCCAGCATGTTGACGTGCATGTTGGTCTTGAGCGCCACGAGAACCACCAGCTTGATCTTGGCCCAGCGGACGTATGGCGCTGCGAACGCCATGACGCTGCTGCTCCCGCGCCTCCTGAGAGGGGCGCGGTGTGCGCATGGACGTCGAGCCCTGTGCCGCCTTGTCCTTGGACTTGGCCGCACTGAGGGCTCCCTCGTCGACGCCCATTCTTCCGCCGGCGTCCACTCCACCACCCGTTTGCTCCGGAAGCGGTGAAAGCGACGCAGACGGAACAGCTGCCTCCGAATCCTTCTTCTTCGGTGGCATGTCAATGAAGACGATGAAGATTTAGCTCGCGTGCACGCCGGATCGGGTTCGCACAATCTCGACGCCCCCTACCTGGCGCGCCAAAGATGTCGGGGAAACTGATCCACAAACACCTATGGGGATCGGTGGACCGAGCCCCTTTCGGTTCGGTGAGGGCGGAGGTTGAACAAAGAGCGGATCGAGGCGGTACACGCGAGCCGTTTTACCCAGCTTCGGGCCGCACGGATGTGTAAAACCTTACTGCTGCTTGTTTGTGTGTATTGAATTCTTGCTCAGGAGCGATGGACGCTATCAGACTGAGCGTGGGAGTGTTTTTGGTGTTTCGAGTGAGCCGAACCGGCCGAACCTCCTCTACGTTGCGCCTGGGCCTCCTTTTATATTCTCAAGGGGTCACCGACAGGTGGCAACGTAGACTAGAAGGGTAGAAATGGAAAAAGAATGCGGTAGCTGCACCTACCGCTACTGTAGACACAGTGCACCCTACCTAACTCTGACGGCAGGGGACAAGAGCATTGAACGCCCGTCTGAGTCGCCTAAACAGTGCAAAAAGTGACCGTTAGGAGCGCCACCGTTCGCCACGATGGCCTTCTCTTCATCTCCGCTTGCCACCGTGTACCCCTGGCTGCACAGCCTCCTGCCACGTGTGCTTGGGAGAGTCCTAGAGCGACACGTTAGCAGGTGTGCTGGAGCGCGGGCACGAAGTGGGGGTTTCCCGCGGCAAGCTCCTTGCCGTGGTCGCCGTCTTGTTGTGTTTGGGAGCTTGTTGCTCACCGGGCCTTGCCAGGACGCAGGGCGCGTCGCGGCAAGCTTTCTTGGTACGCCTTGAGTGGCCATCCCGGCAAGCTCCTCTTGTCGGGGTCTTGTCTCTTCCCGGCAAGATCTTCTTGTCGGGGCCTTGGTTTGAGTACTTTGTTCTTGAAGGGGCTCCAAGGGAGCCCACGGAGGATCTTGGCGGTCACCCGGCAAGCCTTGCCGCGGGATGCTACGACCGCCCGTGCACAAGTTCGGGGTACTAGGGTACCCCTACTCTAGTACACCGACACGATGTGTGGAGTAATAGTAGTAGATGCATAATCGTTTTGGTCTACTTGACACGGACATGATGCCTATATTCATGATCATTGCCTTAGATATTTATGGCCCACAAGTATAGGGGATCAATTGTAGCTCTTTTCGATAAGTAAGAGTGTCGAACCCAAGGAGGAGCAGAAGGAAATGACAAGTAGTTTTCAGTAAGGTAATGTTTGCAAGTGCTGAAATTCTAAGTAATGGAATAGTTTGATAGAAAGATAATTTGTAACGAACAAGTAACGATAGTAGTAACAAAAGTGCAGCAAGGTAGCCCAATCCTTTTGATGCAAAGGACATGCCAAAATGATCTCTTATGATAAGCAAAGCGTTCTTGAGGGTAGACGGGAAAGTCACTTTCATCATGTTGGTTTAATTCGTGTTCGGTACTTTGATAATTTGATATGTGGGTGGACAGGTGCTTAGGTGCTGTTCTTACTTGAACAAACCTTCTACTTATGATTAACCCTCGCGCAAGCATCCGCAACTACGAGAAAAGTATTAAGAATTAATTCTAACCATATCATTAAACTTTTGGATCCAATCGGTCCCTTACGGAATATCGCATAAACTGGGGTTTAAGCTTTTGTCACTCTCGCAACCCATCATCTAATTGCTAATCCATAATGCATTCCCTTAGGCCCAAATATGGTGAAGTGTCATGCAGTCGACATTCACATGACACCACTATGGGAATCACAACATACATACTATCAAAATATCGAACACATATCAGGTTCACATGATTACTTGCAACATGATTTCTCCCGAGACCTCAAGAACAAAGGTAACTACTCACTAATGATAAACATGCTCATGATCATAGGAGTATTAAATAGCATATTGGATATGAACATATAATATTCCACCAAATAAACCATGTAGTAAACAACTACAAGATGTAATCAACACTACTAGTCACCCACAAGCACCAATCTATAGTTCCGGTAACAAGATTGAACACAAGAGATGAACTAGGGTTTGAGAGGAGATGGTGCTGTTGAAGATGTTGATGGAGATTGCCTTCCCCAATATGGGAGAGTTGTTGGTGATGATGATGACGGTGAATTCCCCCTCCGGGAGGGAAGTTCCCCGGCGGAATCGCTTCGCCGGAGGGAAAAAGTGCTCCTACCCAAGTTCCGCCTCAAGGCGGCGGCGCTTCGTCCTAAAATTCCTCTCCTTATTTTTTCTAGGTAAAAATGACTTATATACCAGAAGATGGGCACCGGAGGTGGGCCGAGGAGATCACAACCCACCTGGGCGCGCCTGGGCTCCCTGGCGCGCCCAGGTGGGTTGTGCCCCCTCTGGTAGTTATTTGCTCCAATAATTCTTATATATTCCATAAAAAATCTCCACGAAGTTTCAGCTTGTTTGGAGTTGTGCAGAATAGGTAGCCTGACGTAGCTTTTCCAGGTCCAGATTTCCATCTGCCGGAATTCTCCCTGTTGGTGTGTACCTTGCAAATTATGAGAGAAAAGGCATTAGAATTACTCCAAAAGCATTATTATGAATAAAAACATCATAAATAACAGTAAGAAAACATGATGTAAAATGGACGTATCAGCTAACGTCACGACTTTGCGATTTTCTATCAATTGCTCGACAGTAATTTGTTCACCCACCGTAATAATTTCTATCTTGAGAGAAGCCTCTAGTGAAACCTATGGCCCCGGGGTCTATTTTACAACATATTAGTTTCCCGTCAACTTTCCAATTTCTGTCGCCGTTCCCTTACTTTGCAATCTTTTACTTTCCGTTCCATAAACCAAAAATGCCAAAAATATTACTTTACCATTTATCCATCTCTATCAGATCTCACTTTGCGAATAACCGTGAAGGGATTGACAACCCCTTTGTCGTGTTGGTTGCAAGTTGGTGTTTGTTTGTGCAGGTATTCGGTGTCTTGTTGCGTAGTCTCCTACTGGATTGATACCTTTGTTCTCAAAACTGAGGGAAATACTTACGCTCCTTTGCTGCATCACCCTTTCCTCTTCAAGGGAAAACCATCACAAGCTCAAGAGGTAGCAAGAAGGATTTCTAGTGCCGTTGCCGGGGAGATCTACACCAAGCCAAGACATACCAAGTACCCATCATCTCAGCTCTCGCATTACATTATTCGGCATTCGCCTCTCGTTTTCCTCTCCCCCACTTCTAAAACGATTTTCGAAAAGATTCGCCTTTTCTTTTCCCCTCTTTCGTTCGTCTTCTTCGCTTTCTTCTTGTGTGCTCGTGTGTTGGATTGCTTGCTTTGTCACAATGTATCCTCCAAAAACGTTGACCCTCACCTTAGATGGTTAGACGAAATTGAAAATAATGTTAGAAGCTTCATGTCTTTACAATTTGAGCATAACAATTTCTTTAGAAACGAGCTCAAGGAGCAGAAAAGTTTTATGGAATACATGAATAAAGAGCTTGATAATATGTCTAAGGAATTTTATGGTTTGAGATCTCAATTTGCAAATCTTGAAAATTTGGCAGGACAAATTTCTGATAAACAAGCTACTCTAGTAAACAAAATGGCCGCCAAACCAGAGGCTAAAAGTAATGATGAAGATCTAAAAGTGATTGATGTGACTCCTATTGAATAGTTGTTTTCCAATATAGATCTTGATAAAGATGGGACTGGAGATGAGTCAACTTTAGTTAGAAGGCGTCCCAATGATTCAGAGTTTTTAGATCTCGATGCAAAAATTGGTAAAATTGGGATTGAAGAGGTCAAAACTTTAGATAGAAATGAACCCACTATTTTGGATTTCAAGGACTTTAATTATGATAATTGCTATTTGATAGATTGTATTTCCTTGTTGCAATCTTTGTTGAATTCTCCTCATGCTTATAATCAAAACAAAGCTTTCACTAAACATATCGTTGATGCTATGATGCAATCTTATGAAGAAAAGCTTAATTTGGAAGTTTCTATTCCTAGAAAACTTTATGATGAGTGGGAACCTACTATTAAGATTAAGATTAAAGATTATGAATGGTATGCCTTGTGTGATTTTGGTGCTAGTGTTTCCACGATTCCGGAAACTTTATGTGATGTGTTAGGTTTCCGTGAATTTGATGATTGTTCCTTAAATTTGCATCTTGCGGATTCCACTATTAAGAAACCTTTGGTAAGAATTAATGATGTTCTTATTTTTGAAAATAGGAATTATGTGCCCATAGATTACATTGTTCTTGATATAGATTGCAATCCTACATGTCCTATCATTCTTCGTAGACCTTTCCTTAGAACGATTGGTGCAATTATTGATATGAAAGAAGGAAAAATTAGATTCAGTTTCCATTAAGGAAAGGCATGGAACACTATCCAATAAATAAAATTAAATTGCCTTATGAATCTATTATGAGAGCCACTTATGGATTGCATGCCAAAGATGATAATACTTAGATCTATTCATGTTTTTATGCCTAGCTAGGGGCGTTAAACAATGGCGCTTGTTGGGAGGCAACCCAATTTTATTTTTTCTTGATTTTTAGGTCCTATTTTGCTTTGAATAAATCATCTAGCCTCTGGTTAGATGTGTTTTTGTGTTTTAATTAGTGTTTGTGCCAAGTAAGACCTTTGGAATAGCTTACGGTGACAGTTAATTTGATCCTGCTGTAAAACAGAAACATTTGTGCCTAGGAGATTATTTTCAATTTTTAACATAAGCGTGATAAAATACTGATTCTTTTTGAAGCAAATTAATAAACAAATTATCTATGACTTCCTAATTTCTCAGGAATTTTGGAGTTACATAAGTATTCGTAATCTCCAGATTGCTACAGACTGTTCTGTTTTTGACAGATTCTGTTTTTCGCGTGTTCTTTGCTTATTTTGATGCATCTATGGCTAGTATCGGGGACCATGGGAAAGTAGGAATACAGTAGATATTACACCAATATAAATAAAGAATGAGTTCACAACATTACCAAAAGTGGTGATTTATTTTCTTATACTAACGGAGCTTACGAGATTTTCTGTTGGAGTTTTGTGTTGTGAAGTTTTCAAGTTTTTGGTAAGGAATTGATGGAGTATGGAATAAGGAGTGGCAAGAGCCTACACTTGGGGATGACCAAGGCACCCCAAGGTAATATTCAAGGATGTCAAAAATCCTAAGCTTGGGGATGCCCCGGGAAGGCATCCCCTCTTTCATCTTCATCTATCGGTAACTCTACTTGAGATTATATTTTTATTCACCACATGATATGTGTTTTGCTTGGAGCGTATTGTATGATTTGAGTCTTTGCTTTTTAGTTTGCCACAATCATCCTTGTTGTACACACCTTTTGAGAGAGACACCCATGAATCATGATTTATTAGAATGCTCTATGTGCTTCACTTATATTTTTGAGCTAGGCAACAATTGCTCTAGTGCTTCACGTATATTTTTTTAGAGCACGGCGGTGGTTTTATTTTATAGAAATTGATGAACTCTTGTACTTCACTTATATTATTTTGAGAGTCTCTAAATAGCATGGTAATTTTCTTTGGTTATAAAATTATTCCTAATATGATAGGCATCCAAGAGGGATATAATAAAAACTTTCATATAAAGTGCATTGAATACTATGAGAAGTTTGATTCCTTATGATTGTTTTGAGATATGAAGATGGTGATATTAGAGTCATGCTAGTAAGTAGTTGTGAATTTGAGAAATATTTGTGTTAAAGTTTGTGAGTCCCGTAGCATGCACGTATGGTGAACTGTTATGTGATGAAGTTGGAGCATGATTTATTTTTTGATTGTCTTCCTTATGAGTGGCGGTCGGGGACGAGTGATGGTCGTTTTCTACCAATCTACCCTCCTAGGAGCACGCGCGTAGTACTTTGTGTCGATGACTAATAGATTTTTGCAATAAGTATGTGAGTTCTTTATGAATAATGTTGAGTCCATAGATTATACGCACTCTCACCTTTCCGCCATTGCTAGCCTCTCTAGTACCGCGCAACTTTCGCCGGTACCATAAAGCCACCACATATCCTTCCTCAAAACAGCCACCATACTGATACGTCTCCAATGTATCTATAATTTTTTATTGCTCCATGCTATATTATCTACAGTTTTGGACATTATTGGGCTTTATTATCCACTATTATATTATTTTTGGGACTAACCTATTAACCGGAGGCCCAGCCCAGAATTGTTGTTTTTTTGCCTATATTAGGGTTTCGAAGAAAAGGAATATCAAACGGAGTCCAAACGGAATGAAACCTTCGGGAATGTGATTTTCTCACCGAACAAGACCCAGGAGACTTGGACCCTACGTCAAGCAACCAACAGGGAAGCCACGAGGTAGGGGGGCACGCCTACCCCCCAGGCGCGCCCTCCACCCTCGTGGGCCCCCTGTTGCTCCACCGACGTACTTCTTCCTCCTATATATACCTACGTACCCCCAAACGATCAGATACAGAGCCAAAACCCTAATTCCATCGCCGTAACTTTCTGTATCCATGAGATACCATCTTGGGGCCTGTTTCGGAGCTCCGTCGGAGAGGGCATCCATCACGGAGGGCTTCTACATCAACACCATAGCCTCTCTGATGAAGTGTGAGTAGTTTACCCCAGACCTTCGGGTCCATAGTTATTAGCTAGATGGCTTCTTCTCTCTTTTTGGATCTCAATACAATGTTCTCCCCCTCTCTTGTGGAGATCTATTCGATGTAATCTTCTTTTTGCGGTGTTTGTTGAGACCGATGAATTGTGGGTTTATGATCAAGATTATCTATGAACAATATTGAATCTTCTCTGAATTCTTTTATGTATGACTGGTTATCTTTGCAAGTCTCTTCGAATTATCAGTTTGGTTTGGCTTACTAGATTGATCTTTCTTGCAATGGGAGAAGTGCTTAGCTTTGGGTTCAATCTTGCGGTGTCCTTTCCTAGTGACAGTAGGGGCAGCAAGGCACGTATTGTATTGTTGCCATCGAGGATAACAAGATGTTTTTTTTTATCATATTGCATGAATTTATCCCTCTACATCATGTCATCTTGCTTAAGGCGTTACTTTGTTTTCATGAACTTAATACTCTAGATGCATGCCGGATAGCGGTCGATGAGTGGAGTAATAGTAGTAGATGTAGGCCGGAGTCGGTCTACTTGTCTCGGATGTGATTCCTATATACATGATCATACCTAGATATTCTCATAACTATGCTCAATTCTGTCAATTGCTCAAGAGTAATTCGTTCACCCACCGTAAAATACTTATGCTCTTCAGAGAAGCCACTAGTGAAACCTATGGCCCCGGGGTCTATCTTCATCATATTAATCTTCCAATACTTAGTTATTTTCTTTGCTTTTTTTACTTTTCTTTTATTTTACTTTGCATCTTTATCAAAAAAATACCAAAAATATTATCCTATCATATCTATCAGATCTCACTCTCGTAAGTGACCATGAAGGGATTGACAACCCCTTATCGCGTTGGTTGCGAGGAGTTATTTGTTTTGTGCAGGTACGAGGGGCTCGCGCGCAGCCTCCAGTGGATTGATACCTTGGTTTTCAAAAACTGAGGGAAATACTTACGCTACTTTACTACATCATCCTTTACTCTTCAAGGAAATCCAACGCAGTGCTCAAGAGGTAGCAAGAAGAATTTCTGGCGCCGTTGCCGGGGAGGTTCGCGCAAGTCAAGATTTGACTCCCGACAACGAGCCATTTCTGGCGTCGTTGCATGGGAATCTACGCAAAAGTCAACATACCAAGTACCCATCACAACCCTTATCTCCCGCATTACATTATTTGCCATTTGCCTCTCGTTTTCCTCTCCCCCACTTCACCCTTGCCGTTTTATTCACCCTCTTTCTCTATCCTCCCTCTCTTTCTCTATTCGCCTCTTTTTGCCCGCTTGCTTTTTGTTTGCCTGTGTGTTGGATTGCTTGCTTGTCACGATGGCTCAAGATAACACTAAATTGTGTGACTTTACCAATACCAACAACTATGATTTTGTTAGCACTCCGATTGCTCCTCTTACCGATGCTGAATCTTGTGAAATTAATGCCGCTTTGCTGAATCTTGTCATGAAAGATCCGTTTTCTGGCCTTCCTAGTGAAGATGCCGCTACCCCTCTAAATAGCTTCGTTGATTTGTGTGATATGTAAAAGAATAAAGATGTGGACAACGATATTGTTAAGTTGAAGCTATTTCCTTTTTCGCGTAGAGATCGTGCTAAAGCTTGGTTTTCGTCTTTGCCTAAAAATAGTATTGATTCTGGGAACAAGTGCAAAGATGCTTTATCTCTAAGTATTTTCCTCCCGCTCAGATCATCTCCCATAGAAACAATATTATGAATTTTAAGCAACTTGATCATGAACATGTTCCACAAGCTTGGGAGAGGATGAAATTAATGATATGTAATTGTCCTACTCATGGTTTGAATTTGTGGATGCTTATACAATTTTTTATGCCAGATTGAATTTTGCTCCTAGAAATATTTTAGATTCTGACGCGGGAGGCACTTCTATGGAAATAACTTTAGGAGAAGCTACTAAACTCCTAGATAATATTATGGTTAATTATTCTCAATGGCATACTGAAAGATCTAGTAATAAAAAGGTGCATGCGATAGAAGAAATTAATGTTTTGAGTGGAAAGATGGATGAACTTATGAAATTATTTGCTAGTAAGAGTATTTCTTCTGTTCCTAATGATATGCCCTTGTCTACTTTGATTGAGAATAATAATGAATCTATGGATGTGAATTTTGTTGGTAGGAATAATTTTGGTAACAACGCGTATAGAGGAAATTTTAATCCTAGGCCTTATCCTAGTAATCCATCTAATAATTATGATAATTCCTACAACAATTGTTATGGAAATTATAATAAAATGCCCTCTGATTTTGAATCTAATATTAAATAATTTATTACGTCGCAAAAGAATTTCAATGCTTTGATTGAAGAAAAATTGCTTAAGATTGATGAGTTGGCTAGGAAGGTTGATAGAATTTTTCTTGATGTTGATTATTTGAAACTTATATCTATTCATCCTAAGCATGATATCAATGAGTCTCTCAAAGCCATGATAATTTCCATTGATGAGCACAAAGAAAGAATCGGTAGGATGCGTGCTAAGAAAGATGCCTTTATAAGAGCGTGTTCTTCTAGTTCCTATGAAAATAAAGATGAAGATCTAAAAGTTATTGATGTGTCCCCTATTAAATCTTTGTTTTGCAATATAAATCTTGATAATGATGGGACTGAATATGATCCACCTTTACCTAGAAGGCGTTCCAAAAATTCAGAGTTTTTAGATCTTGATGCTAAATTTGATGAAAGTGGGATTGAAGAAATTAAAACCCTAGATGTTGCTAAACCCACTATTTTGGATCTCAAGGAATTTAATTATGAAAATTGCTCTTTGATTGATTGTATTTCCTTGTTGCAATATGTGCTAAATTCTCCTCATGCTTATAGTCAAAATAAAGCGTTTACTAAACATATCGTTGATGCCTTGATGCAATCTTATGAAGAAAAACTTGAGTTGGAAGTTTCTATCCCTAGAAAACTTTATGATGAGTGGGAACCAACTATTAAAATTAATATTAAATATCATGAGTTCTATGCTTTATGTGATTTGGGTGCTAGTGTTTCCACGATTCCAAAGCTTTGTGTGATTTGTTAGGTTTCCGCGATTTTGATGATTGCTCTCTAAACTTGCACCTTGCGGATTCCACTATTAAGAAACCTATGGGAATAATTAATGATGTTCTTATTGTTGCAAATAGGAATTATGTGCCCGTAGATTTTATCGTTCTTGACATAGATTGCAATCCTTTATGTCCTATTATTCTTGGTAGACCTTTCCTTAGAACGATTGGTGCAATTATTGACATGAAGGAAGGAAATATTAGATTCCAATTTCCTTTAAGGAAAGGAATGGAACACTTTCCTAGAAAGAAAATTAAATTACCTTATGAATCTATTATGAGAGCCACTTATGGATTGCCTAACAAAGATGGCAATACCTAGATCTATCCTTGCTTTTTATGCCTAGCTAGGGGCGTTAAACGATAGCGCTTGTTGGGAGGCAACCCAATTTTATTTTTATTCCTTGCTTTTTGATCCTGTTTAGTAATAAATAATTTACCTAGCCTCTTTTTTGGTTGTGTTTTTTGTGTTTAATTAGTGTTTCTGCCAAGTAGAACCGTTGGGAAGACTTGGGAAAAGTCTTGATATCTTGCTGTAAAAAAATAGAAACTTTAGCGCTCACAAGAACTGCTGCCATTTTTATTTATAAAGTGATATTTAGTTAATTATTTTTGCAGATGATTAATAGATAAATTATTCACGTCCACCAATTTATTTTAGAATTTTTGGGGTTCCAGATCTTGCGCTAGTTACAGATTACTACAGACTGTTCTGTTTTTGAAAGATTCTGTTTTTCATGTGTTGTTTGCTTATTTTGATGAATCTATGGCTAGTAAAATAGTTTATAAACCATAGAGAAGTTGGAATACAGTAGGTTTAACACCAATATAAATAAATAATGATTTCATTACAGTACCTTGAAGTGGTCGTTTGTTTTCTTTCGCTAACGGAGCTCACGAGATTTTCTACTTTAAGTTTTGTGTTGTGAAGTTTTCATGTTTTGGGTAAAGATTTGATGGATTATGGAACAAGGAGTGGCAAGAGCCTAAGCTTGGGGATGCCCATGGTACCCCCAAGATAATCTAAGGACACCTAAAAGCCAAAGCTTGGGGATGCCCCGGAAGGCATCCCCTCTTTCGTCTACTTCCATCGGTAACTTTACTTGGAGCTATATTTTTATTCACCACATGATATGTGTTTTGCTTGGAGCATCTTGTATGATTTGAGTCTTTTCTTTTTAGTTTAACACAATCATCATTGCTGTACACACCTTTTGAGAGAGCCATACATGATTTGGAATTTGGTAGAATACTCTATGCGCTTCACTTATATCTTTTGAGTTAATTTGCTCTAGTACTTCACTTATATCTTTTAAGAGCACGGTGGTGGATTTGTTTTATAGAAAATATTGATCTCTCATGCTTCACTTAGATTATTTTGAGAGTCTTAAATAGAATGGTAATTTTCTTAAATAATCCTAATATGCTAGGTATTCAAGATTAGTAAAAATTTTCTTATGAGTGTTTTGAATACTAAGAGAAGTTTTATGCTTGATGATTGTTTTGAGATATGGAGGTAATAATATTAAAGTCGTGCTAGTTGAGTAGTTGTGAATTTGAGAAATTCTTGTGTTGAAGTTTGCAAAGTTTCGTAGCATGCACGTATGGTAAACATTATGTAACAAATTTGAAACATGAGGTGTTCTTTGATTGTCCTCATTATGAGTGGCGGTCGGGGACGAGTGATGGTCTTTTCCTACCAATCTATCCCCTAGGAGCATGCGTGTAGTGCTTGGTTTTTGATGACTTGTAGATTTCTGCAATAAGTATGTCAGTTCTTTATGACTAATGTTGAGTCCATGGATTATACGCACTCTCACCCTTCCATCATTGCTAGCCTCTTCGGTACCGTGCATTGCCCTTTCTCACATTGAGAGTTGGTGCAAACTTCGTCGGTGCATCCCAACCCCATGATATGATACGCTCTTTCACACATATACCTCCTTATATCTTCCTCAAAACAGCCACCATACCTACCTATCATGGCATTTCCATAGCCATTCCGAGATATATTGCCATGCAACTTTCCACCATTTTGTTTATCATGACACATTCATCATTGTCATATTGCTTAGCATGATCATGTAGTTGACATAGTATTTGTGGCAAAGCCACCGATCATAATTCTTTCATACATGTCACTCTTGGTTCATTGCAAATCCCGGTACACCGCCAGAGGCATTCATATAGAGTCATCTTTTGTTTTAGCATCGAGTTGTAATCATTGAGTTGTAAATAAATAGAAGTGTGATGATCATCATTTTCTAGAGCATTGTCCCAAGTGAGGAATTAAAAAAAGGGAGAGAAAGGCCATAAAGAAAGAGAAGGCCCAAAAAAAGAGAAGGGACAATGCTACTATCCTTTGCCACACTTGTGCTTCAAAGTAGCACCATAATCTTCATGATAGAGAGTGTTTTGTTTTCTCACTTTCATATACTAGTGGGAATTTTTCATTATAGAACTTGGCTTGTATATTCCAACAATGGGCCTCTTCAAGTGCCCTAGGTCTTCATGAGCAAGCAAGTTGGATGCACACCCACTTAGTTTCTTTTGTTGAGCTTTCATACATTTATAGCTCTAGTGCATCCGTTGCATGTCAATCCTTACTCCTTGCATTAACATCAATCGATGGGCATTTCCATAGCCCATCACTACAAAAAAAACACATCTGTGACATTTTGGGCCGAACAAATTTTTTTTCTATCATACATATGACACTTCTATGACGATAATTGTGACAAAACCCGGTATCATCATAGATGTGGTGGGCTCCTACTTCTATGACAAAAAATAATGACAGTAAATGGGCTTTTTGTCCTGGGCGGGCCGGAGAAGCAGCTGCATGACATTCTTTGGGCCGTCCATGACGGAAAAAACCGTGGTAGAAGCGAGAGGGAGGAAAATTTCGGGGAGTTCCCGGTTACGGTGGGAGGTCGGGGGCCAAGCGATGCGCGTTTCTCTCGTACACGTACGCGCGTGTGTGCGAGGCGTTGGCTTTAACTGAACCCGAGCGAGGCGTTGGGCTCTAACTGAACCTGAGCGATTGCACTGCAAGCTATGCGTTACTGAACCCGAGCGATCGATCAATGGCTGTTAACTGAACCCGATCGAGCGATTCCTTCGCTACTGCTGCTAACTGAAGCCGATCGATGGGATGAACAGTGAGCGGTGGCATTGCCTCTGGATGAACAGGACCCCGTGGTGTGGTGGAGGGCTGGATGAATAGTAGACTGTGGAGGGGTGCCCGTGGAGGGGTGGATGAACAGGACCCCGTGGTGTGGAGGGCTGGATGAACAGTAGACGGTGGAGGGGTGGTTGAA
>NC_041392.1:227305696-227308277 GCF_002162155.2 Triticum dicoccoides | reverse complement strand
GGATGAACAGTAGACGGTGGAGGGGTGCCCGTGGAGGGGTGGTTGAACAGGACCCCGTGGTGTGGAGGGCTGGATGAATAGTAGACGGTGGAGGGGTGGTTGAACAGTAGCCGGTGGAGTAGTGCGCGGTGGAGGCTGGATGAACAGGAGCCCGTAAAGGCTGGAGGAGGTCGACGGTGGAGATGAACAATATCCCGTGGAGTCCCTTTTGCGGTACGCCACACCCCTCCCGATGAACAGGACCCCCGTTTCGACCGTAGCGTTCCAATACAAGTCCGTTTCCTCCGTTTTGCGGTACGCCACACCCCTCCCGATCAACAGGACCCCCGTTTCGACCGTAGGAGGTATGTTTCCTCCATTTTGTGGTACGCCAGACCCCTCTCGATGAACAGGATCCCATTTCGAACGTGGTCATTCGAACACAAGGCCGTTTCCTCCGTTCTGCGGTACGCCAGGCCTCGTTTCCATCGCATGTTCCGTCCAAGCCCTCCCGATGAACACGACGCATTCCGTTGCCTACCCATGAACACGACGCATTCCGTTGCCTCCTCATGAACATGACGACGACGCTGTTTCTCCGTTCCGACCCAGCCATGTACACGAGCCCTAGCCGTACGTATGCGCGAGTAGGCGTTCGAGACCCCGCCCGTATGTACACATATGTGGCCGTGTTTTCTTTCTTACACCCTGGCCGCTGTACATACGTCTAAATGCTACGTGCGCGCCTCTACTACGACACGTGTGCGCCTCTACATCGACCAGTATGTACGTACACGTTTGCGACCAGAATGACAACGCTACGTACGCTTCGACTAGGTGGGTCCCGACTGTCAGGCACTTCCTTGCCTGCGAAGATGTAGCTGGTCGGTCCCAGCAGTCAGGGGGCGAATCATTTTGTTTATTTGCCCGGACGCACTTCCTTGCGTGCGAAGATGTAGCTGGTGGGTCCCAGCAGTCAGGGGAAAACGTTTTTTTCACGAAATACAGTGGCCTGTCTGGTGGGTCCCAGCTGTCAGGTGGAGGAATCATTCTTTTCCGCGTAATAAGGAGGCACTTCCTTGCTGCGGCCGTGGACCCAGCTGTCAGCCTCTCCACGTATAGTCCACGTCCGATGGAAGTCGTTCCTTGACCACGTTGACCACGCCGCGCCGAGAGCACCAGGGCGGTGGACGACGGCGAGGCCTAGGAAGGGGACGACATGGAGGCAAGGAAGACTTGGCAGTTGTTTCCCACGCAGAGGGGAGTACGACTGTATGAGGGTTTACTGGTTCATCTGCCGTTGCCGGAGAATAACAGCAGGTGTGGGTGAGTAGAGGGATGGCTAGGCCAGCGATGGGAGTACGGTCGGGCGGTGAGGCCTGCGCGGCAGCACAGTTGGCCGCGAGGAGGAGGGAGCAGGCAGTCCCGCCGGCGCTTGTTTGAGCGGCTGGAGCAGGAAGAGCAGAGATTGAAGAAGCACGACGGCTGTTGGATGGGCATCCAACAGTCAGTGCTTGTGCGTCAACCTTTTTTTAGGAAAGCCTCAAATCTGCGGAAAACAACATACAACCCATCTGCCATTATTTCTAATAATTTACAGCCCATTTTCTAATTCTTAAGGTTTTTTTGGAGCCCATATTCTTTTTGTTAGCATTACAGCCCATATTGTGGCCACGGTTAAAAAATTAACAAAATTTTGCATATTTCGGTGCGGTCCGAACTGTTTTTACTCCCGAAATTTCAACTCACATTCAAACTGATTTTAAAAATAAATGTATATAATTATAAAATCCAACAAATTCTCCACGCATAAAAATTAATGTAATTTAATATCTCGAAATGAAAAAAAGATATTTTAAACTAATTGCCGGTTTGATGTGTTTAAAAAATGTACAGCCCATTTCTCACTACTGATGTGCCATTTTCTCGGCTAGCCGAATGAAGCTCTCCTCGTCTTGAAAGATTTGCAGCCCAACAGGCCTGACATAGTGAATTACTTGGCAAATCACAAAAAAACTGGGTTGTGGCCGTGGACCCAACTTTCAGCCTCTCCACGTACAGTACTGTTCCGATGGAAGTCGGTCGTTGACCACATTGACCACGCCGTGCCGAGAGCACCAAGGCGGTGGACGACGGCGAGGCCTAGGAAGGGGACGACGCGGAGCCGAGGAAGACGCGGCAGTGGATGCCCACGCGGAGAGGAGTATGAGGGTTCACTGGTTCGGCTGCGGTGTGAGGCTGCCGTCGCCGCAGAATAACAGGGGGTGTGGGTGAGTAGAGGGATAGCATGGGCCAGCGGTGGGAGTAGTAGGGGGCGGTGAGGCCTCCGCGGCATCACAGCCGGCCACGAGAGGCAGGAGCACGCGGCACGACCGGCGCAGCTTTGGGCGGGTGGAGCAAGAAGACCAGAGGTTGAAGGAGCACTACGGCCGTTGGATGGACATCGTACGATCACTGCAGCTAGAATCGTTCATATTGACTAAGTTGACAAAGCCCTCCATCCTCGTCAACTTAGTAGGCCCACAAGTCAGCCTCCCACCAGGTTGGGAGTATTCATTTTTCTGTGCGTAATAAGGAGGCACTTTCGGTGGGTCCAAGCTGA
>NC_041392.1:227166768-227305385 GCF_002162155.2 Triticum dicoccoides | reverse complement strand
GATCCGTTCGATGGGTCCCCGCAGTCAGGGGCAAACGTTTTTTCGCAAAATACGGTGGCCCGTCTGGTGGATCCCAGCAGTCAGGGGGGAAACGTTTTTTCCGCGAAATATTGGTGGCCCGTCCGATGGGTCCCTGTTGTCAGGTGGAGGAATAATTATTTTGCGCGTAATAAGGAGGCACTTCCTTGCGGCTGCCGTGGACCCAGTTGTCAGCCTCTCCACGTACAGTACTCTTCTGATGGAAGTCGGTCGTTGACCACATTGACCATGCCGCGCCGAGAGCACCACAATGGTGGACGACGGCAAGGCCTAGGAAGGGGACGACGCGGAGCCGGGGAAGACGCGGCAGTGGATGCCCACGCGGAGAGGAGTACGAGGGTTCACTGGTTCGGCTGCGGTGTGAGGCTGCCGTCGCCGCAGAATAACAGGGGGAGTGGGTGAGTGGAGGGATGGCCTGGCCGACGGTGGGAGTAGTATGGGGACGGTGAGGCCTCCGCGGCAGCACAGCCGGCCACGGGAGTCAGGAGCATGCGGCACGACCGACGCTGCTTTGGGCGGCTGGGGCAAGAAGACTAGAGGTTGAAGAAGCACTTTGGCCGTTGGATGGACATCGTTGACCACGCCGCGCGGAGAGCACCAGGGCGGTCGACGATGGCGAGGCCTACGAAGGGAACGAAATGGAGCCGGGGAAGACACGGCAGTGGCTGCCCACGCGGTGGAGAGTACGAGGGTTGACTGGTCCGGCTGCCGTCGCCGGAAAATAACAGGAGGTGTGGGTGAGTAGAGGGATAGACAGGCCAGGGATGTGAGTATGATGGGGCCGTGAGGCCTTCCCGGCAGCACTACCGGCCACGAGAGGCTGGAGCAGGCGGTTCCGACGGTGCTGGTTTGGGCGGCTGGGGCAGGAAGATCAGAGACTGAAGAAGCACGATTGCCGTTAGATTGACATCTAACGGTCTGACACTGGTAGAGTCGATTGTTGACTAAGTTTCTTTTTTGAGAAACCTTGTGTACGCATGAACTTAGTAGGCCCACAAGTCAGCCTCCAAATCTGTGGCAGACAACATAAAGCCCATTTGATATTTTTTATAATTTGCAGCCCATTTGCTAATTCTTAAGTAATTTATTACAGCCCATTTTCTGCCCAGGACCACGGTCAAAAAGTCCAACCTCATTTTGCATATTTCGGTGAAGTCCGAACTGTTGTAATCCCGAAATGATAAACATTTTTTTAAGAACTTGTTGATTTGCCAAAAAAATCATTTTTTTGTAAGCAAATAAGACGTGGGACAATTTAGTTGGTTTAAGGGAAAACCAGTGGTAAAAAAATGGGCGCTGGGTGGGAAAAAACAACAAAAATAAGGATGTAAATATGAAAAGGGAATTTTATGTGTTTTCAATATAATGATATGTGTATGTGAACTAGTAAAACTATAGGTAGAGATTAGAAAACGGATGTAGGACATGCGTTTCAAGAGGAAAATAGAACTGGGCTGTGTGTTTGATTCAGTAAAAAAACTGCATGCGGGTGTTGTAAGACAAAATATAACTAACGCTGGCGGGCCAGAGGCCAGTAGATACCTGCTGGATCTTTGTGCCCCGTTGTCGTCATGGGCTGGGCCTGTTAAAAACAAAACAACCCTGGGCAATCTACAACCCAGTTGAAACTTGCTCGACCTGAAAAAACAATATACGTGCTCAATAAACGAGAGAATTCTGCAAGTACAGACTGATAACTGGGATGCAGCACGGATATTGTTTTTCTATCGTGATAATAAGTGCATGCACTTGTTTCGAAAAAATTGGAGAACTGGGAATTCGAACGGCGGGTGCTTATGCTACCCATCAAATAAAAATCAGGTGCCTGAAAATTCGTTTCGAAACAAATGATTCAGCTTTATATCCACGTCGACCCACGGCATGATAGTTGGAAGCAAATGCAAGTTCATACCAAAAGATCGTTAACAACAGTACCAACTTGCGGACGACAAGGTAGTACAACTACCAATACCAAACTAACTTATAATCTTTTTACTCTTGGCCCTAGTGTTCGTCTGGTAGAAAATCTTGCAAAGGGCCAGCTCCCGCTCCTTCTGTTGCTCCAGGTCCCCGAGGTGGTACTGGTGCATCACCCAGTTGGTCCTCTGCTGGTCAAAGTTCTTGTTGGTGTGCAGCACCAGAACCTTTTTTGCTGCCCGTCTGCTGGCCGTTGACCATCACCGGCAAGGTATTGCCGGTCTTGTGCCACATCGCGTGCATGCCGCACTCCGACTGTATCTTGCGACGCATCCACGCGCCCCTTTTGAATGCCCTGGAATTGCGCTGGAAGAAATGCTTCCTTAGGCCACCCAGTGTGATACCTGCAGTATTGTCGAATACAGGTTTTAGTGTACCTAGTTGGCATTTTCATAACATCTTTGGCATGTTGCAGTCATTTGTTTCACTTTTTATTAACTGTCAAATTGTAATTGCTTCACCAGGTCTGCGTCTAAAAAGAAAAATAGAGCTATAAACAAAGGAATATGTTTGTGAAAGTAGACGGCCAATCGGTGTCTTACCTGGAAGTTTCTCAGGTTGGGTGTAACATATGTCGTGCTCGCTGTCGATGGTTGGTATGAACAAATTGATGAGAGACTGAAATCTCGCGTTGTCAGCACTCAGTTTGGCCTCAAGGTGCTTGATCAGCTCCTGATCCGTGGGATCGAACTTGACGCCAACCGGCATCATGGGCCAATCCTTCTTCGACTTGCATCGGTAACTCCAGTTATATGGTACTCAATGTATGATCAATCGACTGTTTTAAGTGAATGATGAAAGATTTCGACAGATAAGTGGTACTCCAAATCTGAAGTCCAGAATACCCGAACACGCCGCCGGGATTCTTGTGTCACCTCACGCGCAACGTGTTGTCACGTCAATTCAGTGTGTGGACATGATGAATAATTTGACCGACGTATACTAGTACTGCTACTGTACTACTTACTAGTCGTATTTAGTGTCACGATTTATACATAGGTTTAACTAACAAGTACGCACTTGAAGCCTAACTGATATATATATATATATATATATATATATATATATATATATATATATATATATATATATATATATATATATATATATATATGGCTTCTGCACAGCATCTCCATCATCATTATCAGTACATCCTACGCAGGTGAGTTAGGATGCACTTGATCCCAGGAAGGTATCTATCCTTCAAACCAGAGGAGTGTTTCAAACTAACAATAGTACATAATATCCAACAAAAGAGGGTCATGCTACAGCAGCAGAATACATGGCTCAGTCTAGATATCAACACGAATCAAGTTGTGCATATTTGCTGTTGGCATGAACCACATCGCCGCATGTCGGGTTTGCAAAAGCCATCCATCGCATGGAAGCTTGATGCCTTTCACACACTGAAGATTATCTGGCAACAAGCTGTGTCGACGAATCTCTGGATATGGTGATTCATGAAACCCATGGTATGATGTGTAAACACAGCCCCCCTTGCGAATGGAAGTTGCATAGCACAGTAATCATCGCCGGTGATATGATCGATGATTGGTTGGATGATCGGATAATTGAGCCCGAGGAACAAGGAGTGGTTGCCGAGGCTGTAAACCCGCCTCCAGTTGAATACGCCTGGCCCAACGGAGCTGGGATCTTTCTCGAACACGAAGCAGCCATAGCCATCAATGTCACGAACGCCCCATGCATTGTACTGCATGTGGTTTGATGTAATGGTTTGGTCAATTTGGTACGTGCGAATGAGCATCAGATGACCGCCGTCAGCTGAATGAGCGATAAACCACCACCCATCGGCTGGTATGATTCCAGGTCCTGGAATCATGAAGGCCAATGCATTTGCGTGTGCTGCAACAATTCAAATTGGAGACCAAAAGGACAAAAATAAACAATCATGTTCAGAGTATGTGTGGAATTAAGATTATTATAACAGTGACACATATCATAGACAGAGAATTGCAATGCTGTGGTCATAATCATACCCCAAGTTAAAAAAATAAGCCAATGGCTTTCATATTCTAGCAATATGTCATGGTTCAAACATCATGTAACAATGAGAGGAAAACAGCTATGACATCGCCTACTCATATTCTACCATAGCACTTACTACTACTGTTCTCATATCAACTCTAAGCAATAACATGCGTTGTTATAAAAATCTTGTAAACGAGAGTAACATATAGCAATCATGATGTTATGCTCATAATATGTATTCTAACAATCATCAGATGCCAATTGTTCTCATATCAACTCTAACAATAACATGTGTGGTCATAAAAATCTAGGAAATGAGAACATATAGCAATGATGTGGTTATAGACATGCTATGCATTCTAAATTTGTAACAAATGAACAGGCAGACGTATTCATAAGGTAAAGATGAGATGAGATAGAACAATTACACGACGATAGATCCCACCAATATAGGTAGCCAATCTGTGCGTCGACCGCGTAAACGATGCCATCATGCACTATAGCATCAGACAGAAATGTTTCCTCAACAGGATTGATGATGAGCCATAACCATGTATGGCGACCGGATTCCAGAGAGACTAATCCCTTGTTGAACAAGGCAATGAGCTTGTAATCCATGTAGTCTTCTGATGGTGTGGGCACTTCGCAGATTACAACTTTCTGCAAACAGAATTCGAGCCAAAAGCTTGACGCGTCTCGTGCGGAGTAGGCAGGAGTGTCCCGCGGGCCGCGAGGCTCGATGGCGGCGGTATCCAATGATGGAAGGGTGATCTCTCGCTGGGTGTAGATATCCACGAGACGCCACGGACTATCGGTGTGGTGGATGAGGACGATCCAGTTGGCCTTCATGCCCGCCCAGTAGTGGCCGCGCATGAAGGAGAGGTGGACGGGTAGTGGTAGCATGTAGAGGGGCACCACGACAACCTCCGTAGGATCGTCAAGTCGGTGTCTGGGCCACTTGCGAGGATCGGGCATCGGCAAGAAGGGTGTCTTGAAAAGAGCCGGCCGATTGCAGACGAGTAGACGGTACAAAGACACCGAGCATGTGGCCAGACGGACAGTGCTGAGTAAGTCCATACGACTATAGATCTGCTCCAAGAGAACATCGGGGAGGGAATTCCAATCGCGGCTCTGCGTGTCAGTCGGTTCTGCCATTGGGGTTTTCGGTGCCTGCGAGCTAGCGGGGATGTGGATTCAGGCAGGCGAGTGAAGAAGCTTCTCCTCGTGTGGCCGAGTAGTGAGCGGGGGGATATGGTACGCGCGAGCTACCAAGGAAGATGGCACGGGCGGGCGAGCAGTGAGCGGGGGTAAATGGTGTGCGGCCGACGATGGGGAAGAGAGAAGGAAGAAGAAGAGAGGAGGAATAAGAGTGGAAGACGGGGAAGAAAGTGCATTCAATCTCAATTCTACTGCTCCCTCCGTCTAGGTGTGTAAGTCACCTTACGAAAACCAAATAATCCCAAAACACTTAGGCACTGTACATTAACTCTCTTCTCGTTTTTTGTTTGTGGCATATCAACCAATAAGATATGTGGGATGTGCATGCTTTCAATGACTTGAGACTACCAAACATAACCGACTGATTTAGTAACACCAACACGCTGGTTCAGCTTATTAATTACGTGTCCCATCTGCTACAGTGTGTATTGTCACTTCACTGCGAAGACTAGTTGAATAGTTCTCTCTGACCGAGATGGGGAATAAATGGATCGCGAGGACTTCCTTTCTACAGTATCCCTATGCCTCTACGCTCACTTCACTCATTTTGCTCCGTACCTAGTCACTTGTTGAAATCTATAGCCAAATGGATATGTCAATGGGAGGGAGTAAGCCCCATGCATGCAACATGCAACACTCACACGTACACATGGACACACGCAACACTCACGCACCCATGCGGCACACAACACACGACGCAACACACACGCTCACACTCAAGTGCTCAACCTACTCCCTACGTCCATGAAAGACCGTACATTTAGAGATTTACACATTGACCAGGGCATAATTAACGCCCAAAAGTAGTAGACTTATGTGTGCATGCGACCATTGAGATAAGAAGATTAAATGAAGGCCGTTGCATGTTGTAATTAAGGATGGACATGTAGCCTATACCTACAACACAAGTTGGTGCTTTAGTCAATCAATATCGATTTAGATTAAAGGCTAAACACATTGGAAGTGTAGATGTACATCATGTAGTACACTCTTTGTTGGAAGACCGAGGGAGGACACGTGCATGCACTCACATACACAGCCAGGGCGGTTCACGCGCAAGGGTTGGACTCGTGTCGCGCCTGCGTAAAGTTTTGTTTAACTGATTTCTTTGCTCTGCCAACTGACAGGTGGGACCCAGAAACCAGGTGACAATTTAACCAGACAACAAAGTGCCACGTCAACTATGTGGCTGGTCAGTAGGGTGCAATACGGTGCTCTACGATGAGCTAGTGATCACATAATCGCCGCAAAACTATATATAGTGACTGTAAAGAGTGTACTGTTACATACGTTGACCGCCAGTGTATTTTTCTTGTTTCAAATTAAGCCATATTAATCGGAAAGGACGCAGTATGGACTACTACTACTAGTACTAGTACTGCTTTGATGTGTCCCATCAACTCACCGAACGAGGAGAAGCTTGCTTAATACGCCTCTCCCTCGCCCACGCGCGCGGTGGTTCGCAGGACGAGGAGAGGGTTTTGACTACAGCGCCCTCTCCCTCTCCCTCTCCCTTGCCCTCGCCCTCGCCCTCGCGGTGGACGTGCAACAGTTCAATCGGTGTCAGATTGCCAGAAGCATATTGTACTGTAGTATCATCATTGTTGGACCTTCCGAAGAGGCGAAGAGCCAAGTGCAAGGTTCACATGAGTACGGACTGTTGAACCTCCCGAAGAGGCAAAGAGTCAAGCGCAAGGTTTTATAGGAGTTGTCGTCCTAGTAGGAGTGTACTAGTACAACTATAGCGAACGATGCTACTGTACGATGCCGCCACGTCACGTATATCCAAAGTTGTGCCACCTTTTTTTCTCAAAGAGCATGTTGGAGCCCGTGCAACAACCACACAAGTTGCATGTACACATAACACATTTACTAGTAATAAATTATAAAGGAGAAATGCCAGTATGCCACACAAGTTCATCTCCAACTCATGTGATAAATTTGTGCACGACTAGTCTACATATAGTCACAGCGCTACCATTCACAATTACCGTACTCCACATACACATTATAGATGGGCTACATGTCCTCCTCCAGGTTCCAGTCCCAGGTGTTCTTCATGGATGGCACGATCCATGGTGGGCAACGGGAATCATTGTCATAGCTTTCTAGTCCGGTTCCACACGATGGAGACTCATCCAAGCTGAAGCGGCATAAATCAGGGATAGCGTGTCCCAGCATGTCGTTCATCCGGCGGTGCGCACTGAAGACACAACCATGCTTCATGAACGGCAGGCTTTCCGTGTCGTGCACGAAAGGTGGCATCCACTTCACAATGGGGTAGCTGTCCCCGATGAAAAGCGAGTACTCTCCAAGAGTGTTCCTCGGCACCCACATAGCATCACGGGGGTCGAACTCGGCGCCGTTCATCTGGTACACGCGGCATCCCAGATCTGGACACATGGTGACGTACATAGTCAAGGTCCATGCATAATAATGTTGTGCTCAAATGTGGCGGTCAGTAATATTGTGCAGCAAATAGTACTACTCCGGTATAGAGGAAGTAAAATAACCGGCTTATTATATATAGCCACTCTTGGCTACATGGATGAGATAGTAAGACATGGAAAAACCAAAATGGTGGCAGCTAGTGGGTTCAAGTCTTCAAGGGCCTAGCTAGCTATACGCGTCCTCCAAGTTAAAAAGTACTCCTACTAGTACTACAAAGTATACTACTAGTACAACAATGAAAGAGAAGGCGAGAGGGTTAAAAGATGGAATACCTGGGTAGATGGTGACGGTCCGATCGTGGTAGATTATGTGACCATGTTGCACATCAGTGGTACCATTGGTAACGACTACTAAGATAGTTGATCCCAATATGCCAAAGTCAGCTACAAGGTTCCAGGTTAGACCGAATCGCGGATGCAAATGCACATCCAGGATCGGCGATCTTATTTTGATCGGGGGATGACTGGTCCCTGCAAAATAACGGAGTACCGTTAGGGATGCAAATGATGGTTTGTGCATTCCGTTTGTAATCTCCCGTACTGTAGGATGTCAACCAGATGAAACAAGTCCCCTGGCTTGTCACCACGAAGATGCGGCCTAGATGGCGCACAGCATCTTCGAACGTGTAGGGGTACAAATCTGCCGCCGCCAACATGTGCCAGCCTCTGCCTTACTGCCTCCTGCAATGATGACAATCCTTATGTCGAACACCGCGATGAGATAGTAATCGTCGTAGCCGCGTCGCTTTGTCGGCGGGTCCGCAATTCCTATCTTCTTCAATCTCATGTAGGCATCATCATACGTATTCTTGCCCGGCCAGTCCGGAAGGCCGATCCCAATGGTGGAGAAGGGGTCTACCGGAACGGCCGCACTGTTGTGGATGTTGTGCAAAATGATGGTGGTATCCGGCCGGAGGTATGCAAGCCAATATTCGTTGGCACCGACCCAGACCTATATATAAGACGGTGGGCAGCGGAGAAATTACAGGATGGAAATGGAATAACTATGTACTACATGATCAAACTCCATTACTGACCTACTCATCGGACAAAATCCGACTACCTCTCAACGTCGGCAACTCTAGCGGAGTCAACGTGCAACCATGGCCAGGGAGCGGTGGACTGTTCGAAGGATTGTCCCATAGAAGAACCTTCTCCTCGAGGATGCATGGAAGACCAACAAGCATGGCCTGTTTAAGCAGCGTCTTGAAAAAGTTGGTGCAGGAAGCACCGAGTCTTGCAGTGGTGAGGACGTCGGAGCGACGTGCGATTTCTCCCACAGGATCTCATCCAAGGTCTCCCAGCCCCGACGAGGAGGAGAACCGCCTGGCGAATCCATGGGAGCAGCGACGAACTGCCTTCTCTTCGGGGGGAGGGGAACTGGCGAGGAGGAGATAAGAGCGTAGTAACCGCAGGGCCTCGTCCCTTCCAACTGTAGATCGTTCCTCAGCGAAGGGGTGAGGCTATTATTTACGAGTACTCCCTCCGATTCTTTTTACTCTGCGCATAAGAGAAGACCCGGATACCAAGGCAGGGGCTCGCTGCATGCTTTCTGGATCGAAATACCCCTGGCGCATGGATGGGAGGAGTTAGTAGCTATAAATGCCCCATGCAGCCCATTGGTTGTCCGCCCACATTCTCCTCTCTCTGCATGCTGCATGGATGTCTCCCTCTCTCTCACATGACTGCATGCGGTGGCGCTGGCCTATGAGAAGCTCGCGTGGAGATAGCAATCTTCTCTCCAGAAGTGATTTTTTTTGAAAGAAAGGGATTATGGAACGTTATGGGATTGCATTATACTAGAAATAATAGCACTAGTAAGAAATTTTTGGTACTAGGTAGTAGTTTTTGGCGTGGATTAAGAAATTTTGGGTATGTTTTTTGCCATTTTTTGTACACGCCAAATAGTGACAAAAAACGTCTTACATTATGTGACGGAGGAGTACGTACTTGTACTATAGCAGTACTAGTACTACTTTTCTCAACTAATAGTGCGATGTACTGTACTTCTAGTCTAGTCTAGTATAGGGCACCAGTTTTGAACTCTTGAATCTCAGGGCCAAGGAGCTACAGTTGGAAGTGGAGGGTACTACTGTTCTCTAGAACCATCGTTGTACTATCAATGCAGGGGAAGTACACCTGCGTAGTGGCCTAGTGGGTACTCTCGGTGCTCTATTCAGCTGCTCCTCTCACGTAGCTGGCCTACTCAGCCGCTCCTCTCACGCACACACTAGCAGCCTGTTTATCAGCGACGGTTACTGCGGGGACAGAACATTTGAGTTATTTGATACAGTGAGACTAGGCTTTTTGCTTCCATTTGTGGAGGTGTAATGGATCTCGTCGAACTTTGTTAGTAGTTCCTTCTTTATGAATGAGATGAAGCAAAGCTTTTGCCTCCGTTTCAAAAAAAAAACGCGGCAAGAGGAATTTCTTTTATAGTAGAGCCGATAATGGAGTGAAGTCCATGCATGCAACGCCACAAGCTACACAGTAGTAGTAGAGCACTTTACGTACAAAGCCATATTGCACAGTTCCCAATGCCCGCCAGGCTTTTCCGGCTCCTCGGGCTTAATTGGGAGGCGCTAGTTTAAATATGCTACTAGCTGGAAGCTGCAAGCGAGGTGCGGCTAGGGCGAGCACGCGAGCCACGGGATGCTGGGAAGGAAAACCCGTTCACATGGCTAGGCTGTCCAGTGCACCTAGATTGTGGGGCCGCACGTCCGTTTGACTTTGAAACTCAAACTACCCGTGTAAAATATTGGCTCGCAGCGAAGTGTAGTAGTACTATTTTTTTTAAAAGGCCGTTGTGCGTTCAGCCGGGATCGAACCCACAAAACAAGGTATACACTCCCGCGACCACTAGTAGTACTCGTTGTAGTACAACGCAACCTAGAATCTCCTTTTGTCGCTAGTAGTACGTACATTGTTCCTTACAAGATACCCCTAAGAGCATGGTTAATAGTATAGCCAGCTGCTGGCTATAAGCGAGTGCCATGTCATCTATAGCCCATCTTATAGACAACATGTAGTAGTAGTTTATTTCTTATAGCCCGCTGACTCAGCTCTATTGTACTTGCTCTAATAATGCAAGAAACCACTAAAATGCCAAGAAACTACTACCACTTGCATACATGGCAGACTTAAGACAAGACTACCTTATCAACCATTGTACATGCTCTTACCAACAAAAATCCTCGAGTGACCTCCTACCTCTGGCCCGTCCACCTAGTCATCCTCGGCCATGGGACGCAGCTACTGCCGCCCGCAGAAGGCGAGGTCAAAACCGCCAGCGGTGCGGAGCCCATGTTGCGGCAGCCCGGATGCCAGCTTCGTCCAGCGCTCGCGGCCACTAGCTAGCAAAGATAGCTCCGTCCAGCTGCTTGTCTGCAAGGTTTGCTAGCTAGACTGGCAAGGCAGCGCGGCGGCTTGCTGGCGCGCGCCGCGCTAAGGCCAGCCATCTGGCTCGAGCGAAGGCCAGCGCGGCGGCTTTCTCGCTCGTGAGTCACGCTCGGGCCAACCTGCCAACCCGTGCGGAGGCCAGCACGGCGTCCGGCCCGTCCGGTGGAGCAGCGACCAACTCGCTCATCACCGGCACCACCGACGAACACGCATCAGTACGGTTTGAAGTAATCTTCAGGAAAAATAATGATTTGAGGGGGAATAACAGGATAGAAGGTCAGATGTGGGTCCCTCGTGTCAACGGTCAAACAAAATGTGTTGGTTTAAGCTGCCTCGTCAGCACGAACATGTGGGCCTACCCTGTCATAAATGGGTTTAAACGAACCTAATCGGTAGGAGTACTAGGTAGTTTTTGGCGTGGATTAAGAAATTTTGCGTATGTTTTTGCTATTTTTTGTACAATAGATTCCTCCTAGGGCTGGTTGAAAGTGGTAGTTTTTTGTTAAATACTCTACATATTGTAAGTAGGAGTGAAAATGATGCTTTGGAAGCCAATAAGCAAGGCTAGTTACATAGTGCATATGTGTACATGATTGAAAGTAAATATCAACCATGAGTGACTAATATCTTGATGGAAAACTCGAAACTATGGAATACTAGGAAACGAATTGCATGGTTGGAAATACTAGCAATGTTCATGTCCGTTGCAACGAATCAAAATTAGAATAATACTTATTCACAAACTTGGTACAAAACACTCTAATTTTGATATACATATGTCACTAGAGATATATTATGTTTCAATTAGAATATATTCCTTGGGCTGTTTTGGTGAGGTCAGGGAGGGATGTGGTTGGTTTTAAGATACTAATTATGAGTTTTCCTGCAAATTGGTAGACAAGTGGGATGTTGGTGAGAAAAGGCAACAACTTACCTCACAATCATTAGATGTATATCTAATGGTCAGAAACGACAGATGGCAGACACACCAGCATCACCAACTTAGTCTTGTGTAGGAGTACTAGCAAGATCCATGCATTGCACGGAACATCAAGAGAACATCAAGATGCATGTACCTATTGTGATTGACCCTTGCGGGAGTAATCCCATGTGTAAAAACTAATGATATCTTGAGAAATATGAGATAAGGTGAAGAGGAGTGGGGTGTGGTGGTGGTTGGTGGTCGAACTGAGCGGAGGCATGGGGATTGACGACGCCGGGAGCGGCCACCAGGCCAGTTTGTTCGAGAGGCATCCTTTCTTAATTGCTCAACAATGAGGTTTGTTGGAGATAAGGATGAACGAGGGAAGGCCTTGTCTGCAAATGTGGAGAGGGGTGCGGGTATCTTTTAGTTTAATTTCCATCTGTCAGATATAGATCGGACGGTCTATGTTACAATATGGCACACGTACCATCATCACCAACTCGGTTTTTTATAAGATAAGAAATATAAGTATGGAGATACAAACGTATTATCGATACTTGCTTCCGTAAACTAGCATCTACATTCTATTCAACGCCTCGGCATGTGGGCCCTTAGCACAATGACTTCTCGACTGTGTAAAACGAAGATTTTCCCGTCGCCGACAAGGAGGGGGTGACGGCGGCGCGCTTTTTGGCTTGCTCTAGTCCTAGTAGTCATACTAGGTGGTCTAAGCACGTGTAGATTTATTCTTTTTCACGTCTCGTGTTCGCCGTACTGCCACGACTGTTCATGAATATACGGTAAGTTATTCACGGGGAAACCCTTGTTGAGCGTGTTTGCGAGAGAGAGAGAGAGAGAGTGCATGTGTGATATGTTAGAGACTGAGGCAATGATAACAGATTCTTTGTGTCTATGTGTGTGGAGGATAGAGAGAGACATGTACATGGGGCTTTGTGTTGTGTAACATGGAGACACATATACATAATTAGAGAGTGAGTGTGTGAGATACACATGCAAACATGAGGAGAGATGAGGATCCAGGTAAATGGGTGTTTGTGCGTGTCTATGTGTGTTTGTGCACGTGTTTGTGTGTGAGAGGGAGAGAGTGTATGTGGAGTAGAGAGACCGCCGATGATGTAGTATAATGGAAGGGGGAATGGTGTGACATGTGTAGTAGCAAGATAGCACGGGTGCGGGCGAGGGGAGTAGACTATTTGGAAGAGACATCGAGTGTGTGTGGGGGAGAGGGGTGTGAGAGCGAGAGAAAGAGAGAGCTAGCACCGGAGAGAGAGAGAGAGAGAGAGAGAGAGAGAGAGAGAGGAAGAGAGGGGGCGAGAGGGGTCGTTTGTGTCCATAAATGGCATATAGATAGGGAGACAATGTTGATGTTGTCTGAAATTGGCCTATGAACGGAGACGCAAGGGAAGCGAGTCATCGTGTGTGTGATAGGGACTTCATGAGAGAGCTAGAATAGATGGTGTAGAGAACAATGTGCGAAATCGAGAATGATTATACATTAGGGAGCTATCCAAAGAGTCACGGCATATATGTATACATGGAAGGAGCTGGGGCGGGTCCGCATGTGGGAGAGATAGAAAGAGGAGAGTGGTGCACAAGGAGACAAAGTGTGCTTGTTTGCAGTGGGGGTGGTGTGTGAGGTGAGTGCGCGAGAACCACATAACTATGGAGATAGATGTTTGGGGGCGACGTTTTGTGTGTATGGGAAATATACACTCTACATAGTGTGTGTGCTTGGGTAAGAGAGATAGCGGGAGACCTAGAGAGTGAGGGAAGAGATGTGTGCATGGCCGAGAGACAAAGTGATAGAGACCTATGTTGCGGTCCGGACTTTGCAAGAGAGAGGGGTGTTAATGTGCTCGTGTGTTGGTGTTTGGGGGAGAGAACGACTTCTCTATGTGTGTGTGTGTGTGTGTGTTTGTGGTGGGGGGGGGGGTTGACTTCAGATAAAGAGTGAGGTGTCTATATTTGAGGGACTTTAGCGTAATTGAGATATTGTGACTCATGGTTGATCAATTTGTTTCACAGTTTGTACTATGAGATAACGATACTTTTGAACATGCGTGATATACCTTGATGTACCAGAATTACAAACCTAAGATTGGAATTTTGGAATTCGACTCCATCATTAGCTTTTGTAATTCATTTAAACGGAGGTACATTTTTAAGCCAGGATTTCGTGATTTCAAATTCATATATCAAACCTAGAGATATACACATACGGGCATGTTTAAACTTTATAATCATCCACTTTATTCATACACATACACATTTTTGCTTTTGTCATCATATTTAGGATAAACACATTTGGAATTTCATTTGAATTGGACTGTATGATGGTATTTGCTTGTAGTAGCTCAATGATCCATATTTGAATTGAATGGACAATCTAAGTTTCGAGTTGGAGACATTGATTTTTAGAACTTGCACATTTTTTGCGTGCAAAACAAACAAATTGTCGGCCATGATATGATGCAACCCTATGTGTCAACAAAGGAAGAAAGGCCAAGTATATTGTGCCTGCACTACGTCAACAAGTCTCGCGGACAACAGGGCTTGAAACATCTGCGCGACGACATGAAAATATTGTTCACAGACAGAGGTACAAGGTGCCTGCTGCACAGTTCGGCTACGTTGTCAAAGAAGATGCAGAACCGAAGGGAGGCTCGAACTACCAGGGCTCTGTGCGTACGTCTGTTCCAGCTACAAAGGGACGTGTTAATTTCAATCGGGAGAAGCTGGTACATGCAAGTAACGTGCACGCCCCAGTGCCTAATCCAACACGTACATGTTTTTTTTCGTTAGAAAAGGCTAGAGGCCTGCGTGCCTAATTGCCGTGCCTAATGGCCGGTTGTTAATCATTAATTAAATAAGTGTAGGATTCGGTTAGGATATTTTATTTAGAGTACTAGTCTGATACGGTTTGCCTGCTAGCTTGCGGCCGTACTATATATATACCTTTTGGATCGATCGTGTGAGGGGATCAGGTTTTAGTTTATATTGTGTGGGACGAACAGAGACTAGCAAGCCGGGGTATCTTCTCTTGGCGAGTTAATTTGTGCGTACTGGTTGAGAAGCTTATATTATTGCTTTGTGTTCGGGCGAGAGATTAGAGACGCCGTCTCTAATTTGCTGCTGATTCTTGAAGGATCGTCCACGTACTTCTTTATCAAGGTGTGCGTGTTGTTTTTGTGGTGATTGCATCTATAAGATCGCGAGCGCCACATCGTTTCAAGTGACATCGTACCGTGAAAGATTGGGCAAATTATTCGTGCCGTCGTTTTTCTGTCGACGGTCGCATCAAGTGGTATTCAGAGCAAGGTTGATCACGGTACAATTTGTTTTTCTCCTGCTATTTAATTCAACTGTTTGAATGATGGTGAACTCGCAGCATGACAAATCTGATAATGAGGAGGTCGATGAGCTTCCGGAGGGTCTGGAGATAAGTGATGATTTGCGTATTCATCTGATGGCGATCAAGGGAGCCAACAAGAAGCTTGGGAGAAGGGTGGAGGAGTTGTCTGCAAATATTGTAGGCATCGAGGACAGATTGAACGAGCGTTTGACTGCCAGCGACCGACAGCGCACTGATAGTCTACAGGTGGTGACTGAGAGTCTTAATCGGCTCACCGCAGCAGTTTAGCGCCTTCAGGCGAGAGATGTGGCACCCCGACAGTCCCGCTCACCACGACGACGTCGTGACCGCGACAACGATGATGATGGTGATTTTTCTGAGGATTCTGATGCACGTGGAGGCTTACCTCACCGACCACGGCATGAAGTTGGGGCTCAATGCCATGCTGGGCGGCGCCGTGACTATGGCGGCAATGGTGCCCACGAGGATGAGGGTTTGGGTCGAATCAAGATAACCATACCTGAATTCTCGGGACGTTGTGCTGACCCAGAGAAATATTTGGAGTGGGAGATGCGCGTAAATCAGATTTTTGATGGTCACAACTACTCCGAAGAGAAGAAGGTTCGTGTTGCATCAATGGAATTTACAGAGTATGCTCTTGTATGGTGGGATAACAAAAACCGTACTCACGAGCGACCAGCGACATGGGCTGACATGAAGCGAATCATGAGGGAACGTTTTGTGCCTGCTTATTACACTCGCCAGCTTCACAGTAGACTGCGTCGTCTAGTGCAAGGTACAAAATCAGTTGATGAGTACTATAAAGAGATGCAAGTTTTGATGATCCGTACAGCTGTGCGTGAGTCTGCTGAGGCGACCATGGTACGTTTCTTTGAGGGGTTAGAAGAAAAGATTCGTGACCGTGTTGATCTAATGCAGTATAATGATATTCATGAGTTACTTCATCAAGCGGAGCGTGCTGAACGTTGGGTATTGGAGAAGCAAGCTTCAGAGACTCGTCCAACTTACAATAGTGGGCGACGTGGTTCTTCTACTCTTGAGGGTGGGTTTAGTGCTAAACCAAGTCCTTATAAGTCGGGAAGCATTGAACAGAGCAAAGTGGCGGCTGTGCCAAAGGAGGTTTCTCAGGTTTCATCTAGCGCGACGTCATCACATCATCGTAATATTATTTGCCACAAGTGTGGAGGACGTGGACACATGAAGCATGAATGTTCCAATCAACGAAGGGTTCTACTTGTTGATGCGGAATATATTTCAGAATCTGAAGATGATATGCCTAAGTTAGAGGATGGAATCGAAAGAGGTCATGGTGATACCATACTATGTTATCCTCAAGATGACCCTGATATGGAGAGTTTGCTAGCACATAAGGTCCAACGAGATGACAGGGCCATTGTTGAACAAGGACAACGGCGGAGTATTTTTCAAACTGCGTGTACCATCAAGGGAGAAGTTTGCAAACTGATAATTGATGGTGGCAGTGCTAGCAACATGATTAGCAAGGATGTGGTGGAGTCACTTTTGTTGCCAACATGGGAGCACCCAAAACCATACTATATGAAGTGGATCAATGATGTGGGCAAAGTGAAGGTTACTCACAGGGTGAAGGTCCCTTTTTGTGTTGATGGCTATGTTGATAAAGTGGAATGCGATGTTATGCCACTACATGTTTGTCACCTTATTTTGGGGCGTCCGTGGCAGCATGATGTTAACGCTCTTCATCACGGGCGAACAAACAGGTACACTTTTATGCATAAGGGTGAGTTTTATGCTATCCTTCCCAAAGATGCAAAAGAAATAAGTTGTACTATAGAAGTGTTTAAGAAGAAAACTGCAAGGTATACGGCGAAACCGAGGACGGTTTCCTTTCAAGGAAGGGAGGATGATGCAACCCTATGTGTCAACAAAGGAAGAAAGGCCAAGTATATTGTGCCTGCACTACGTCAACAAGTCTCGCGGACAACAGGGCTTGAAACATCTGCGCGACGACATGAAAATATTGTTCACAGACAGAGGTACAAGGTGCCTGCTGCACAGTTCGGCTACGTTGTCAAAGAAGATGCAGAACCGAAGGGAGGCTCGAACTACCAGGGCTCTGTGCGTACGTCTGTTCCAGCTACAAAGGGACGTGTTAATTTCAATCGGGAGAAGCTGGTACATGCAAGTAACGTGCACGCCCCAGTGCCTAATCCAACACGTACATGTTTTTTTTCGTTAGAAAAGGCTAGAGGCCTGCGTGCCTAATTGCCGTGCCTAATGGCCGGTTGTTAATCATTAATTAAATAAGTGTAGGATTCGGTTAGGATATTTTATTTAGAGTACTAGTCTGATACGGTTTGCCTGCTAGCTTGCGGCCGTACTATATATATACCTTTTGGATCGATCGTGTGAGGGGATCAGGTTTTAGTTTATATTGTGTGGGACGAACAGAGACTAGCAAGCCGGGGTATCTTCTCTTGGCGAGTTAATTTGTGCGTACTGGTTGAGAAGCTTATATTATTGCTTTGTGTTCGGGCGAGAGATTAGAGACGCCGTCTCTAATTTGCTGCTGATTCTTGAAGGATCGTCCACGTACTTCTTTATCAAGGTGTGCGTGTTGTTTTTGTGGTGATTGCATCTATAAGATCGCGAGCGCCACATCGTTTCAAGTGACATCGTACCGTGAAAGATTGGGCAAATTATTCGTGCCGTCGTTTTTCTGTCGACGGTCGCATCATGATATCATAGTCGGCCGTACGAGAGTAGAATACTTATAATTTTAGGTGCCAAAATCTTTCAAACTTCCCGCTCACATCGAAATATCACGCGCCTGAAAGTTTAGCCCTGCGATATTCCTATTTTACCCCTGCCACATGAAAGGAAAATGGCTGCTTTGGTAACTCCATTGTTTTCCCCTCTTTGCCCCCAACATTCTTCCCCAGAGCCCCTCCCCTTCCCCTCCCCGACCCCCCCAACCACGGCAAGCCGCCGAATCTAGTCCTCTGCCGCAGCGGTGGACCTCACACCCCACTGGATCTACCTTCCGCACCTTGGAACCCCCAACTGCCAACTCACCACTTCACCGGAGCCGCTTCAGCGACTGGCTTGTCCACCGCTCCAGATCTCCTTGACCGCCATCATGGTCCACCGCACCGGATCTGCTTAACTGGCACCCTCGTCCACCACAGTGTAGGCCCTTCACTGACTCCCTCGTCCGCCCCTTCGCTGGCCCTTCATACAAGCCCTCGTCCGCCGCAACAGATCCGCCTCACCGAAATCACTGTACAATGCGCCCGCCGAAGCCTTCGTCCACTACACCGGACCTGCTCCACGGACGCCATATTCAACTCCACTGGCCCTGCTTTACCGACGCTGCAGCCTCATCAGGTTATTTCAATTTGTACTCCTTCGGTTTTTCTCTTTATCATGCAACTGTTCACTTACCACAGATGAGCTTTCTTGTATGTCGACAGGCGCCGCAACCGTAGCACCAGAGCCGCTTCAGCGACGGTGACAGCCGGCCCAAACTCAACCACAACACGAGCACCATCGACGATCCTTAGCTATCAAGTATGACAACGATACCCATACGCCGCCGAGAATCAGGTACTATTATCCAACGGCCGGCACCTACGTTCACTTTCCTAGCATAAGCACCGCACCTTTGAATTTCTTCAGGGCATCATTCAGTTTTTCATGAGACGCATTATTCTGCTTGCACCTGTAGGGCCATACTTCTGGCAGTGAACATGTTACATGTGCTAAATTACATACCAGTGCACGTATAGTTAATATGCTTTAGTTTTGTTCTGATGCCACCTGTTGGTTCCATCAGACTGCTTAATGTTCTCTATGCTTAATTACACATCAGCAAACTAGCATGTGGTTCTTCTGCTTTTTGTTTGTTTTACCCTACATTTTCTGATGCTAGCTATTACATCACTGCTCCGAGCCTCTGTTCATTACTTGTTTGTGTGTTCTTGATCTTCCCAAGTTGCATGACTAATTTTATGCTTCTATTAATTATGGAGCTGCCAACCCCATCAAGCAAAATATTTGTTCTTGTGGGGCTGGCACCTCGAACAAGCATAAAAATAGAGGGAAGCAGATATACTCCCTCCGATTCTATTTACTCTGCCCAGAACTCTTGACCCGCATACCAAGGAGGGCACTGGTTTAATTTTTCTGGACTAATTTGCCAATTAATTAGGGCAGAGGCGGATGGGGCGGGGCACAAAAGGAAACCAGCGCTAGGAATCGGCAACGCGCAGACTAATATGAGAAAACTGAGAAAAAGTTATACGCAACGTAAAAAGATTCGGAGGGAGTATTGTCGTGTATGCACACACCCTTCTTTCATTAGTTTAGATGAACCATTGATGATCAATTCGGACCAGTGCATGCGATTAAAATTAATTTTACCTAAATAGATGGTGTAGAATAAACTACAACAACTAGATTTGCAACCACGGGATGCTAACGATATCTTCAAAGAACATTGCAACAGCAGCTAGGCTTCACAGCAACATATGGTAAGCTAGTGTGTTTTAGTACATGTGAAATGTAATGCGAGTGGGATGCTTTCTTGGCTTGTGCCCTCAACGTGTAATCCTATCGAATTACAAATAGTTTAGTTGTCTGCTTTGCTGTATTGCTTGATTCGAATGCTTATTTGTTGTTACGCTATACCTGAGTTGGCCAATATGCCATCAGTGCCTGCTGTACTATCGTAAAGAAATGCATGCCTATTTCATTTGAGTCCTTAACTTTTCCTCTCAACTTCATCACATGACTGTCTTCGTAGTTTATATGAGGCCACACTGTTAAGTGCTTTCTCAAATTATTTCAACTGCTTAGATGCCTTGGCAACTTAAATATAGCGGTTGTACACTCCCTTTCAACTAGGGATGTCAACTGGGTCCGGTTTAATCCCGATTAAAGTCCACTAGTGGTATGATAGTTCAAAAGAGTTTTTATTTTTTTGAGGAAAATGAACTAGGGAGGTAGCAAAAACTAACTAGATGGGACTGGCGGATTTCGTTTATTTGCCACTTACATCCCTAGTTTCATCTTACCATTTTAATTTCTTTTCGGCTGATGCTGCTTCGAACCATTTAAATATAGTTTGCCATGCTCGGCAATAATTCGTCTGTCGTTTACCATGTAAGCTTACTGCCTGGATCGTACGATAACTATCTCTTACTGATGTCCAGCGGAAACCTTTCAGGATGCCGTTCACACTAGGACACAATGTACAACCCCAGAATCTATTTGTGGAAGCAGTGCACCATTCATGTTACTAGATGGTAGCAGTTCAGAGGCAACACCGCCGGAGAGCAGTCTGAGCACAGATATTATAGTGCTTGAGGCTCCACTAGAGGCAGAAAGAGATGGTGTGGCTGCCATGAATGAGGTAATATTTATCTTGAGGCTGGAAATTACGGAATTAGCAGCACGCATTATGCAAGCAACCCAAGAATTGGAGGAAGTAAGAATGTTGCATTTGAAGACGAAGGAGGTCCTGCTGTTTCTGCTATCTGAAGCCCAAGATAATCCCGGTTCTTCTTTAGGTACCAGTTCAAATTTTCATTAGATTATTGTACTTGCATGTTGTGTCATGTCTCTGAATGGATTATGTTGCAAGACCCCCTATGTTGTCCATGTGTTGTAATGATCCGAATTTTTTAGGCGAGGTAATCCTCAGAACTTGTATGATTGACATAAGGTGAACTATTTGTCGTGTGAGCATATTGTATTGGATGAAATAACTGTTTGACTCAGAGTGTATCCAACCTACTAAATTCGAAGATCACGACATTTCTAAATCATAATCATATATAAAGGTGGAATAAATCTTTGTTGTGGTTTTGAAGAAATAAATAACAAAACGTATAATTATCTGTGGATATTCGTAATCGAATACAAATTGGATTTGAATTTAGTTTGCCAGGTCCCAGGGCAAACGTGAATGCTAATTCTCCCAAGTTTTGAACGAAGCGGCTAAACACCCACTATAATTTGTGGGCTGCTCAAAGAAAGTGTTTGCGAGATGGAAATTACTGTCTACCCCTGACACTTGACATCCTTATCGACAGGATTTACACTGTTGTCGATAGGGATAGACTAGTAACTTCAATCAGACGTGACATGACGGCCTCTGAGCCCATTCAGACACGGTGGGCGCCAAACATGGGCGGCAAAACACATTTGATTCAAGCTCGTCCGAAAGACATGTGTCTCTTCCTCCATTTCCCCATTCATACACGGTGGGCGGCAAAACAAACTCTCCTCTTCCGAAATCGATGTAGGCTTATATTTTAAATAGGGGCAGATGTCTAACTTCCATCAGACGTGACACAACCGCCCTACCTGTCAGCCCCGTTCATAAACCGTGGGCGCCAACCGTGGGCGGCAAAACACCCTCTCCTCGCCCGAAATAGTTACCGGCAAATATTTGGGAGATGCGAGATTACCATCCTATCCACAATCGACGCGATGTCCGAAATTTTAAACGGGGGATAAGTTCGTAACTTTCACCCATTTTAGAGAAGCGCGTCCCAAAGTTTGAGATCCCCCCTCCCCTCCATTTTCCCATTCATACACCGTCGGTGGCACGACAACCTCTGCACTGCGGCCAGCCTCCTCTGTCCGCCACCCCATCCTCCACCTTGCCGGAGCCGCTACCCCTACCCCGTCGTCCACTGCAAGAGATGGACGTCTCTCATCCACGGCGCTGGACCAACATCCTTTCATCGCCTCCTCTCGCTTCATCGGCGTTGTCGTCCACCTTGCCATTGCCGCTCCTACGACTGCCTCGTCCACGGCAACATGATATATCCCCCGACCCGGCCGTCTGCCATCTAAAGTCTTCTCCCCCGCCGCCGACAGCCATCACACCCGCAACACCCTCAACGTATCAGCATAGGCCTACACGGCATCACAAGAGAGGTGGTCCTCTTCCATATGTGCTTAAGTTATTGATCTCACCCGAAAAATAGATCATAATTTGTTTACTGTACTTTTCTTGTCAGTACCAAATCGTAGTGGCTAGTTGAAAGCAAACATTGGTTGCGAAGTAGCTTTGTCCGGTTTGCACCTTCAAATCCGCCATGGCACGGGCACTATACTCGTAAAGCTTATGGTTTCCCCCCTTTATATTCACTACCATCATCGTAGGTGCTTCGTGTCGTGCTAGCACTGCTCCTCAAGACCTCAACCCAAAGCTTACGTGTTGAAATACGAATCTGATATGATGCTCATATCACTAAAATAGAGAATGTTTAATTGGTCACCTAATGTTCCTATATTCATTTCGAAAAGCATGTGCGCCACCCACTGGTCCAGCTAGTTCCACTTTCCTGATTTTTCTCTTGATGCTTAGGGTTTTCCCCTTTTATCTACTCTACTATGATCTGTGTATGTGCTTTCTGTCGTACTAGCATTACTCCACCCTTCAAGCTAAACAACACAACACTCAGAATTTGAAAGCTTAGTTGTTCAAATATGATTGTGATATGATACTGATATTAGTTAACTGACACATTTAATTGGTTAGCTAAAGGTCCCACTTGAGTTTCCAAATGCATGTCGCGACATATAGAGAGACATCATAATTGCATTTCTTTGTCACTTGTTGACCATACTTTCTTGTCCATACCAAATCTTAGTTGTTATTTCAAAGCAAACATCGGTTGCTAACTATCCTTTGCGCGGTTTGCAGCTTCAGATCTGCCATCCAACTGCCACGGTCAACATTGTACTCATCATGCTTATGTTTTCCCCATTTTATGATGACCACAATCAGCCTACGTGGTTCGTGTCATAATAGCACTGCTCCACCCATCGAGCTAAACAAGCTTAGTTGTACAAATTCATATCTGATATTATTGCTAATATTAGTAAAACTGAGAGATGTTTAATTGGTTGCTAAATGTTGCTACTTTAGTTTCGAAATGCATATGAGCCACATATGGAGAGACCGGAAAGAATAGTATTTCTCCGTGCGCTCTGGTTCATCATGGGTGGCCAACCGACATTGTATTAAAAGACTTGTAATATCTCCAATCTGCTTGCTCTTCTACTCTTCTTTAAGATGATACTCTTCTCTTGCGGTCGACTGGTCAGGTCGAGTTGTTCTCCCTTAGTATATTTTGAATCTGTCAGGTCAGGTCGACTTGTTCTTCTTTACTATATGTTGAAGCTATCATCTATGAAGTGTCATCACTTCTGGAGCTCTCATATTTTGAGTAGTAGGCCACATTATATTAATGCACACAACAAATTACAGCATGCATGGCATCTTTTAAAAGAATTGCAGAGATAGCACAAAGGGGTTTACAGGGAGGCAGTATTGGATTAGAATCACTTCTGCATTACAAAGAAAATCTCACTTGTTTTTATGTTTTCATGCATGTCAAATATTGAACATTATCAAAATGAATATGAGAATGGGCGCACGAGAGGAATATTGCGGAATGATCCACTGCCTAAAAAACTTGGCATGGTGGAGGATGGCCTATCTTATTCACCCATCAAACTTTGCAAAGTTGTATTGGTCGCACATATTTTGCTTCTGACCTCTTGCATTACTTCTACTTTGTTACACCATCTGCTTAGTTTAAGCATCATATATGAGTAAATGCCATACCTATCCATTTTCTGTACCTATTCCATGTGTCGTCACACTATGTTTTTCCAGTCAAATGTTGTTCTTTCGTAATTGGTGTCCAAAAGGAAGAGGGTGAGTGCAGGTCGTCAAGGAGTACAAACTAGGTATTTGGAAAAGTAGTGATACATGTCAAATCAGATAGATCAGCAGCCATAGAAAACACAGGCCCAACTATACCACACTTTACCCCTACTCTAGTGGCCAAACCCCTATTAGAACTGCTGGGAGCCCAGCGTCAGGTACTATCTATGATATCAATTCAAAATTTGAACTCCTAAATTTCTGCTTGTGCCTTACCTTCTCTCTTGTATGAAAACTAATTTCAGATGAATCTCCTTGCTCAAAGGATCATACGATCTCAAAACAATAATGGGCTCTGCATTGCTCTTGTCAGTACCTCTCTCGCTTTTGCCTTGTAACGCTGTACTTAATTAATTGCTATTTGATTATGTATCATCAGTCTGCACCTGAGCTTCATTTTCCTCTGTTTCTTCCAATATTATTTGATCTATATTTACTCTTTGCAAAATGTAGAATAATGGCAACACTTATAAAGAATTTTCTTTGGGAATTTATTGAATTATCCTTCCATCAACATGAAGAAGGGCTTTGTCCAGCCCGTGTTAACATATAATGTAAGTTCATCCTTCTCAAGCCTTCAAACTTTGTTCTAGTATAGATTTGGATAGGCATCATTTCCTCCACTGTTGTTTGCTTTGCTGTTTACATCTGATTGGATGTTTGCAACAACTACCAGTTTCAAATTGTAGTTGTAAAAACATGTTCCTTATGCAGAACAAATCCATTTATTTGCTTATATAATTGTGAAACCTGTTATGTGTCTCCTTGTTTCTCTTTCAGACTCGTATCTCTTATGCCAGGAAGAACTTTAGGGAAGATAGTGAGCCAAACCATCCTGAGGACAACGAGATGACCCCAAGGTCCTGTCTTGATGAAGACAGTGAGTTGAAGCTACTCACCAGCAGGTGTGAGACAGCCTCTGTGCAGTCGCTGCCTCAATTAGTTTGACTTCTTCAGTCTCGACTTAAAGCGGAAAGGCTTGCTTTAGCTCAGCTCGGACTTGAAGTCAAAGATGCAATGAAGATGTCAGAGGACTGCCGTGCGCACCATCATGCCTTAAATCTAGTGTTGATGCATCTATCGTTGACACAACTGAGGTCTATTTAGCTTCTTCAGCTATTTGGGGGGGGGGGGACCTGGCCAACCCTAGTGCCTTCTAAAGTGCTCTTAGTTTTGTATATTCTTTTGTCGGCGCGTTTATTTGCACTGGTGGCGAACTTTGATGCCCAGTGGATGTAATATGTGTGATAGCCGTGATAGCCTAGCGTAAGTTGCTTGCTTATTTATTTCCTTGTTGTCTTGTTTATTTGTTTGCTTCTAGTCATTGCAATTCTTTTTCCGCGGTTTGCTAGTGGCTACAATAACGTATTTTTTAAAACTAGGCCACAATAACCATGGGCTAATATTTACTGTAGTGACACTGGGCCTCCTACGGGCCGTAGAAATTGTGGGCCTACTACGGGCCGTAGAAACAATGGGCCTTCTACGGGCCGTATCATCAATGGGCCTTATACGGGCAGTATGATAGATGGCCAAACATGGGCCAATAACATGCCACATTATGGCCGTAAACGGGCTAGAGTTGGAATCGTCCGTTCATGGGCCGACCATAACGGGCCATCGTTAATAGGTCGTATTTGATGACGTTATGGAAACAACCCAACGTATTAACGGACCACAAACGGGCCGACTGTAACCACGGGCTGAATTTTGCCCACAAGCAGAAAATGACAGTAACGGGCCATAAGTAAACGAATGTTGGAAATGAGCCCAAGAATAAATGGGCTCTGAGAAGGCCGAAAGATAACATGGGCTGGAAACGGCCCAACGGAATAACATGCCGTTAATGGGTATAAAGTGATACACTGTTCATTACGGGCCAGTTTCACCACAGGCCATTAATGGGTGTAAAGTGATACACTGTTCATTACGGGTCAGTTTCACCACGGGCCGCTAGTAGGCCAAGAGTTACATAGGGCCTCATATGGGCCGAAAGACGTCATGGGCCATACATGGGCCAAAAGTGAAAACGGGCTAGAATCATATTGGATGGCCCAGATGACGCTACTGGGCCTAATTTGGATACGGCGTAACGGGCCTTGGGTTAGCGGGCTCTAAATGGGCTATATTCGAACAGGCCGTTAACAGGCTTTCCATGGGCCGGCCTGCTAGCTTTTGACCAAGTCAAATGGGCCGGTCTTTTCACATGAATTTGCCTCTATTGGGCCGTGCCACGTGTCGACGTATCATAGGCGCCTTCCGTCCAATGAGTGGTTGACATCTGTCCCAACGATGAGCCGACACGTGTTTCCTCCAGCCAATGATGATTTTACACATGGAAAATCCCCATTGGTCGGGGCTGTTAACGGGTTATCGGGTCCAAATCCTGACCCGATAGCTTAACGGTGTTCCATTACGGTGGATGCCACGTGTCGGTCACCCTTGATGAAAGCACTTCTGTGACGCGCAATTTATCGTCATGGAAGTGGACACTTCCGTGATGATAATTTTGGTAATGTCATGGAACACTTCTACGACAGCACATGTATGACTATCTTGATTCTGTCATAAATTTGTCATGGATGTACATGCATGACAAAAAAGCGACCTACTGCGACAAACACGTATCATCACGGAAGTGTATTTTTTTGTAGTGCATTGATTAGCCTAATTGATGTGAGACTTTCTCCCTTTTTGTCTTCTTGACATAACCCCCATCATCATATTCTATTCCACCCATAGTGCTATATTCATGGCTCGCGCTCATATATTGCGTGAAAGTTTATAGGTTTGAGATTACTAAAGTATGAAACAATTGCTTGGCTTGTCATCGGGGTTGTGCATGGTGAGAGCATTCTTGTGTGACGAAAATGGAGCATGACTAAACTATATGATTTTGTAGGGATGAACTTTCTTTGGCCATGTTATTTTGAAAAGACATAATTTCTTAGTTCGTATGCTTGAAGTATTATTATTTTTATGTCAATATGAACATTTATCTTGAATCTTTCGGATCTGAATATTCATACCACAATTAAGAAGAATTACATTAAAATTATGCCACGTAGCATTCCACATCAAAAATTCTGTTTTTATCATTTACGTACTCGAGGACGAGCATGAATTAAGCTTGGGGATGCTTGATACGTCTGCAATGTATCTATAATTTTTGATTGCTCCATGCTATATTATCTACTGTTTTGGACATTATTGGGCTTTAATATCCACTTTTATATTATTTTGGGACTAACCTATTAACCGGAGGCCCAGCCCAGAATTGCTGTTTTTTTGCCTATTTTAGGGTTTCGAAGAAAAGGAATATCAAACGGAGTCCAAACGGAATGAAACCTTCGGGAATGTGATTTTCTCACCAAACAAGACCCAGGAGACTTGGACCCTATGTCAAGCAACCAACAAGGAAGCCACGAGGTAGGGGGCACGCGTACCCCCCAGGCGCGCCCTCCACCCTCGTGGGCCCCTTGTTGCTGCACCGACGTACTTCTTCCTCCTATATATACCTACGTACCCCCAAATGATCAGATACAGAGCCAAAACCCTAATTCCACCGCCGTAACTTTCTGTATCCACGAGATCCCATCTTGGGGCCTGTTCCGGAGCTCCGTCGGAGAGGGCATCCATCACGGAGGGCTTCTACATCAACACCATAGGCTCTCCGATGAAGTGTGAGTAGTTTACCCCAGACCTTCGGGTCCATAGTTATTAGCTAGATGGCTTCTTCTCTCTTTTTGGATCTCAATACAATGTTCTCCCCTCTCTTGTGGAGATCTATTCGATGTAATCTTCTTTTTGCGGTTTGTTTGTTGAGACCGATGAATTGTGGGTTTATGATCAAGATTATCTATGAACAATATTTGAATCTTCTCTGAATTCTTTTATGTTTGATTGGTTATCTTTGCAAGTCTCTTTGAATTATCAGTTTGGTTTGGCCTACTAGATTGATCTTTCTTGCAATGGGAGAAGTGCTTAGCTTTGGGTTCAATCTTGCGGTGTCCTTTCCCAGTGACAGTAGGGGCAGCAAGGCACGTATTGTATTGTTGCCATCGAGGATAACAAGATGGTTTTTTTTATCATATTGCATGAATTTATCCCTCTACATCATGTCATCTTGCTTAAGGCGTTACTCTATTTTCATGAACTTAATACTCTAGATGCATGCTGGATAGCGGTCGATGTGTGGAGTAATAGTAGTAGATGCAGGCAGGAGTCGGTCTACTTGTCTCGGACGTGATGCCTATATACATGATCATACCTAGATATTCTCATAACTATGCTCAATTCTGTCAATTGCTCAACAGTAATTCGTGCACCCACCGTAAAATACTTATGCTCTTGAGAGAAGCCACTAGTGAAACCTATGGCCCCCGGGTCTATCTTCATCATATTAATCTTCCAATACTTAGTTATTTCCTTTTCTTTTTTACTTTTCTTTTATTTTACTTTGCATCTTTATCACAAAAATACCAAAAATATTATCCTATCATATCTATCAGATCTCACTCTCGTAAGTGACCGTGAAGGTATTGACAACCCCTTATCGCATTGGTTGCGAGGAGTTATTTGTTTTGTGCAGGTACGAGGGACTCACGCGCAGCCTCCTACTGGATTGATACCTTGGTTCTCAAAAACTGAGGGAAATACTTACGCTACTTTGCTGCATCATCCTTTCCTCTTCAAGGAAATGCAACGCAGTGCTCAAGAGGTAGCACATACCTACCTATTATGGCATTTCCATAGCCATTCCGACATATATTGCCATGCAACTTTCCACCGTTCTATTTATTATGACCTGCTCCATCATTGTCATATTGCTTTTCATGATCATGTAGTTGACATCGTATTTGTGGCAAAGCCACCGTTCATCATTTTTTATACATGTCGCTCTTGATTCATTGCACATCCCAGTACACCATCGGAGGCATTCACATAGAGTCATATTTTGTTCTAAGTATCGAGTTGTAATTCTTGAGTTGTAAGTAAATAAAAGTGTGATGATCTTTATTATTAGAGCATTATCCCATGTGAGGAAAGGATGATGGAGACTATGATTCCCCCACAAGTCAGGATGAGACTCCAGATGAAAAAATAAATAAAAATAAAATAAAAGAGGCCAAAAAAATGGGAGAAGGCCCAAATAAAAAAATGAGAGAAAAGATAGAAGGGACAATGTTACAATCCTTTTTACCACACTTGTGCTTCAAAGGTAGCACCATAATCTTCATGATAGAGAGTCTCCTATGATATCACTTTATCACTTTCAAATACTAGTGGGAATTTTTCATTATAGAACCGGGCTTGTATATTCCGTTGATGGGCTTCCTCAAAATTGCCCTAGGTCTTCATGAGCAAGAGAGTTGGATGCACACCCACTTAGTTTGTTTTTTGAGCTTTCATAAACTTATAGCTCTAGTGGATCCGTTGCATGGCAATCCTGACTCACTCACATTGATATCTATTAATGGGCATCTCCATAGCCCGTTGATATGCCTAGTTGATGTGAGACCATCTCCTTCTTTTTGTCTTCTCCACAACCACCGTCTATTCCACCTATAGTGCTATGTCCATGGCTCACGCTCATGTATTGAGTGGAAGTTGAAAAGGTTTGAGAACGTCAAAAGTTTGAAACAATTGCTTGGCTTGTCATCGGGGTTGTGCATGATTTGAATATTTTGTGTGATGAAGATGGAGCATAGCCAGACTATATGATTTTGTAGGGATAAGCTTTATTTGACCATGTTATTTTGAGAAGACATAATTATTTTGTTAGTATGCTTGAAGTATTATTGTTTTTATGTCAATATTAAACTTTTGTTTTGAATCTTACGTATCTGAACATTCATGCCACAATAAAGAGAATTACATGGATAAATATGTTAGGTAGCATTCCACATCAATTTTTTTTGTTTTTATCATTTATCTACTCGAGGACGAGCAGGAATTAAGCTTGGGGATGCTTGATACGTCTCCAACGTATCTATAATTTTTGATTGTTCCATGCTATTATATTATCTATTTTGGATGTTTTATATGCATTAATATGCTATTTTATATGATTTTTGGGACTAACCTATTAACCTAAAGCCTAGTGCCAATTTCTGTTTTTCCCTTGTTTTAGAGTTTCGCAGAAAAGGAATACCAAAAGGAGTACAAACGGAATAAAACTTTCGCCATGATTTTTCTTGGACCACCCAGGAGACTTGGAGTACAAGTCAGAGGAGCCTCGAGGCGGCCACAAAGGTGGAGGGCCCGCCTAGGGGGGTGGGGCGCGCCCCCAACCTTGTGGGCCCCTCGTAGCTCCCTAACCTAATTCTTTCACCTATATATACTCTTATACCCCCAAAACATCCAGGGGAGCCACGAAACAACTTTTCCATCGCCACAACCTTCTGTACATGTGAGATCCCATGTTGGGGCCTTTTCGGCATCCGGCCGGAGGGGGATCGATCACGGAGGGCTTCTACGTCAACACCATTGCCTCTCTGATGAAGCGTGAGTAGTTTACTTCAGACCTACGGGTCCATGGCTAGTAGCTAGATGGCTTCTTCTCTCTCTTTGATTCTCAATACAAAGTTTTCCTCAATGTTCTTGGTGGTATATTCGATGTAATACCCTTTTGCGATGTGTTTGCCGAGATCCGATGAATTGTGGATTTATGATCAGCTTATCTATGAACATTATTTGAATCTCCTCTGAATTCTTATATGCATGATTTGATATCTTTGCAAGTCTCCTCGAACTATCGATTTGGTTTGGCCATCTAGATTGGTTTTTCTTGCAATGGGAGAAGTGCTTAGCTTTAGGTTCAATCTTGCGGCGTCCTTTCCTAGTGACAGTAGGGGCAGCAAGGCACGTGTTGTATTGTTGCCATCGAGGATAACAAGATGGGGTTTTCATCATATTTCTTGAGTTAATCCCGCTACATCATGTCATCTTACTTAATGCGTTACTCTGTTCTTATGAACTTAATACTCTAGATGCAGGCAGGAGTCGGTCGATGTGTGGAGTAATATTAGTAGATGCATAATCATTTCGGTCTACTTGACACGGACATGATGCCTATATTCATGACCATTGCCTTAGATATCGTCATAACTTTGCGTTTTCTATCAATTGCTCAGCAGTAATTTGTTCACCCATCGTAATAATTTCTATCTTGAGAGAAGCCTCCAGTGGAACCTATGGCCCCCGGGTCTAATTTACAACATATTAGTTTCCCGTCAACTTTCTAATATCTGTCGCCATTCCCTTACTTTGCAATCTTTTACTTTCCGATCCATAAACCAAAAATATTACTTTACCGTTTATCCGTCTCTATTAGATCTCACTTTGCGAATAACCGTGAAGGGATTGACAACCCCTTTGTCGCGTTGGTTGCAAGTTGGTGTTTGTTTGTGCAGGTATTCGGTGGCTTGTTGCGTAGTCTCCTACTGGACTGATACCTTGGTTCTCAAAACTAAGGGAAATACTTACGCTCCTCTGCTGCATCACCCTTTCCTATTAGAGGAAAAAACCAACACAAGCTCAAGGAGTAGCAGTGACCACAAGATACCACAGCACGCCAGCCCCCCCTGGCGCGCCCTGGTGGGTTGTGGCCAGCCCAGCCCACCTTCGGTGCCCATCTTCTAGTACATAAGGTCTTTTGACGTAGAAAAAATAAGGATAGGACTTTCGGGATGGAGCATCGCCGTCTCGAGGAAGAACTTGGGCATGAGCACTTTTGCCCTTCAGCATAGCGATTCCGCCAGGGGAACTTCCCTCCCGGAGGGGGAAATTGAAGCCATCGTCATCACCAACAACCCTCTCATCTTTGGGAGGCCAATCTCCATCAACATCTTCAATAGCACCATCTCATCTAAAACCCTAGTTCATCTCTTGTGTTCAATCTTTGTACCGGAACCTCAGATTGGTACCTGTGGGTGACTAGTAGTGTTGATTACATCTTGTAGTTGATTACTATATGGTTTATTTGTTGGAATATTATATGTTCAGATCCATTATGCTACTTAATACCCCTCTGATCTTGAGCATGAATATCATTTCTGAGTAGTTCTGTTGGAAATATGCCCTAGAGGTAATAATAAAGTGGTTATTATTATATTTCCTTGTTCATGATGTATACCTACTAATAAAAGAAATAGGTATTCTTAGTCCATCAAGTTATTTTATAGAAGACCCCCTGATGTTTCTGACATTAAACCCGCAGTACATATCAAATATTTTTTTAAATACTTATATCTTGTAAACCGTAACTCCAAATTTAATATGTTATATATGGAATTTGATTAGAAAAATATATAGGATCTTAATATGATCTTACTTTGCCCGTTAACTGATAACCCACAAGTATAGGGGATCGTAACAGTTTTCGAGGGTAGAGTATTCAACCCAAATTTATTGATTCCACACAAGGGGAGCCAAAGAATATTCTCCAGTATTAGCAGTTGAGTTGTCAATTCAACCACACCTGGAAACTTAGTATCTGCAGCAAAGTATTTAGTAGCAAGTAATATGATAGTAGTGGTAACGGTAGCAAAAGTGATGGTAGTAGTTTTGGTTTTATAGTGATTGTAACAGTAGCAACGGAAAACTAAATAAGCAAAGAACAATATATGAAAAGCGCGTAGGCAACGGATCAGTGATGGATAATTATGTTGGATGCGATCAATCTTGCAACAGCTATAACATAGGGTGACACCGAACTAGCTCCAGTTCATCAATGTAATGTAGGCATGTATTCCGAATATAGTCATACGTGCTTATGGAAAAGAACTTGCATGACATCTTTTGTCCTACCCTCCCGTGATAGCGGGGTCCTATTGGAAACTAAGGGATATTAATGCCTCCTTTTAATAGAGTACCAGACCAAAGAATTAACACATAGTGAATACATGAACTCCTCAAACTACGGTCATCACCGGTAAGTGTCTCGATTATTGTCACTTCAGGGTTAACGGATCATAACACATAATAGGTGACTATAGACTTGCAAGGTAGGATCAAGAACTCAACTATATTCATGGAAACATAATAGGTTCAGATATGAAATCATGGCACTCAGGCCCTAGTGACAAGCATTAAGCATAGCAAAGTCATAGCAACATCAATCTCAGAACATAGTGGATACTAGGGATCAAACCCTACCAAAACTAACTCGATTACATGATAAATCTCATCCAACCCATCACCGCCCAGCAAGCCTACATTGGCATTACTCACGCACGGCGGTGAGCATCATGAAATTGGTGATGGAGGGAAGGTTGATGATGACGATGGCGACGGATTCCCCTCTCCAGAGCCCCAAACGGACTCCAAATCAGCCCTTCAAGAGAGTTTAGGTCTTGGTGGCGGCTCCGTATCGTAAAATGCGATGAATCCTTCTCTCTGACTTTTTTCTCCTTGAACAGGAATATATGGAGTCAGGATGGACATCAGTGGAGCATCAGGGGGCCCATGAGGCAGGGGGCGCGCCCAGGGGGTAGGCGCGCCCCCACCCTCGTGACAGGGTGTGGGCCCCCTGACGTGAATCTTTTCACCAATATTTTTTATATATTCCAAAAATAATCTCCGTTGATTTTCAGGTCATTCCGAGAACTTTTATTTCTGCACAAAAATAACACCATGGCAGTTCTGCTAAAAACAGCGTTAGTCCGGGTTAGTCCTTTAGGTGTGGTTGAATTGACAACTCAGCTGCTAGTACTTGAGAATATTCTTTGGCTCCCCTTGTGTCGAATCAATAAATTTGGGTTGAATACTCTACCCTCGAAAACTGTTGCGATCCCCTATACTTGTGGGTTATCAAGACCTTTTTTGCGTTGTTGCCGAGGAGCATAGCTCTATTCTCTGAGTCACTTGGGATTTATATCTATTGACCACTATGAGGAATTTGAAAGATACCAGAACCAAGATTTTTCCCTCTACTAGAAGAGGAGGTAAGGAAATGCCATCTAGCTCTGCACTTGATTCACCTTCTGTTTTGAGTAACCTTGCGACACCTACACCTGCTATTGATTCCGATACATCGCATGTTATTAATGATGCTACTTCTGCTATGAATGATACTTATGATGCTACTAATTTGCTTGATAAAACTGTCCCACTGGGTGAATTACATGATGAACACCTTGCTAGAGTTAGAACTATTGATTATGCTGAAGATGATGATATTTCTGAAACTGATGAAATTATTGAAACTGAAAACTTTGAAACACCTGATAAAACAAGCTCTCCTAGATATGAACTTCCTGTTATGCCAGAGGGTTATGTTATGGATGGAGAGGTATCTAGGGACTTTCTTGCTTGTAAGGATAGAGATTTGTACACTTTACCCGCAAGATTCGATCCCTCCCTTGTCGTCCTCACACTTTAGATCATTTGAGAACAGGATGATAGAAACATGGTCTTCCGAAGAGTTCCTCTGACCACTGTCTGGTGCTCATCCAATCCCACTGTAGTTCTACATCTGCAAGCACTGTCCTAGCCAGAGTCACCACGAAGGTCAACCAAGCCAGAGCCCATAGTGACTTGCACTTGCACACGTAAGCTTCCGGGCATGAAGTATTTCTTCCTTCTCTTTGAGTCTGGGTGAAGCTTTCCGCAAGGTGTCATGGTGCTTCTCCATGCATCCCGGCCATCCACTGGTTGCTCCAGGGTGCCCATCAAATCCGTCCTTCACCTAGTAGTGTGTATTGAATTCTTGTCCCGAGTCTTGGTCCTGGAGATGCAGGCCTTGCCGATGCCATCATGAAGTTGTCGTCATTGACGTAGGGGTCCTTCATACTCACATCACTCCCGAGCTCTCATACCAACCCCGTCCACTATAGCGTAGCATTAGAATAAATAACGTCTCGGGCTTGGTAACAGGGTGATGGGTTCCTACCTCATGCACTCTACTCAACTACAAGAAGTCAATAACACTATTGAAGGGATTTGTTGCAAAGATGACACTAAATGCAATAAAAACATAGCTATGAAAAGCATGGTCAAAGTGAACTTGCCTGGTATTACTTGACGAAGATAGTAACACTCTCGAAATCTTTGATAAACTATTCGTCACCCCAAGAAAATCTATATAGTCAAACATTGTATTCATGTAAGCAATAGTCCGAGCAAACAATACCAGCAATCAAAATAACAATCAAAAAGCAATAAATAAAACCATACTAAAATCAAAGAAAACCAAATAGAATTCCAAAGAAAACTTAAAGAAAACAAGGAAGAGAACAACTCACACAATAACAACCAATACTCTCATAACAATCCTAAATTATTCTAGATAACTCTTCTACAACAAATAAAAATAAGAAATCTAATAGAATAACAGAAAATAATTTACTAAAGTATTTACTAGCAAAAAGAACTAGTATAAAAACTATTATAAGTATCTAGTTAACACTAGAGCAACTATGACAACTAGAAAACACTAAGACAATAGTAAATGGTACTAAAATAATTATAAAAACTAATTTACTTCTAAATAACAGAATAAATAATAACATAACTTGAAGTGGCAAAAAGATTACTTTTAAGACTAATAAAACTTTTTTTATCAACTACACTATGAACTAAACATGCAAATACAAAAACAGTAGCTAAACACTAGTAAATAACTACAACAATTTATCTACTGTAGTCTAACAAAAACATATTACAACATGTAAAAATTTACAAAAAGAATTAACTAAGAATAATTAAAAACACTAATTATATGACTAAAACAACTACATAAGCAAAACAGTACTGTTTTTGCAATAAACCTAATTTAAAATAAACTAAAAATAAATAACTATATGCGATTGGATAGACAAAACCATCATAAAACAATAGTGAAAAGAATTAATCAAAAATCTAATCTAGAATTCAAACTAGAGCCAAAACAATGTTTGAAGCATATTTGAAATGATTCAAATTTACATTACTCAAATTTGGAAACGAAGTAAGCAAACAGAAACTTCAACAAATTTGTGACACAGTGCAAAAAGAATCACTCAATTCAGATCTAAAACATGAAAGTTATCAACAATCTAAAAACAAAACTATTCTGAAATCTAAAACAGAAAATAAAATAAAACAAAAGACTATGGACCGGGCGGTGGACACGAGGCCGTCTCCAATTGGGCCAGTGCGATGGGCGTGCGAGCGCTACGGGCAGACTACCGCTGCATAAGAAAAATGGCGGGGCTGATGGTTAAACAAGAAAACCGAAGTGGCTTGGTTCGACCAAGACCGGAGTAAACCAGACCTAAACCAATCTATTAACAGAAAAACCTAACCGTTCATTTCGTTCTAATCTAGGCTCTTGACCTGAGATCGGACGGAGGGGGTTAGCCAGTGCTTACCTCAATGGGGACGACGGCGAGGTGATCGGGCATTGACGGTGGGAGAGCTCCAGTGGTCGCCCGCGGCTACGGTGAGGTCGAGTCGATGCGGCTCTTCAAGCCGCACCCGTAGGTAGTGTCAGTGGTGGAGGAGGTCGACGGACAGCATCGAGGCGAGGTGGCGGAAGCTCGGGTGAAGCTCGCGTAGCCTGGCGAGGCATGTGCGCGTGGACGACGGCGGTTCTTCGCTGACTAGTGGCCACGTCGGAGGGGTCAGGGAGGAGCGACGTGTCACTGCGAAGAGGGTGGCGGCGTTACCGGTGGCTAGCAGGGGTGTGGGGGTGCGAGGTAAGGTGGCGGCGCATTGCGAGTTCCGACGAGATCAACGCGCGAGTGCAGAGGACTTCGGGCATCAGGGTTTGAAAGAGAAAAGGAGGGTCGGGACTGTGGTATAAATAGGCGGCTTTTCGTGGTCGAGGGGTCAGGGTTTTAGCGATGGAAGGCAACGACCATAGCGACGTCGGGCGCGGGGGTTGCGGGATTCGGGTGCGGGCGTTGCGGAGGTGGAAGAAGACGGTGGGGCCCTTTGTCAGCGGGTGCGGGAGCGAGGGGGAAGTGCGGGCGATCGACCCGAATGGGTTTTGGGCATGGGCGCCTTGCTGCTGGGCCAGCTGGGCTGAGGGAGAGAGAGAGATGGGCCTCAGTGGCTTTGGCCATTTGTTTGTTTGTTTTTAATAAAGCACAGACAGTAAAACAAACACAAATAAATAAAAAAAATATTATATAGGCATATAATATATAAAAATCTTCAGAAAAAGAAATCCTAAAACATGAACTTATTTTCAGGTAGAAAGAAAATCCACAAAAATTTAGATAAAACAAATAGGGCTACTGTTGCATTAAAAATGCAAATAAAATTATTTTAAAATACCAAAATGATCTTACTCTATTTTCCATATGTTGCATTAAACATGAACTCATTTTTCTCCACTTTTCTACTGTAGGGAATCATATTACTCTATTTTCCATATGTTTTATTTTTGGAGAAAAATAATTTGAAAAAAACCAAATAACTTCATTTGAAAGTGGGTTTCAAAATAACTTCAAAGGGACTCAATTTGATTCTTTGAAACTTCCACCTCTCTTTCTTAGGATTTGAAGAAGTCATTTTATCTTCTCTCATGAAACTCATTGAGTTGAATAAAGTTTTCGAATTTGAAATATTTCCAAATGGAATTCAAATCTTTTCAAAACCCTTTTCATTTATTTTAATGGAAGAAGTCATATCATCTTCACTCTATGGTTTTGTGATGAAATGAATTGAATTCATGGAGATCATAAATGCAAGGTGAAAGTTTGGGAAATTCATTTCATTCCCTCTCCTTCAACTTTCAAAAAGTTTTCAAATTTCACTCAATTTCACACAAGCAACCGCACCACAATCAAGCAAACAATCAAAACTATTTATTTAATATAACATTTCAAAATTTAGAATTTTGGGATGTTACAAACCTACCACACTTAAAATGAATCTCGTCCTCGAGATTCGAAGATGCTAGAAATAAAAGGTTATGGTTTGGGGGTATTCGAGCAAATCCATTGATCGGAATAGTCTAGTGTGCTACCACACTAAAAGCAAGGTTATGGTTCCGACAAAACTCATGTAGTCCATCCTTTGAGTTGGTGGTGTCAGTCTTCTCATATCTTTGGGATAACTCCAATACTGAGGTTCTTCCGTCAGGGGTATAACCTTTTCCTCTATTTCTTGTCTCTCCATCATGGTAAGGTTCTTCTAAGGCTGAGTCTTGATATCTGACAGGTCTGTCACCAATACTAAACAACTATCGAAATTCTCATGGTGGTCAACAATTTATGTGTTCTCCTGCAGGAAATGGGTCTAGGCTAAATCTCACCATATAATCTACGTTTGGTAGCAGTTGCCTGTACATGAATCAATCGTCCTACCATTCTAAGGTTTAAACAAGGTGTTCACATCATCGTCTGTCCAGTATGGGTAAGTCACTCTAGATTTACCATCCCAAATATCAAGAGCGAATGATAAGAGTAAGTCGGTATGGTGATCAATCCATTCCACACCCAAATCATTACCCTGTATAAGGTTTAACGAATCTCGTAGTTCTAACACTCGGGCATTCTCACAAGCATTGTAGAATTTCTCCTGTCCTCGAACTGGGTTTGGGTAATTCCATTATTTTTGCAAGCTGAACAAAACATCTATCGTTTTTCACAACTCTCAGGTTTTCATATCCTGCTAAGAAATGTCTGCTGATCACATCGTAGCTTCTTCCGATTTATTCTTCCAGGGAGTACTTGATCCTTATTAATTCCCGGGCCTATGGGTTATGGACCCACTTCAACACCTACATAGCTTTAACTCATCCTGGAATTACAATTGTTCCATATTCCAACATTACACCTCCATTTAAATCCAATAATACTTCATTCCTTCATATCCATCATACCAAAAACAAAACTCCTCCACAAAATACATTTTTTCATTCCATAGATCTTGTGTTCTCATAGGGTACCACCCTTAAGATGTAATACACAAATTCATCCATAGAACTTATTTCTCATATCCTCGAAAATGGTCAACATATGTGTTCGTAAAGTAATAACTCATACAATTCAACATATGAAATCATGACACATTAAATTTATTGATTCATGAATTCATTACAATCTCTCAGCACCCATTACATAAGTCAACTCATCGAACTTATGAAAATAAAATTGTTTTCTACCACTCTAATTATCCATATCAAAATATTGACTACTCAGCTCCAGCTTTCTTCTCATCTGAACATTCCCTAGCAAAATGTCCTGCTTCCTTGCAGCAAAAACAAATGACTTCCGACATGTCTCAGGGCTTCTTTGTGATTATGTTGGTTCCTTGGATTTTTAGCTTCTTTTCTGGGCATTTACCAGCATAATGACCTAAATCCTTGCACCTGTAACAAGTGATCTGACTCAGGTCCTTTGCTGTAGAAATTGGGTTGGTCTGGGGATTCCTTCATTTTTGCTTCCTGGATTTCTCCGTAATGGTTAGAGATTCTATTTCCTGAAGGTCAAACTTCACTTCTGCTATTGGGAAGTCTCCGAGATACTCTTCCCTTTCCTTTGTACAATACTGGGAATAATGTCTTTCTTCTCCACATGAATAGCAAACATTGGAGTAAAATCTGATTAGGCCTTCTTCTTTAGGGTCTTCAACAACTTCCTTCATCATAGATTCTAAACTTTTCTTGAGGGCTTCTTTATGCTGCTTGGTAATTTCTTGTACCTTGGGGTAAATGTGACACTGAGTAGGGTAGTGCATAGTCCTTCACACAAGAAACAAGTAACCTGCCTAGTCGGGCATTCTTCGGCTTGGTGATTTTCCTCACAATGAGGGCATACACACTTGTGTTCTTTATGGGTGTGTCCTATTTCTCCGCAAATCTTGCAGGCAAAAGGTTTCTTCATCAGGTTATCACAGACAAGGTCTTCTTAAATTCCTCCCAAGTTCTTGCTCCATTACATCCTTGTATGACTTGATGCATTTTCCACCAGGTTGCAGCACTTTCTATAAAGTACCGAAGAGCATATTGAACCTCATACTTCCCTGCAATCAAATTTTTCCCGAAGTGATCCTCCATGTTTTTAATCCATAGCTCTGCCTTCGGTTGAGTCATTGTCCTAGAGAAAACTAGTCCAACTTCATTCATCATCTATGGGTCCCAAAGGTTTTGGGATGAGATACGAGAGAAGAATGGAGGGATATACACACAATACAAACAATAGTTTTGAAAAAACGGGTTTTATTTTATGGCTGTCGAAATACGTCAAACAAATGAGAGCTCACAAATCGTCGCGGCTAACGTAAGTATATAACATGGGTTTGGTCTTCTAAGGGTCAAATAAATCTTCAGAGTCTTCAAATTCTTCAAGTCTTCAACTCTTGTAGATTCAACTCTTCTAGTGCATGATGAAACCCTCTTTACGCTAAAGAGACCATTAGTTGTCCGATATCTTTTCTTGGAGCGGCTTCAGTTGAGCCTCCGTGTGGTCAAAAGGGAATGGGGTATATTCCAACTATTTGAGGTAAGAGAGACTAATTGATAAAATCAGGAAACATGAGAAGTAAAAGATGTTTTTGAGAATAAAGTTTTAGAGATTTCCTGTCCAGGGGCTTTTTAGTTTCTAGGGTCACGTCCTATAGTGAACACGTGCTCTCATACCATATCTGTAGCAACCCGACCTCAGACGGTCAAGCCTCTGTGTATCCGTGCCATCCCTGGATCAGTATGCTAGCACACACATTACATTAATGTATATATCAAAGTGCAATCACATGTATAAATAACGTAAACTGATATATACCTCATAAGTCTCAGCAGAAACAATCAATCAGGTGTGGAGTCCCATCAACGCCATCGGCAGGTTGAGTGTAGACCGTAACCCAACAACGAAACTCACTCGTCATAGAAATAATCCTGCAACATGATACGTTGCATCCGTGTAGGTCAGCACATTGAATGCACCGGCAAGATCACAATAAGAGAAAGGAGATGATAAAACTCTTCTATATGCAATATGGCTTTGTGGCTCTGGTTCTGAGTTTTGTTTGCGTAAAAGCTGGTTTTATTTTCCCTACATCAAAGGAATATCAGGAGTCTGTACTACAGAGTTCTCTACTATGACATGGTTCCGCCAACCGATGTCTCACAGCCCAAAACATCATAAGTTGCCCACACTTAAGTTATTCGTCTGGTGTTGAGAGTTTCGAGATAGATCCAAGTCCAGTGGCTCAAATTTTCTGTAAACCGGGGACACAGGTAATCGATTAGGTTTTAACCCTTTGTAGAAGTTTGTACACTTTACCTACAAGATTCGATCCCTCCATTTTCGTCCTCGCACTCAGATCGTTTGAGAACAGGACGATCGAAAGATGGTCTTCTAAAGAGTTCCTCTGATCACTGTCTGGTTCTCATCCAATCCCACTTTAGTTCTACATCTGCTAGCACTGTCCCAGCCAGAGTCACCACTAAAGTCAACCAAGCCAGAGCCCATAGTGACTTGCGGTTGCACACGTAAGCTTTCGGGTATGAAGTATTTCTCCCATCTCTTTGAGTCTGAGTGAAGCTTTCCGCAAGATGTCATGGCTCTTCTCCATGCATCCCGACCATCCAATGGTTGCTCCAGATGCCCATCAAATCCATCCTTCACCTAGTAGTGTGTATTGAATTCTTGTCTCGAGTCTTGAAGTCTTGGTCCTGGAGATGCAATCGTTGCCGATGTTATCATGAAGTTGTCGTCATTGACGTAGGGGGGTCCTCCATACTCACATCACTCCCGAGCTCTGATACCAACCCTATCTACTATAGCGTAGCATTAGAATAAATAACACCCTAGGCTTGGTAACAGGGTGATGGGTTCCTACCTCATGCACTCTACTCAACTACAAGAAGTCAATAACACTACTGGAGGGATTTGTTGCAAAGATGACACTAAATGCAATAAAAACATAGGTATGAAAATCATGGTCAAAGTGAAGTTGCCTAGTATTACTTGACGAAGATAGTAACGCTCTTGAAATCTCTGATAAACTATTCGTCACTCTGAGAAAATCTATATAGTCAAACATTGTATTCACATAAGCAATAGTCCTAGCAAACAATACCAACAATTAAAATAACAATCAAAAAGAAATAAAACCATAGTGAAATCAAAGAAAACCAAATAGAATTCCAAAGGAAACTTAAAGAAAACAAGGAAGAGAACAACTCACACAATAACAATCAATACTCTCATAACAACACTAAAGTATTCTAGATAACTCCTCTACAACAAAGAAAAATAAAAAATCTAATAAAATAATAGAAAATAATTTACCAAAGTATTTACTAGCAAAAAGAACTAGTATGAAAACTATTATTACTATCTAGTTAACACTAGAACAACTATGAAAACTAGAAAACACTAGGAGAATAGTAAACGATATTAAAACAATTATAAAAACTAATTGACTTCTAAATAACAGAAGAAATAATAACATAACTTGAAGTGGCAAAAAGATTACTTTTAAAACTAATACAACTATTTTTTATCAACTATCACTATGAACTAAATAGGCAAATACAAAAACAGTAGATACCACTAGTAAATAAGTACAACAATTTATCTACTGTGGTCTCACGGAAACATATTACAACATGTAAAAATTTCCAAAAAGAATTAACTAAGAATAATTAAAAACACTAATTATATGACTAAAAAAACTACATAAGCAAAACAGTACTGTTTTTGCAATAAACCTAATCTAAAATAAACTAAAAATAAATAACTATATGCTACTGGATAGATTGAACCTTAATCAAATAGCAGCAAAAAGAATCAATCAAAAATCTATACTAGAATTCAAACTAGAGCGAAAACAATTTTTGAAGCATATTTGTAATAATTCAAATTTAAATTACTCAAATTTGGAAACTAAGTACGCAAACATAAATTTCAATAAATCTGTGACACAGTGCAAAAGGAATCACTCAATTTGGATCTAAAACATAAAAGTTATCAACAATCTAAAAACAGAACTATTCTGAAATCTAAAACAAAAAAGAAAATAAAACAAAAGACTACGGACCGGGCGGTGGACACGAGGCCGTTTCCGATTGGGCCAGTGTGGTGGACCTGCGAGTGCTTCGTGCGGACGATCGCTGCATAAGAAAAACGGCGGGGCTGATGGTTAAACAGGAAAACTGGAGCGGCTTGGTTCGACCAAGATCGGAGTAAACCAGACCTAAACCGATTTATTAACAGAAAAAACCGAACCGTTCATTTCGTTCTAATCTAGGCCCTTGACCTGAGATCGGACGGAGGGGGTCGCAGGTGCTTATCTCAATAGGGGACGATGGCCAGGTGATCGGGCGTCGACGATGGGAGAGCTCGGGTGGTCGCCGGCGGCTGCGATGAGGTCGAGTCGATGCGGCTCTTCAAGACGCACCCGTAGGTGGTGTCGGTGGTGGAGGAGGTTGACAGACGGCGTTGAGGCGAGGTGGCGGAAGCTCGGCGAAGCTCGCGCAGCCCGGCGAGGCATGTGCACACGGACGGCGGCGGACCTCCGGTGACCAGTGACTATGTCGGAGGGGTCAGGGAGGAGCGGTGTGTCACGGTGAAGAGGGTGGCGGCATCAGTGGTGGCTAGCAGGGGCGTGGGGGTTGCGAGGTCAGGTGGCGGCGCATTGCGAGCTCCTACGAGATCGACGCGCGAGTGTAGAGGACTTCGGGCGTCAGGGTTCGAAAGAGAAAAGGAGGGTCAGGACTGGGGTATAAATAGGGGGCTTTTGTGGCCGAGGGGTCAGGGTTTTAGTGATCGAAGGGGACGACCGTAGCGACGTTGGGCGCGGGGGTTGCGGGATTTGGGTGCGGGCGTTGTGGAGGTGGAAGAAGATGGTGGGGCCCTCTCTCAGCGGGTGCGGGAGCGAGGGGGAAGTGCGGGCGATCAACCCGAAAGGGTTTCGGGCATGGGCGCCTTGCTGCTGGGCCAGCTGGGCCGAGGGAGAGAGAGAGATGGGCCTCAGTGGCTTCGGCCATTTTTAATAAAGCACAGACAATAAAACATACACAAATAAATAAAAAATATATTATATAGGCATATAATATATAAAAATCTTCAGAAAAATAAATCCTAAGACATGAACATATTTTCAGGTACAAATAAAATCCACAAAAATTAGATAAAACAAACATGGCTACTGTTGCATTAAAAATGCAAATAAAATTATTTTAAAATACCAAAATGATTTCAAACTCATTTTCTCCACTTTTCTACTATAGGGAATCATTTTAACCAATTTTCCACATATTTTCTTTTTGGAGAAAAATAATTTGAAAAAAACCAAATAACTTCAATTAAAAGTGGGTTTCAAAATAACTTCAAAGGGACTTTCAATTTGATTATGTGAAACCTCCAACTCTCTTAGGATTTGAAGAAGTCATTTTATCTTCTCTCATGAAACTCATTGATTTGCATAAAGTTTCCGAATTTGAAATATTTTCAAATGAAATTCAAATCTTTTCAAAACCCTTTTCATTTATTTAAATGGAAGAAGTCACATCATCTTCACTCTAGGGTTTTGTGATGAAATGAATTTGAATTCATGGAGATCATAAATTCAAGGTGAAATTTTGGGAAGTCATTTCATTCCCTCTCATTCAACTTTCAAAAAGTTTCAAATTTCACTCAATTTCACACAAGAAACCACACCACAGTCAAACAAACAATCAAAACTATTTATTTAAAATAACATTTCAAAATTTAGAATTTTGGGATGTTACACTATGTTACTAAATTGAATGATATGGCCACCCTATTTGCTCATGAGGAGAAAATTCGCTATTACTATATTCTTAAGTTGTTTCCTTTCTTGTTAAAGGGTGATGCTAAGTTATGGTTTAATTCTCTTGCTCCTGGTTGTGTCCATAGTCCCTAGGATATGATTTACTACTTCTCTGAAAAATATTTCGCTGCTCATAAGAAACAAGCTGCTTTAAAGGAAATATTTAACTTTGTGCAAATTGAAGAAGAGAGTCTCCCACAAGCTTGGGGGAGGCTTCTCCAATTACTTAATACTTTTCCTCATCATCCTCTCAAGAAAAATGAAATACTTGATATCTTTTATAATGGACTAATCGATGCTTCTAGGGACCACCTAGATAGTTGTGTTGGTTGTGTTTTCAGGGAACAAACTATTGAGCAAGCTGAATTTCTATTGAATAATATATCGAGTAATGATAATGATTGGACTCTTCGTGAACCAACTCCTACGACAACTCCGAAGAAAAGAGGTATTCTATTTCTCAGTCCTGAAGATATGCAAGAGGCAAAGAAATCTATGAAAGAAAAAGGTATTAAAGCTGAAGATGTTAAGAATTTACCACCTATTAAAGAAATACATGGTCTTGATAACCCAACATAGGTAGGAGGTAAATTTTCTCTATATATTTGATGAAGGTGATATTTCTCATAATAAGTCTGCTAGTCAATGCTTGGATGAGTTTGATAACTTTATTGTTAAACAAGAAAATTTCAATGCTTATGTTAATAGACAATTGAAATGTAATGCTTATATGCTTGATTTCTTGGGTGATTACATGAGTAGGAATGTTAGTAATCTTAAGATTATTAGTAAGCATGCTTCCATGGTGAAAACTCAAGTAGAACCAGTACTTAAGGAACATGATGATTTGCTTAATGAGTTGAATAGTAAGAACAATGATAATGTTCTTAGGATTATGACTAGAGGTGGTAAGATGACCCAACAACCTTTGTACCCTGAAGGCCATCCTAAGAGAATTGAGAAAGATTCTAAGAGAATTAATACTGATGCACCTAGTCCTTCAAAAAGGAAAAAGAAAGGTGATAGGGCTTTGCATGCTTCTAGTGAACCTGTTATAGATACACCTGAAAATCCAAATGAAATTTCTATTTCTAATGGTGAGACAGAACCTGGTGATGAACATGAACTTAGTGCTAATGTTAATGTTGATGTTCATGTTGATGCTCAACTTAGTAATGATAATGATGTGGAGGTAGAACCTTCTGTTGATCTTGATAACCCACAATCAAAGAATCAACGTTATGCTAAGAGAGACTTCATTGCTAGGAAACATGGTAAAGAAAGAGAACCATGAGTTCAAAAACCCATGCCCTTTCCTCCTAAACCATCCAAGAAAAAGGATGATGACGATTTTGAGCGCTTTGTTGAAATGCTTAGACCTGTCTTTTTGCATATGCATTTGACTGATATTCTGAAAATGTCTCCTTATGCTAAGTATATGAAAGATATTGTTACAAATAAAAGAAAGATACCGGAAGCTGAAATTTCCATTGCTAATTACACTTTTAAAGGGTGGAACACCAAAGAAACTAGGAGACCCAGGAATACCAACTATACCATGCTCCATTAAGAGAAACTATGTTAAAACTGCTTTATGTGATCTGGGAGCCGGTGTTAGTGTTATGCCTTTCTCTTTATATTGTAGACTTGAATTGAATAAGTTGACACCTACTGAAATCTCTTTGCAAATGGCTGATAAATCAACTGCTATACCCATCGGTATTTGTGAGGATGTGCCTGTTGTGGTTGCAAACGTTACTATCTTAACGGACTTTGTTATTCTTGATATTCATGAGGGCGACAGTATGTCGATCATCCTTGGTACACCCCTTTTTGAATACTACAGAGGCTGTTATTGATTGCAACAAGGGCAATGTCACTTTCCATGTTAATGGTAATGAGCATACAGTACATTTTTCGAAGAAACAACCTCAAGTGAATAGTATCAATTCTGTTGGAAGAAATTCAACTATTTCTATTGGAGGTTTTGAATTTCCTCTTTCTACTATCAAAAACAAATATGATATTCTTATTTTTGGGGACATGCATATCCCCGTTGAGGTAACCTAGTGTTATTCAAAAATTCTCTGTTTTCATGTCATTCGGAAGAGGTTTATTAATAAGACTTGGATCAACCTTGTTAGCAGATTCCTTTTGATGGGCATGAGATCGATGAATTTAGAAACACAACCTTCTGTCTCAACTTTTTACTTTCTGTTATTTAGAGTAAATAAAGCAAAAATAGTATTATCCGTCTGTTTTCCAAATTATCTATAGAATAAAAAATGTCCCAAAAATGAAAGTTCTCCAAATGCCCTGAAAATTTAGTATGATTTTTTTATAGAATATTTAAGAATTTTTGGCACCCAGAACACACTAGGGGGCTGCACCCGTGGACCACAGGAGTGGAGGGTGGCCCTACCCCCTAGGCACCCCCCGCTTGTGGGTCCCATGTGGGTCCCCCTCCCTTATTCCAGCACCCATCCATTTCATCTTCCTCGAGAAAAAATCACCCCATTGCTCAAACCCATGTTCTAGCTCATCTTGCTGCCATTTTTGATCTCCTTGTGCAAACCTCCATTTGCAAAACTGTTTTGGCGGGATTGTTCTTCGGTATGTGACTCCTCCAATGGTCCAACTAGTTTTTGTTCTAGTGCTTTATTTATTGCAAATTTTTGCTGTTATGATGACCCTGTTCTTGAGCTTGCATGTCAAATTTATATAGTCCAAAGTAGTCTTGATGCATGCTATAGCCTCTAGACACTTGTAGGAGTAGTTGCTATCAATTTTGTTGAGTTTGGTTCACTTTTATTTTGAGTCACTAAAAATTTCAGAAATTTTCAGAGAAAAGAAAATGAGGAGGAGATTGTTAAGAGTCTCTTCAAGTAGGGGTTCTAAAGAAAATGAGAATGAAGAGACGAGGAAGCCCAAGTACAACATTCCTCGCACCGCGGAGGTTCAGCCGCGTGAATGGCCAAGTGATGCATTCTTGAGGGAGGCTGAAATTTATGATGATTTCTATTATTTGAATGAGAATGCAGGCATCACCGACTTCCTCCATGGTAAGTGTGATCAATACCTCCTACTGACTAATACCTTCGTGCAAAATTTTCACTTTCATGCTAGGAAATCACCACCCATGGTAGAGTTTTATTTATATGATGAGCATAAGGAGATGATGCTTTATGATTTTTGCGAGGTTTGCAAATTACCTTACGAGGGTAGCGTCAGTGAACCACGTCCTAGAGACGTGGAAGATTTTATTGATGAAGTTACCTTAGGGGAAGGGAGAGGAGTGTCGGAAGCAAGAGTGGCTAGTTTCCATTTTTTGTTTTACACTATTACTCATTATTTGCCGGGAGATGTTTACTTGGTCGTGGGGAGAGTGGAGGCCTTAGTGCCCCTGACCTCGCTATTTTGCGCCATGCTTTACTTTGTGATAGAACTTTTAGTTTGGGCGCTATTGTTGCTCGACGGTTGAGTTTAAACCGTTCAAGGGGTCCTATCTTTGGAGGTATCTATGCCTCCCGCCTTGCTAGACACTTCGAGATACCCATTAGGCGCGATGAGGAAGAAGAGATGATGCTACCCACTAGATACTTAGACTATAACAGTATGGTAGTGCATGATTTTATTAGCGATGATAAGGACAAGAGACTCATCTACAACCTGGTATTTAGCCAGAAGACTTGTCAGATTATTACTTTGCATGCACCTTATTTTTTCGATACTCATTCAGGCAGGTACATCATTTTGCCCAAGGACATTTATGCATACTGGGAGCAGACGCGATCCCTAGTTCCAGAACCAGAACCATCACTTGATCCGTATCAGGAGTCTATTTATCAGTCGGAGCCAGAGGAGCTCGCTAACCAATGGAACCCCCAGGATCCTCCTCAGTACCCAAGAGAGGGCTACTTTGATCCATGGGCATAGAACAACTTAGGCTAAAAGCCTAAGCTTGGGGGAGTACGTATTTCTCACTGACATTACATTCATGTTCACACACTCATTCCAGTTGTCGGTGTTCGTACTTTTTCACTGTATTATCCATGATAGTATATTTTTTCTCGCTTTCTTCTTGTGTGTTTGAAACACTTTTAGAAAATAAAAAAAGTCATATCTTTGTCGGTGTACTAGAGTAGGGGTACCCTAGTATCCCGAACTCGTGCACGAGCAGTTGCAGAGCCCCGCGGCAAGGCTTGCCGGGTGACCGCCAAGACCCTCTGTGGTTCCCTTGAAGACCATTCAAGAACAAAGTACTCAAACCAAGGCCCCGACAAGAGGAGCTTGCCGGGAAGGCCAACCAAGGCCCCGGCAAGAGGATCTTGCCGGGAAGAGACAAGACCCCGGCAAGAGGAGCTTGCCGGGAAGGCCACACAAGGCATACCAAGAAAGCTTGCCGCGACGCGCCCTGCGTCCCGGCAAGATCCGGCGAGCGACAAGCTTCCAAACACGACAAGACGACGACTGCGGCAAGGAGCTTGCCGCGGGAAACCCCCCACTTCGTGCCCGCGCTCCAGCACACCTGCTAACGTGTCGCTCTAGGACTCTCCCAAGCACACGTGGCAGGAGGCCGTGCAGCTAGGGGTGCGCGGTGGCAAGCGGAGATGAAGAGAAGGCCATCGTGGCAAACGGTGGCGCTCCTAACGGTCACCTTTTGCACTGTTTAGGAGACTCAGACAGGCATTTAATGCCCTTGTCCCCTGCCGTCAGAGTTAGGTAGGGTGCTCTGTATCCACAGTAGCGGTAGCTGCACCTACCGCATCCTTTTCCATTTTTACCCTTCTAGTCTACGTTGCCACCTGTCAGTGACCCCTTGAAAGTATAAAAGGAGGCCCAGGCGCAACGTAGAGAGAAGGTTGGGCCGATTCGACTCATCCGAAACACCAGAAACACTCCCACGCTCAGTCTGGCAGCGTCCATCGCTCCTGAGCAAGAATTCAATACACACAAACAAGCAGCAGTAGGGTTTTACGCATCCGTGCGGCTCGAAGCTGGGTAAAACCGCTCGCGTTTACCACCTCGATCCGTTCTTTGTGCGACCTCCACCCTCGCCGAACCGAAAGGGGCTCGGTCCGCCGATCCCCATAGGTGTTCGTGGATCAGCCTTCCCCGACATCTTTGGCGCGCCAGGTAGGGGGATTCGGCAGCAGCTGTTCCGTCCACGTCATGGCTCAGCTGTTCTTCATCGTCATGGCTCCTAAGAAGCGGACGAGCAAAAGAACGACGCCAGTGCGGCAACAGAAAAGCTAAGTCGTGCGAAACTTTAGATATTTCCTTTCTATATAAGGTTATCCGCCTCGGAGATCTTGTTCTTTGTATGGAAAACCTGTGCGCGGAGGAATCAACTCGTAGCTAGTTGCGCCCTTACTTTGTTTCGAGTCCGCTCAACAACTTAAGTGAGCTGCTAGCGCCCTTACTTTGCTTCGAGTCCGCTCAGCAACTTAAGTGAGCCGCTAGCGCCCTTACTTTGTTTCGAGTCCGCTCAACAACTTAAGTGAGCTGCAACTAGTTGCGACAAGGTTGCTTGTCGGTAGCGACCCCGCCAGCAGGCAGCTGAAGTTCCACACTCGGCGCTCGTGGCAAGGGTGCCTGCACCGGCAAGTTTCCCTAGAAAGCGTAGGGTGGACGTACAAAGAGAGGTTGAACAGGAAGATAGCATGCACTATTTATTTGAGATTTCTGCATAGACCTGTATGCCAAGGAGCCTTCTCGGGGCTAGTTGCGCTCCATGTTGCCTCGAGTCCGCTCGGCAACTTGTGCGGTTGCGCTAGAACCAAGAAGGTAAACCTTTCCGGGAGGCGACGTTCCAGAATAGCCGCTAAGGGCCCGTTCCCTCAAGCGCTGCTGGCTGGATCGTACGCACCGGAAAGCATTCCAGCAGGCATAGGGAATATGCAGCAAAAGTCAAAATTCGCAAGCGAGTTAAGTGCACTTCAGATGCTAATCACTTGTCATATTTAAATGCAGTTATGGCCCGGGGGCTGGCAACGCCCTTAGGACCAATATTTTCGGTGTCAAGAACAACGAAGTTCTTCGCCATAAGCCTTTCCGGCAACGATCTTGCCGGGAGCCGGCGTCAAGAACGACGAAGTTCTTCGCCATAAGCCTTTCCGGCAACGATCTTGCCGGGAGCTGGCGTCAAGAACGATGAAGTTCTTCGCCATAAGCCTTTCCGGCAACGATCTTGCCGGGAGCCGGCGTCAAGAACGACAAAGTTCTTCGCCATAAGCCTTTCCGGCAACGATCTTGCCGGGAGCCGGTGTCAAGAACGACGAAGTTCTTCGCCATAAGCCTTTCCGGCAACGATCTTGCCGGGAGCCGGTGTCAAGAACAACGAAGTTCTTCGCCATAAGCCTTCCTGGCAACAAGCTTGCCGAAAGCCGGCATCGAGAACATCAAAGTTCTCTGCCGAAGATAAAAGCCTTCCTGGCAACAAGCTTGCCGGAAGCCAGCATCGAGAACGTCAAAGTTCTCTGCCGAAGATAAAAGCCTTCCTGGCAACAAGCTTGCCGGAAGCCGGCATCGAGAACGTCAAAGTTCTCTGCTGAAGATAAAAGCCTTCCTGGCAACAAGCTTGCCGGAAGCCGGCATCGAGAACGTCAAAATTCTCTGCTGAAGATAAAAGCCTTCCTGGCAACAAGCTTGCCGGAAGCCGGCATCGAGAACGTCAAAGTTCTCTGCTGAAGATAAAAGCCTTCCTGGCAACAAGCTTGCCGGAAGTCGGCATCGAGAACGTCAAAGTTCTCTGCTGAAGATAAAAGCCTTCCTGGCAACAAGCTTGCCGGAAGCCGGCATCGAGAACGTCAAAGTTCTCTGCTGAAGATAAAAGCCTTCCTGGCAACAAGCTTGCCGGAAGCCGGCATCGAGAACGTCAAAGTTCTCTGCTGAAGATAAAAGCCTTCCTGGCAACAAGCTTGCCGGAAGCCGGCATCGAGAACGTCAAAGTTCTCTGCTGGAGATAAAAGCCTTCCCGGCAAGCCAGTATCGCTGGGGGCTGCGAGTGCCAAGAATCGTCCACGGCAAGCCAGAGTTGCCGGGGGCTGCAATATCAGATAAGTCTTTCATCCCTCATCATGCATCCTCTTATGGACTGGGGAATGCGAAACCACGTTTCTTCCTGAAAACTGCCATGCTCCCTCAACTCTAGGCCCTGGGGCTCGTTCTCGGGGCCAAGTTTGGTCGTAGTCGCGGCAGTAAAGGGATGAAACAAGGAGACCGCACCCACCTCATTCCTGCCTCCGTCAAAGGCATGAGAAAGGTCGAGCGACGTGGGAAGGCGGCAGGGCCTGTTGCCGGGAGATGAAATGTCTGTCCGAGGGATACCAAGGATTTGCTCCTTGGCGTGGGTTTAACTCGCGAGACAAATAACCCGGCAAGCTTCCCCTTTTCATTAAAAAACATCCCACTCAGGAGGCAGGTCAAGGAGGCGAAAAGGGCAAAAGGAGCGCCTAGGCGAGCTACGGGTGCCAAAAGACACCAAGGGAACATCCCCGGGGCCGTCCGAAGGCTGGACGGCGACGGTGGCGCTGGGAAAGGGGCTCGAAGACGGGGCGGCAGGACGTCAGCACGCTGTCGAGGGCACCACGCCCTCGTACTCCGACCTGACGGCCTTGTCGCCAGCCCTCTTCCCCTTCCGCAGCCTCCCTACGCCAGCCGCCCAAGGAGACGACCCCGGGGAGTTCAAGAAGGCGGCGACACGGATGATGGGGTCGCCGGTGTCGCGCGAAGCGGCGCCCGACGCCTAGTCGGACCCGCCACCCCGCCACCCGCTACCCTCGTCGTCGCTGTCGCTCTCCTCCTCGTCACTCTCGCTCGAGGAGGAGCCTTCGCTATCGGAGGAGCTGTCCACGCAGCACTTCGCCCGAGTGCCGAAGCACCCGAAGACCTTGACGGAGAGGAGATCGCCCTCCATCAACTTAAAATGGAGGGTGAACCCCTCCATCAGGCTGTGGATACGGGCGAACGTCTTCCACCCTCGATCAAGATACATCACATTAGGGGCTGGGAATACAACGCGGACTCGCGTGCCGCTGATCCCACAGCCCCTCATGTGCAGTCTCAGCGTCTCAGGCGGGTCCAAGTCCATCGCGCTCGCAAACGGAGCTGGAAGCCAGAGGCGACGACGAGGCGCCCGGCGCAGCTTGACGAAGAAATCGCAAGGGTCGTCCCCTATATGGACCGCCGTGGGGGGAGGAGCCGCCGGCGGAGGCGAAGCTGGCGCGCCGCCCTGCCCGCCTCTTCCCCGAGCGCCTCGACCTCGTCCTCGACCTCGTCCGCGACCTCGCCCCCTCCCTCTTCCCCTTATGGCTGGCTCTACCACTACGGGCGCGGAAGAGGGAGAGATGCGCTGTCTGGCGGCGACCCTCGCCGCCACCGAGGAAGGGCCTGGGTTCCCTTTCTCCATGGCGGATGAGAGAAAGGGGAGCAGAAGCTGAAGAAAGGAGGAGATGAGAGAGTGCGGGTTTCTGTGCTCCCCTCCCGCTCTTTATAAAGGAGCGAGGTGGGGGCTCGGCTGCCCCGCTCAGCGAATCAAGGCACGGGAAGAGCAGGGAGTCGGGACCAACTCGCTGCCTCTGCTCGCGACGGCCCAGTTTCCCACTTCCACCATCCGCGACCCCAAGCGCATGGGAGCCGCGTGGCGGGGATGCAGAAACAAGACGACAGATGAGGCGGCCTCGCTCCGCCTCGTGAACGCGGGGAGTGGACGTCCCGAAAACCGCACACCGGCCCAGTCCAGTAAATGCACCGCGCCCCCACGCCTACCTCCGTTTAGGGAGGAGGGCGTGAACCGTCCTCATCATCGTGGCCTGACGCATGCTCGAGGGGCTTAGCCCCGCGCACGCCGCCCGCTTCACCCACGACACCGCGTTTGACGCGTGCCGTTCTGGTCGTGCGCGGTGGGAGCGGAGAGATATGCGGCGTGACCTAGGCCGCGCATGCCCGTGCACTGTTTTGGGCCTAGCCCAACAGCGCTCGGCACCGTGTATGGCCCAGGCCCGGGGGCTCCTGTCGGTGTACTAGAGTAGGGGTACCCTAGTATCCCGAACTCGTGCACGGGCAGTTGCAGCACCCCGCGGCAAGGCTTGCCGGGTGACCGCCAAGACCCTCCGTGGTTCCCTTGAAGACCATTCAAGAACAAAGTACTCAAACCAAGGCCCCGGCAAGAGGAGCTTGCCGGGAAGGCCAACCAAGGCCCCGGCAAGAGGATCTTGCCGGGAAGAGACAAGACCCCGGCAAGAGAAGCTTGCCGGGAAGGCCACACAAGGCATACCAAGAAAGCTTGCCGCGACGCGCCCTGCGTCCCGGCAAGATCCGGCGAGCGACAAGCTTCCAAACACGACAAGACGACGACCGCGGCAAGGAGCTTGCCGTGGGAAAACCCCCACTTCGTGCCCGCGCTCCAGCACACCTGCTAACGTGTCGCTCTAGGACTCTCCCAAGCACACGTGGCAGGAGGCCGTGCAGCTAGGGGTGCGCGGTGGCAAGCGGAGATGAAGAGAAGGCCATCGTGGCAAACGGTGGCGCTCCTAACGGTCACCTTTTGCACTGTTTAGGAGACTCAGACAGGCATTTAATGCCCTTGTCCCCTACCGTCAGAGTTAGGTAGGGTGCTCTGTATCCGCAGTAGCGGTAGCTGCACCTACCGCATCCTTTTCCATTTTTACCCTTCTAGTCTACGTTGCCACCTGTCGGTGACCCCTTGAAAGTATAAAAGGAGGCCCAGGCGCAACGTAGAGAGAAGGTTGGGCCGATTCGACTCATCCGAAACACCAGAAACACTCCCACGCTCAGTCTGGCAGCGTCCATCGCTCCTGAGCAAGAATTCAATACACACAAACAAGCAGCAGTAGGGTTTTACGCATCCGTGCGGCCCGAAGCTGGGTAAAACCGCTCGGGTGTACCGCCTCGATCTGCTCTTTGTGCGACCTCCGCCCTCGCCGAACCGAAAGGGGCTCGGTCCGCCGATCCCCATAGGTGTTCGTGGATCAGCCTTCCCCGACAATCTTCTTTTCAGTTTTTTTATGTTTATTTGGTAGTAGTATTAAAAAAGCCCAAAAAGATTTCTCATTCTTCTTTTGCTTGTTGGGAGCTTTCCCGTGTAAATAGTTTTTCTCGTTCTTGTTTTACTTTCTTCGTAAAAACAAAAAATCCAAAAATATTTTAGTGTGTTTCTTTGAACTTCTTTTTCCTTTCTTTGGGTCGAGAGGAGAAGACCACGATGAAACTGTTGAGTGGCTGTCATATGCATTATTGTTGATCTAACAAAGAGCCCATATTACCTTGTCTTCTCCTTTGAATAGATGTTTGTAGATTCTAGCTTAGTCTAATGCACGTACACTATTATTATTATTATTATTATTATTATTATTATTATTATTATTTATTATTATTATTATTATTTATTATTATTATGCACACCGCTCGGTTGTGCAAGTGAAAGGCAATGATGACGATATTTGATGAAATGATTGAGATGAGGAAAAGCTGGTATGAACTCGACCTATTTTGTTTTTGTAAATATGATTGGTTCATCATTCTTGATTCAGCCCATTATGAATGAAACATGTTTGCAATGACAATTAGATATTATAGTTACTCATGCCATGCTTAATTAGCTAGGAGTTTATAATGGTTTACCTTGCATGCCAACATGCTTTTAATGGTTGTGATGTAGTATGATCGGATGATATCCTCCTTTGAATGATTCGAGTGGCTTGACTTGGCACATGTTCACACATGTAGTTGAAACAAAATCAACATAGCCTCCACGATATTTATGTTCATGGTGATTTATATCCTACTCATGCTTTCACTCAATGTTGGTTAATCTCAATGCATGTTACTGACTATTGGTGCTCTCTAGTTGGCCGCTTCTCAATCTTTTGCTAGCCTTCACTTGTACTAAGCAGGAATACTGCTTATGCATCCACTTACATAAACCCAAAGTTCTTCCATATAAGTCCACCATACCTACCTATATGCGGTATTTACCTACCGTTCCAAGTAAATTTGCATGTGCCAAACTCTAAACCTTTAAATAATAATCTGTTTTGTATGCCCGAATCGTTCATGTAGCGACTGGGGGCTGTCAGTATCTTCCATGCTAGGTGGGTTATTCTCACGATGAGTGTTGATTCACTTGCCATTCACGAGAAAGTGGCCGGTATTTGGGATGCCCAGTTCCATGCTCAAATCAAATCAAAATATAATTGCAAACAAAACTCCCCCATGACTATTGTTGGTATGGACGGTACCCGTTGTTTCGGACCAGCTGTAGAGTGTGCTTGTTGGTGGAGGGGGAGTAAAACCTTTACCATTCTGTTCGGGAACCGCCTATAATGTATCTAGCATGGAAGATAGTGAGATCTTTTGGTTGTTATGTTGAAAATAAAAGCATACCACTCAAAATTATATTCATCTCTGTTTCAAAAAGCTCGAGCTGTGGCACCTCTGCAAATCCCCGCTTCCCTCTGCGAAGGGCCTATCTATCCACTTTTATTACTGAGTCATCATCTTCTTATAAAAAACACCAGTTAGAGAGCACCACTATCGTTTGTATGCTTTTCTATTAATTGATATTGAGCATGACCGTGACTGGATCTCTTTTACCATGAATTACAATGTCTAGTCAGTCCTTGATCTTCAGGGGTCCTCTGCATTTCTGTTTTGCGGTCTCACAAAGGGCTAGCGAGATACCATCTTGTTATATCATATCATAATTATTTTGAAAAAGTGTTGTCATCTGAGATTTATTATTATTGCTCGCTAGTTTATTATGCCATTGATATGAGTAAATGTGAGGCCTAAATGTTATTGTGAATATGGTTAGTTCATAATCTTTGCTGAAAACCTGAATGCTGGCTCTACATATTTGCAACAACAAGATCAAACAGAGTTTGTAAAAGTTTTTTCTTTATCACTTTCAGTTTGTCAACTAAATTGCTTGAGGGCTAGCAATGCGTTATGCTTGGGGGAGTTGATATGTCTCCATCGTATCTACTTTTCCAAACTCTTTTGCCCTTGTTTTGGACACTAATTTGCATGATTTGAATGGAACTAATCTGGACTGACGCTATTTTCAGCATAATTGCCTTGGTGTTATTTTTGTGCAGAAATATAAGTTCTCAGAATGAACTGAAAATTTACGAAGAATATTTTTGGAATAAATAAAAATATTGGTGAAAGAATCAACTAGAGGGGACTCACTAGCTGACCACAAGGGTGGAGGGCGTGCCCCCCTACCTTGTGGGTCTCACAGACCTCCTCCGACCCTAACTCCAACTCTATATATTCATGTTCGGGCAGAGAAAAATCAGAGAGACGGATCCAACGCATTTTACGATATGGAGCCGCCGCCGCCGCCTCCCATTCTTCATTGGGAGGGCTGATTTGGAGTCTGTTCGAGGCTCCGGAGAGGGGGATTCATCGCCATCATCATCACCAACCTTCTTCCATCACCAATTTCATGATGCTCACCGCCGTGCGTGAGTAATTCCATCATAGGCTTGCTGGACGGTGATGGGTTGGATGAGATTTATCAAGTAATCGAGTTAGTTTTGTTAGGGTTTGATCCATAGTATCCACTATGTTCTGAGATTGATGTTGCTATGACTTTGCTATGCTTAATTCTTGTCACTAGAGCCTGGGTGCCATGATTTCAGATCTGAATATATTATGTTTTTATGAATATATTTGTGTTCTTGATCCTATCTTGCAAGTTGTAGACACCTATTACGAGTTATGATCCACATACCCTAAGGTGACAAAAATTCGGATTCTTTCCAGTGATTACCGTAGTTTGAGGAGTTCATGTATTCACTAAGTGCTAATGCTTTGGTCCGGTTCTCTATTAGAAGGAGGCCTTAATATCCCTTAGTTTCCATTAGGACCCCGCTGCCACAGGAGGGTAGGACAGAAGATGTCATGCAAGTTCTTTTCCATAAGCACGTATGACTATATTCGGAATACATGCCTACATTATATTGATGAATTGGAGCTAGTTCTATGTCACCCTAGGTTATAACTGTTGCATGATGAATGCCATCCAACATAATTATCTATCATTGATCCATTGCCTACGAGCTTTTCACATATTGATCTTTTCTATGTTACTTTGCCGTTGCCACTGTTATAATTGCTACAAAACTGCTATTGTTACTTTTGCCACTGTTACCGTTACTTCCATACTACTTTGCTACTAAATAATTTGCTGCACATATTAAGTCTTTCAGGTGTGGTTGAATTGACAACTCAGTTGGTAATACTTGAGAATATTCTTTGGCTCCCTTTGTGTTGAATCAATAAATTTGGGTTGAATATATACTCTACCCTCAAAAACTGTTGCGGCCCCCTATACTTGTGGGTTATCAGGGGGCGCCAGGGCAGGAGCCCAGGGCGGCCGCCGGCCCTCTTGGGGGCACCCCAGACTGCCTGCCCTCCTCTCCTCACCTATATATATGACAGGAGGGAGAGGGGAAACACACACCACGATCCACAAGCTGTGTGCGGCACCCGCTCTCCCTCCAGTTCTTGTTCCTCCTCCGTCCATGTCCGTTGTGCTTGGAGAAGCCATGCGGATAGTTTCACCACCACGTCAACACGTCATCGTGGTGTTGAAACTCATCTACTACTTTGTCTCTCTTGCTGGATCGAGAAGGAGAGGATGTCATCGAACCGAATGTGTGCTGAACACAGAGGTGTCGTACGTTCCGTACTTGATCGGGATGGATCATGAAGGTGTACGACTACATAAACCGCGTTGATAAACGCTTCCGCTTAGCGATCTACAAGGGTATGTAGATGCGCTCCCCCTCTCGTACTTATGCATCTCCATGGATAGATCTTGTGTGTGCGTAGAATTTTTTTGTTTTCCATGCAACGTTCCCGAACAGCGGTACCAGAGCTAGGTCTATGCGTAGATGATATGCACGAGTAGAACACAAAGGAGTTATGGGCGGTGATGGTCATATTGCTTACCACCAACTCTTATTTCGATTCGGCGGCATTGTGGGATGAAGCGGCCTGGACTAACCTTACATGTCCACGCACATGAGACCTGTTCCACCAACTGACTTGCAACTTTTTTGCATAAAGGTGGCTGGCGGGTGTCTGTTTCTTATACTTTAGTTGTATCAAATCTGACTACGGTCGGTCCTTCCAGAAGGTAAAAATAGCAAACTTGATAATCACCATTGTGGTTTTGCATAGGAAAGAACGGTTCTTGCTAGTTACCCGTAGCAGCTGATGTGGCTTGAACTACGTCGGTATTTCCCCAAAGAGGAAGGGATGATGCAGCACAACTATGGTAGGTATTTCCCTCAGTGATGGTACCAACGTTATCAAACTAGTAGGAGAACCACACAACACCACATAAACAGCTCCTGCACACAAAGAACAAATACTTGCAACCCGACGTAAGATAGGGGTTATCAATCCCTCACGAGTAAAAACATAGGTAAAATTGTAGTAGATTGGACAAATAGATCTCATGGAAATGCGAGATAAAATAAATAAATAAAAATTGCAGCAAGGTATTTTTGGGTTTTCTGGATTAATAGATCTTAAAATAAAAGCAAATAAAAATATATCGCGAAGGCAAATATAATAAAGAAGAGACTCGGGGGCCGTAGATTTCACTAGTGGTTTCTCTCGAGGAAAATAGCATACCACAGGTAAACAAATTACTGTTGGGCAATTGATAGAACTTCGAATACTCATGACAATATCCAGGCAATGATCATTATATAGGCATCACGTCCAAGATTAGTAGACCGACTCCTGCCTGCATCTACTACTATTACTCCACGCATCGACCGCTATCCAGCATGCATCTAGTGTATTAAGTTCATGGAGAAACGAAGTAATGCAATAAGAACGATGGCATGATGTAGACAAGATCTATTTATGTAGAAATAGACCCCATTTTGTTATCCTTAATAGCAACGATACATATGTGTCGTTTCCCTTTCTATCACTGGGATCAAGCACCGTAAGATCGAACCCATCACAAAGCACCTCTTCCCATGGCAAGAAAAATCAATCTAGTTGGTCTAACTTACCAAATATTCGAAGACGAGATACAAGGCTATAAGTAATCATGCATATAAGAAATCAAGAGAAACTCAAATAACTTTCACGGACAAAAACATATATCTGATCATAAACTCAAAGTTAATCGGATCCCAACAAACACACCGCAAAAAGAGTTACATAAAATAGATCTCCAAGACACCATTGTATTGATAATGAAGAGAGAGAGAGAGAGAGGAACCCATCTAGCTACTAACTACGGACCCGTAGCTCTACAATGAACTACTGCTACCTCTTGAGCACTGCGTTGGTTTTCCCTTGAAGAGGAAAGGGTGATGCAGCAAAGTAGCGTAAGTATTTCCCTCAGTTTTTGAGAACCAAGGTATCAATCCAGTAGGAGGCTACACGCGAGTCTCTCGCACATGCACAAAACAAATAAATCCTCGCAACCAACACGATAAGGGGTTGTCAATCCCTACACGCTCACTTACGAGAGTGAGATCTGATAGATATGATAAGATAATATTTTTTGTATTTTCATGATAAAGATGCAAAGTAAAATAAAAGGCAATGAAAATAACTAAGTATTGGAAGATTAATATGATGAAGATAGACCCGGGGGCCATAGGTTTCACTAGTGGCTTCTCTCAAGAGCATAGGTATTTTACGGTGGGTGAACAAATTACTGTTGAGAAATTGACAGAATTGAGCATAGTTATGAGAATATCTAGGTATGATCATGTATATAGGCATCACGTCCAAGACAAGTAGACCGACTCCTGCCTGCATCTACTACTATTACTCCACACATCGACCGCTATCCAGCATGCATCTAGAGTATTAAGTTCATAAGAACAGAGTAACGCCTTAAGCAAGATGACATGACATAGAGGGATAAACTCATGCAATATGATGAAAACCCCATCTTGTTATCCTCGATGGCAACAATACAATACGTGCCTTGCTGCCCCTACTGTCACTGGGAAAGGACACCGCAAGATTGAACCCAAAGCTAAGCACTTCTTCCATTGCAAGAAAGATCAATCTAGTAGGCCAAACCAAACTGATAATTCGAAGAGACTTGCAAAGATAACCAATCATACACAGAAGAGTTCAGAGAAGATTCAAATATTGTTCATAGATAAACTTGATCATAAACCCACAATTCATCGGTCTCAACAAACGCACCGCAAAAGAAGATTACATCGAATAGATCTCCACAAGAGAGGGGGAGAACATTGTATTGAGATCCAAATATAGAGAAGAAGCCATCTAGCTAATTACTATGGACCCGAAGGTCTGAGGTAAACTACTCACACTTCATCGGAAGGGCTATGGTGTTGATGTAGAAGCCCCCCGTGATCGATGCCCCCTCCGGCGGAGCTCCGGAACAGGCCCCAAGATGGGATCTCGTGGATACAGAAAGTTACGGCGGTGGAATTACGGTTTTGGCTCCGTATCTGATCGTTTGGCGGGTACGTAGGTATATATAGGAGGAAGAAGTACGTCAGTGGAGCAACATGGGGCCCACGAGGGTGGAGGGCGTGCCTGGGAAATCCTTCTTGCTACCTCTTGAGCACTTGCGTTGGTTTTCCCTTGAAGAGGAAAGGGCGGTGCAGCAAAGTAGCGGAAGTATTTCCCTCATTTTGGAGAACCAAGGTATCAATCCAGTAGGAGGCTACGCGTGAGTCCCTCGCACCTACACAAAACAAATAAATCCTCGCAATCAATGCGATATGGGGCTGTTAATCCCTACACAGTCACTTACGAGAGTGAGATCTGATAGATATGATAAGATAATATTTTTTGTATTTTTAGGATAAAGATGCAAAGTAAAATAAAAGCGAAGTAAAAAGCAAAGTATTGGAAGATTAATATGATGAAGATAGACCCGTGGGCCATAGGTTTCACTAGTGGTTTCTCTCAAGAGCATAGGTATTTTACGGTGGGTGAACAAATTACTGTTGAGCAATTGACAGAATTGAGCATAGTTATGAGAATATCTAGGTATGATCATGTATATAGGCATCACGTCCAAGTCTAGTAGACGGACTCCTGCCTGCATCTACTACTATTACTCCACACATCGACCGCTATCCAGCATGCATCTAGAGTATTAAGTTCATAAGAACAGAGTAACGCCTTAGGCAAGATGACATGATGTAGAGGGATAAATTCATGCAATATGATAAAAACCCCATCGTGTTATCCTCGATGGAAACAATACAATATGTGCCTTGCTTCCCCTACTGTCACTGTGAAAGGACACCGCAAGATTGAACCCAAAGCTAAGCACTTCTCCTATTGCAAGAAAGATCAATCTAGTAGGCCAAACCAAACTGATAATTCAAAGAGACTTGCAAACATAACCAATCATACATAAAATAATTCAGAGAGGATTCAAATATTGTTCATAGATAAACTTTATCATAAACCCACAATTCACCGGTCTCAACAAACACACCGCAAAAAGAAGATTACATCGAATAGATCTCCACAAGATAGGGGGAGAACTTTGCATTGAGATTGAAAAAGAGAGAAGAAGCCATCTAGCTAATAACTATGGACCCGAAGGTCTGAGGTAAACTACTCACAATTTATCGGAGAGGCTATGGTGTTGACGTAGAAGCCCTCCGTGATCGATGCCCCCTCCGGTGGAGCTCCGGAACAGGCCCCAAGATGGGATCTCGTGGATATAGAAAGTTACGACGGTGGAATTAGGGTTTTGGCTCCGTATCTGATCGTTTGTGGGTACGTAGGTATGTATAGGAGGAAGAAGTACGTGGGTGGAGCAACAGGGGGCCCATGAGGGTGGAGGGCGCGCCTGGGGGGGGGGGGGTAGGCGCACCCCCTACCTCGTGGCTTCCCTGTTGGTTGCTTGACGTAGGGTCCAAGTCTCCTGGGTCTTGTTTGTTCCAAAAATCACGTTCCCGATGGTTTCATTTTGTTTGGACTCCGTTTGATATTCCTTTTTTTCGAAACCCTAAAATAGGCAAAAAAACAGCAATTCTAGACTGGGCATCCGGTTAGTAGGTTAGTCCCAAAAATAATATAAAAGTGGATAATAAAGCCCAATAATGTCCAAAATAGTAGATAATATAGCATGGAGCAATAAAAAATTATAGATACGTTGGAGACGTATCAAGCATCCCCAAGCTTAATTCCTGCTCGTCCTTGAGTAGGTAAACGATAAAAAACAGAATTTTTGATGTGGAATGCTACTTGGCATAATTTCAATGTAATTCTTCTTAATTGTGGTATGAATATTCAGATCCGAAAGACTCAAGACAAAAGTTTAATATTGACATAAAAATAATAATACTTCAAGCATACTAACTAAGCAGTTATGTCTTCTCAAAATAACATGGCCAAAGAAAGTTATCCCTACAAAATATAGTCTGGCTATGCTCTATCTTCACCACACAAAGTATTTAAATCATTCACAACCCCGATGACAAGCCAAGCAATTGTTTCATACTTATAGTGTTCTCAAACTTTTTCAATCTTCACGCAATACATGAGCGTGAGCCATGGACATAGCACTTTAGGTGGAATAGAGTGGTGGTTGTGGAGAAGACAAAAAGGGAGAAAATAGTCTCATATCAACTAGGCGTATCAACGGGCTATGGAGATGCCCATCAATAGATATCAATGTGAGTGAGTAGGGATTTCCATGCAACGGATGCACTAGAGCTATAAGTATATGAAAGCTCAAAAAGAAACTAAGTGGGTGTGCATCCAACTTGCTTGCTCACGAAGACCTAGGGCATTTTGAGGAAGCCCATCATTGGAATATGCAAGCCAAGTTCTATAATGAAAAATTCCCACTAGTATATGAAAGTGATAACATAGGAGACTCTCTATCATGAAGATCATGGTGCTACTTTGAAGCACAAATGTGGTAAAAGGATAGTAGCATTGTCCCTTCTCTCTTTTTCTCTCATATTTTTTATTTGGGCCTTTTCTCCTTTTATTTTTATTTTTATGGCCTCTTTTTTTTCGTCCGGAGTCTCATCCCGACTTGTGGGGGAATCATAGTCTCCATCATCCTTTCCTCACTGGGACAATGCTCTAATAATGATGATCATCACACTTTTATTTTATTTTCTTACAACTCGATACTTAGAACAAGATATGACTCTATATGAATGCCTCCGGCGGTGTACCGGGATATGCAATGACTCGAATTATGAACGGTGGCTTTGCCACAAATACAATGTCAACTACATGATCATGCAAAGCAATATGACAATGATGAAGCGTGTCATAGTAAACGGAACGGTGGAAAGTTTCATGGCAATATATCTCGGAATGGCTATGGAAATGCCATGATAGGTAGGTATGGTGGGTGTATGATACTGGCGAAAGGTGCGCGGTATTAGAGAGGCTAGCAATGGTGGAAGGGTGAGAGTGCGTATAATCCATGGACTCAACATTAGTCATAAAGAACTCATATACTTATTGCAAAAATCTACAAGTTATCAAAGCATAGTATTACGCGCATGCTCCTAGGGGGATAGATTGGTAGGAAAAGACCATTGCTCGTCCCCGACCGCCACTCATAAGGAAGACAATCAATAAATAAATCATGCTCCGACTTCATCACATAACGGTTCACCATACATGCATGCTACAGGAATCACAAACTCTAACACAAGTATTTCTCAAATTCACAACTACTCAACTAGCATGACTCTAATATCACCATCTCCATATCTCAAAACAATTATCAAGTATCAAACTTCTCATAGTATTCAACACACTCATAAGATAATTTTATTAATCTTGTATAGCTAGCATATTAGGATTATTTAAGCAAATTACCATGATATTTAAGACTCTCAAAATAATCTAAGTGAATCATGAGAGATCAATAGCTTCTATAAAACAAATCCACCACCGTGCTCTAAAAGATATAAGTGAAGTACTAGAGCAAAACTATATAACTCAAAAGATATAAGTGAAGCACATAGAGTATTCTAATAATTTCCGAATCATGTGTGTCTCTCTCAAAAGGTGTGTATAGCAAGGATCATTGTGGTAAACTAAAAAGAAAATACTCAAATCATACAAGACGCTCCAAGCAAAACACATATCATGTGGTGAATAAAAATATAGCTCCAAGTAAAGTTACCGATAGAAGTAGACGAAAGAGGGGATGCCTTCCGGGGCATCCCCAAGCTTTGGATTTTATGTGTCCTTATATTATCTTGGGGGTTCCATAGGCATCCCCAAGCTTAGTCTCTTGCCACTCCTTGTTCCATAATCCATCAAATCTTTACCCAAAACTTGAAAACTTCACAACACAAAACCTAAGGTAGAAAATATCGTGAGCTCTGTTAGCGAAAGAAAACAAAAGACCACTTCAAGGTACTGTAATTAACTCATTCTTTATTTATATGGGTGTTAAACCTACTGTATTCCAACTTCTATATGGTTTATAAACTAGTTTACAAGTCATAGATTCATCAAAATAAGCAAACAACACACGAAAAACAGAATCTATCAAAGACAGAACAGTCTGTAGTAATCTGTACCTAGTGCAAGATTTGGAACCCCAAAAATTCTAAAATAAATTTCTGGACGTGAGGAATTGATCTGTTAATCATCTGCAGAAATAATTAACTAAATATCACTTTCCAAATAAAAATGGCAGCAGTTCTCGTGAGCGCTAAAGTTTCTGTTTTTTACAGCAAGATTAACAAGACTTCCCCCAAGTCTTCCCAACGGTTCTACTTGGCACAAACACTAATTAAAAACAAAAACACAACCAAAACAGAGGCTAGATAAATTATTTATTACTAAACAGGAGAAAAAAATCTAGGAATAAAAATAAAATTGGGTTGCCTCCCGACAAGCGCTATCGTTTAACGCCCCTAGCTAGGCATACAAAGCAAGGATAGATCTAGGTATTGCTATCTTTGGTAGGCAATCCATAAGTGGCTCTCATAATAGATTCATAAGGTAATTTAATTTTATTTCTAGGAAATTGTTCCATGCCTTTCCTTAACGGAAATTGGAATCTAATATTTCCTTCCTTCATATCAATAATTGCACCAATCGTTCTAAGGAAAGGTCTACCAAGAATAATAGGACATGAAGGATTGCAATCTATGTCAAAAACAATAAAATCTACGGGCACATAGTTCCTAGTTGCAACAATAAGAACATCATTAATTCTTCCCATAGGTTTCTTAATAGTGGAATCCACAAGGTGTAAGTTTAAAGAGCAATCATCAAAATCACAGAAACCTAACAAATCACACAAAGTCTTGGGAATCGTGGAAACACTAGCACCCAAATTGCACAAAGCATAGCATTCATGATCTTTAATTTTAATTTTAATAGTTGGTTCCCACTCATCATAAAGTTTTCTAGGGATAGAAACTTCCAACTCAAGTTTTTCTTCATAAGATTGCATCAAAGCATCAACGATATGTTTGGTAAAAGCTTTATTTTGACTATAAGCATGAGGAGAATTTAACACGGATTGCAACAAGGAAATACAATCTATCAAAGAGAAATTATCATAATTCAATTCCTTGAAATCCAAAATAGTAGGTTTATTAATATCTAGAGTTTTGATCTCTTCAATCCCACTTTTATCAAATTTAGCATCAAGATCTAAAAACTCTGAATTTTTGGAACGCCTTCTAGGTAAAGGTGGATCATATTCAGTCCCATCATTATCAATATTCATATTGCAAAACAAAGATTTAATAGTGGACGCATCAATAACTTTTAGATCTTCATCTTTATTATCATGGAAACTAGAAGAACACGCTCTTATAAAGGAATCTTTCTTAGCACGCATCCTAGCGGTTCTTTCTTTGCACTCATCAATGGAAATTCTCATGGCTTTGAGAGACTCATTGATATCATGCTTAGGTGGAATAGATCTAAGTTTCAAAGAATCAACATCAAGAGAAATTCTAGCAACGTTCCTAGCCAACTCATCAATCTTAAGAAATTTTTCTTCAATCAAAGCATTGAAATTCTTTTGCGAAGTAATAAATTTTTTAATATTAGATTCAAAATCAGAGGGCATCTTATTATAATTTCCATAAGAATTGTTGTAGGAATTACCATAATTATTAGAGGAATTACTAGGGTAAGGCCTGGGATTAAAGTTTCCTCTATACGCGTTGTTACCAAAATTGTTCCTACCAACAAAATTCACATCCATAGATTCAATATTATTCTCAATCAAGGTAGACAAAGGCATATCATTAGGATCAGAAGAAACACTTTTATTAGCAAATAATTTCATAAGTTCATCCATCTTTCCACTCAAAACATTAATTTCTTCTATCGCATGCACTTTTTTATTAGTAGATCTTTCAGTGTGCCATTGAGAATAATTAACCATAATATTATCTAGGAGTTTAGTAGCTTCTCCTAAAGTGATTTCCATAAAAGTGCCTCCCGCGGCCGAATCTAAAAGATTTCTAGAAGCAAAATTCAATCCGGCATAAATTTTTTGTATAATCATCCACAAATTCAAACCATGAGTAGGGAAATTACATATCATTAATTTCATCCTCTCCCAAGCTTGTGCAACATGTTCATGATCAAGTTGCTTAAAATTCATAATATCATTTCTAAGAGAGATGATCTTAGAGGGAGCAAAATACTTAGAGATAAAAGCATATTTGCACTTATTCCAAGAATCAATACTATTTTTAGGCAAATATGAAAACCAAGCTTTAGCACGATCTCTAAGCGAAAAAGGAAATAGCTTCAATTTAACAATATCATTATCCACATCTTTCTTCTTTTGCATATCACACAAATCAACGAAGCTATTTAGATGAGTAGCGCCATCTTCACTAGGAAGGCCGGAAAATGGATCTTTCAGACAAGATTCAGCAAGGCATCATTAATTTCACAAGATTCAACATCTGTAAGAGGAGCAATCGGAGTGCTAATAAAATCATTGTTGTTGGTATTGGTAAAGTCACACAATTTAGTGTTATCTTGAGCCATCGCGACAAGCAAGCACTCCAACACACAAAGAAAATGAGAAACAGGGAAAAAGAGGCAAATAGAGAAAGAGAGGGAGGATAGAGAGAGAGAGAGGGCGAATAAAACGGCAAGGGTGAAGTGGGGGAGAGGAAAATGAGAGGCAAATGGCAAAAAATGTAATGCGGGAGATAAGGGTTTGTGATGGGTACTTGGTATGTTGATTTTTGCATAGACGTCCTCGGCAATGGCGTGTGAAATCCTTCTTGCTACCTCTTGTGCACTTGCGTTGGTTTTCCCTTGAAGAGGAAAGGGTGGTGCAGCAAAGTAGCGTAAGTATTTCCCTCAGTTTTTGAGAACCAAGGTATCAATCCAGTAGGAGGCTACGCGCGAGTCCCTCGCACCTACACAAAACAAATAAATCCTCGCAACCAACGTGATAAGGGGTTGTCAATCCTAGACGGTCACTTACGAGAGTGAGATCTGATAGATATGATAAGATAATATTTTTGGTATTTTATGATAAAGATGCAAAGTAAAATAAAAGCAAAGTAAAAAGCAAAGTATTGGAAGATTAATATGATGAAGATAGACCCGGGGGCCATAGGTTTCACTAGTGGCTTCTCTCAAGAGCATAGGTATTTTACGGTGGGTGAACAAATTACTGTTGAGCAATTGACAGAATTGAGCATAGTTATGAGAATATCTAGGTATGATCATGTATATAGGCATCACGTCTAAGACAAGTAGACCGACTCCTGCTTGCATCTACTACTATTACTCCACACATCGACCGCTATCCAGCATGCATCTAGAGTATTAAGTTCATAAGAACAAAGTAACGCCTTAAGCAAGATGACATGATGTAGAGGGATAAATTCATGCAATATGATAAAAATCCCATCTTGTTATCCTCGATGGCAACAATACAATATGTGCCTTGCTGCCCCTACTGTCATTGGGAAAGGACACCACAAGATTGAACCCAAAGCTAAGCACTTCTCCTTTTGCAAGAAAGATCAATCTAGTAGGCCAAACCAAACTGATAATTCAAAGAGACTTGCAAAGATAACCAATCATACATAAAAGAATTCAGAGAAGATTCAAATATTGTTCATAGATAAACTTGATCATAAACCCACAATTCATCGGTCTCAGCAAACACACCGCAAAAAGAAGATTACATCGAATAGATCTCTACAAGAGAGAGGGAGAACTTTGTATTGAGATCCAAAAAGAGAGAAGAAGCCATCTAGCTAATAACTATGGACCCGAAGGTCTGAGGTAAACTACTCGCACTTCATCGGAGAGGCTATGGTGTTGATGTAGAAGCCCTCCGTGATCGATGCCCCCTCCAGCGGAGCTCCGGAATAGGCCCCAAGATTGGATCTCGTGGATACAGAAAGTTATGGCAGTGGAATTAGGGTTTTGGCTCCGTATCTGATCGTTTTGGGGTACGTAGGTATATATAGGAGGAAGAAGTACGTCGGTGGAGCAACAGGGGCCCCATGAGGGTGGAGGGCGCGCCTGGGGGGGGGGGGTAGGCGCGCCCCCCTACCTCGTTGCTTCCCTGTTGGTTGCTTGACGTAGGGTCCAAGTCTCCTGGGTCTTGTTTGTTCCAGAAATCACATTCCCGAAGGTTTCATTCCGTTTGGACCCCGTTTGATATTCCTTTTCTTCGAAACCCTAAAATAGGAAAAAACAGCAATTCTGGGCTGGGCCTCCGGTTAGTAGGTTAGTCCAAAAAATAATATAAAAGTGGATAATAAAGCCCAATAATGTCCAAAACAGTAGATAATATAGCATGGAGCAATCAAAAATTATAGATATGTTGGAGACGTATCAACTACTCACGCATCATCAGAGAGGCACCAATGAGGACGATGAACCCCTCCGTGATGGTGTCTTGAATGGATCTTGTGGTTCTGGAACTTGCGACGGCTAGAATTGATTTTTGTCGACTCCCCTAGGGTTTTTGGAATATTGGGGTATTTATAGAGCAAAGAGGTGGTGTGAGAGGCCACTGAGGTGGGCACAACCCACCAGGGCACCCTTGGCCCCCCAGGCACGCCCAGGTGGGTTGTGCCCCCCTTGGGGCACCCTCTGGAACTTCTTCGGCCCATCTTGTGTCTTCTAGTCCAGAAAAATTCTCCAAAATGTTTCGCTGCATTTGGGCTCCGTTTGGTATTGATTTTCTGCGAAGTGAAAAACAAGCAAAAAACAGTAACTGGCACTGGGCACTATGTTAATAGGTTAGTTCAAAAAAATGATATAAAGTTGCTATAAAATGATTGTAAAACATCCAAGAATGATAATATAATCGCATGGAACAATAAAAAATTATAGATACCTTGGAGACATATCGGCATCCCCAAGCTTAATTCCTGCTTGTCCTCGAGTAGGTAAATGATAAAAACAGAATTTTTGATGTGGAATGCTGCCTAACATGTTCATCACATATTCTTTTCTTTATAGCATGGACATTTGGACTTTTATATGATCAAAGCAATAGTCTAGTTTTGACATGAAGATTTTAATACTCAAGCTTATCAACAAGCAACCAAGTCTTTCAAAATATCAATACTAAAGCAAGTTATCCGTAGCCCATCATGCTCAATCATGGATCCATTCATGAACACACTTGCATATTTGCTACACCCAATGCTCAAGTAGGATCATAGGGCCCCTTAGTTGGTGCTCTATAAGAAAAGATGCAGACTCAAAATAAAAATCGCATAAAGTAAATAGAAGGGCCCTTTGCGGAGGGAAGTAATGATTTGTTGAGGTGCCAGACCTCAAAGCGAAAAAGATAGAGATAAAAACATTTTGGGTGGCATGCTTTTCCTGTCAACGAAAACGGTCGAGTAGTTCCCAATACTTTCCATGCTAGATATAACATAGGCGGTTCCCAAACAGGAATAAAGTTTATTCATTTTCAACAATTCTTCACTTTCCATAGCTAGCCGTATTCACGGGTGCCTTCCATACCAAAAATTTCCAAGGAATTTATTATTTGACAACATAAAGTAAATTCATTTGTCATTTCGGGACTGGGCACCCCTAATACCTTTGCCGTACTCTCGTGCAATGACAAGTGAATAAACACTCATCTCGAGAATAACACATCTAGCATGGAAATATATCCGCCACCCCCTACCGTTTCATGAGTGGTACGAGCACACAAAAGAGAAATTTATTTTGAAAATTAGAAATGGCACATACAAATTTTCTTAGAACAGCAAAAGAATAGTACATATAGGTAGGTATAGTGGACTCATGTGGCAAAACTGGTTTAAGGATTTTGGATGCACATGTAGTGATCATACTTAGTGCAAATGAAGGCTAGCAAAAGGTTGAGAAGAATCCAACCAAGAAACAAAAAAATCTCATAAGCGAGCAATAAGCATAACTAACACTGAATAATGCACCACAAGTAGGATGTAATTTCATTGCATAACTATTGAATTTCGTACTTGCATAGGGATTCACAAACCTTAACACCAATATTCTTACTAAAGCAAAATTACTCATCAACATGACTCACATATTATATCATCATATTAAAAAACCATTACAAGGAATCAAGTTTATTTTGTGCAATGATCTTCATGAAAGTTTTTATTATATCCCTCTTGAATATCTATCACTTTGGGGCTAGTTTCATATGTTGCTTTTGATAGCTCAACCAAATCTAAGTGAAGAACATGAGCATAAAAAATTTATTTTCTCAAAATAATTTAAGTGATGCACGAGAGAATATCTTAAATTTTTTACTAATTCTCAAATAAATCTAAGTGAAGCACTAGAGCAATTCCATAGATCATACAAATTTAAGTGAAGCATAAAGAGCAACTCTAACAAGTCATAGCATAATTTTGGCTCTCTTAAATAGGTGTGTTTAGTAAGGATTCATGACACAAAATAAAAAGAAAAAGAAGCAAAGACTCATATCATAGAAGACGCTCCAAGCAGAACTCATGATATGTGATGAATAAAAATATAACTCCAAGTAAAATACCGATGGTCGTTAGAAGAAAGAGGGGATGCCACTCAGGCATCCCCAAGCTTAGTTGCTTGCTTCTCTTTGGATAATAACTTGGGGTGCCATGGGCATCCCCAAGCTTAATCTCTTCTTACTCCTTATTCATTTATCCATCGTGATCTCCCCCAAAACTTGAAAACTTCAATCACACAAAACTCAACAAACCTTCGTGAGATCCGTTAGTATAACAAAGCACATCACTACTCTAAGTATTGTTGCAAACCCATTAATATTTTATTTTTGCATTATACATACTGTATTGCAACTTTTCTATGGCTCAACCACCCCGAAAGAGTCCATAGATTCATCAAAATAAGCACACAACGCAAGGAAAACAGAATCTGTCAAAAACAGAACAGTCTGTAGCAATCTGAAAACTTTGTATACTTCTGTAACTCAAAAAATTCTGAAAAATTAGGACAATGTAGGAAATTTGTATATCAATATTTTTTTAAAAAAATAAGAAGCATTCGTCAATTATGTGATTTTTTGAAAATTGTTCTTCTGGATGCAAAAGATTTTGTTTTCCAACAAGATCAAGTCAACTATCACCCAACATAATCCCAAAGGCTTTACTTGGCACAAACACTAATTAAAACATAAAAAACACAATCATAACAATAGCATAATTGTGGAAACACTCAAGAACAGAAAGAAAAAGAGAAAAATAAATTTTAATCATTGGGTTGCCTCCCAACAAGTGCTATCAATTTATGCCCCTAGCTAGCCATAATGCAAAGATACCGTAAAGTTAAGAACAAATAGAACTTGAAATACTCATTCTCGGGAGTACACGCAATAGGAGAAGAACCTCATTCTCTGGAGTACACACAATAGAGAAAGAACTACCCATAACGATAAAAAGGTGGCCAACGAGATTGCACGCAAAAACAGGTCTGACGAGAAAATGGCGAAAGAAAAATAGGGCAAACAAAACGACAAATTTTTGTGAAGTGGGGGAGATGACAACAAGAGGCAAATGGAAAATAATGTAAATTGCAAGGAGATAATATTTGTGATTAGGTACCTGGTAGATGTTGATGATGTCTCCCCGGCAGCGGCACCAGAAATTCCTTTTGATGCGGCTTAAACTATGTCAGTATTTCCCCAAAGAGGAAGGGATGATGCAACACAGCTACAGTAGGTATTTCCCTTAGTGATGAGGCCAAGGTTATCAAACTAGCAGGAGAACCACGCAACACCACGTGAACGGCTCTTGCACACAAAGAACAAGTACTTGCAACCCAACGTAAGAGAGGGGTTGACAATCCCTCACGGGTAAAAAGATAGGTAAAATTGTAGTAGATTGGATAGATAGATCTTACGGAAATGCGAGATAAAATGAATAACTAAAAATTGCAGTAAGGTATTTTTGGGTTTTTGGATTAATAGATCTGAAAATAAGAGCAAATAAAAATAGATCACGAAGGCAAATATAATAAGGAAGAGACCCGGGGGTCGTAGATTTCACTAGTGGCTTCTCTCAAGAAAAATAGCATACAACGGGTAAATAAATTACTGTTGGGCAATTGATAGAACTTCAAACAAATACTCATGATGATATCCAGGCAATGATCATTATATAGGCATCACATCCATGATTAGTAGACCGACTCTTGCCCACATCTACTACTATTACTCCACACATCGGTCGCTATCCAGCATGCATCTAGTGTATTAATGTCAGGGGGATGAACCCCGGGCAGGCAACGGAACCCGGATCCTTTTCAAAAACATCGGGGCCAGTATCGTGCCTAAAGCCGGCTCACGCTTGGCCGGAACCCGACCAAGTACCTCAACTCGGCCAAACTGCTTTGACCCAACCAAGACGGCAACCCAGCCCTGCTGGCTGGCGCAAGCCAGCCGAACCCGGTGAACCAAGACTTCTCCAGCAAGCCAGCTTTCCCATGGCGTGTTCCTCAACCCGGCCATGGGTTAGCTCCCGTCCCATCTAAGGTATGATGGGACGGGTCTCCACTAAAGGGATGAGCGCAACAACAATGCCCCACTAACTCCTCTGACCAGCGAAGGCGTGGCAACAGTGCCCACCTGCCCCGCTGACCAAGGCCAGCATGGCTACAACGCGCCCGTCGTCATTGCTGACGCCAGCAGACGGTGACCTAGCAGTGCACCACTATAGAGGACTCGACCCGGCCACTCTGTGACAATCGACAAGACAGAGAACAGTGCCTTCTGGCACACGGGGCCTGTGCCCGGAGAATTCGGCGAGCCCTGACACCCGGCGGGTCCCAGCACCTGCTTCCTAGACGATGACAACCCAACCCCACGGCTTTGTAACATTACCATTGTACCCCTGGGGGTTGACCTATAAAACCCCTCAGGAGCCCTCATGCATACGGGCGATCAGATCAGTAGCACACACCCACACACACACACACACCAGGAGAGGGAGCAGCCTAAGCCTTGGCCTGTCTTCCTTCTTCCTCCGAACAGATCTAGTAGCAACTCTGTACTGATACATATAAACCAAACTCGGTAGGAGTAGGGGTGTTATCTCTCCGACGAGCCCCGAACCTGGGTATGTCTTGCGTCCCTCGCTCGCTCATGCTGACATCGCCTATGGAGCCCACCGGTGACCTCGAGCCTCCTCCTCTCTTTAGCCATCCTTTGGCATCTGTCGTGCGCCCACCATGACAGTTGGCACCCACCATGGGGAAACTCGAGGTCCCTGCCGGAGATATGTTCCAGATGGGGCTCCTCTCCGACTCCGACGAGCTCGTCACACTGGCGGACGAAGTCATCGACGCACTCGCCGCCTCCTTCGCCGCGTTGCGCATCTCCGACATGCCCGCGGCCGACGAGTACCTCAGCGGTGTGCTCGGCGTCTCCGAATCCCCCATCTCCCTCGACAACGGTGCTTTTGCCGGGGCGATGGACCTCTACGTCCGGGTGGAGGTATTCACCGCCGACACCGGCACCACTTCTTCGTCCAGTGATGCAAGGAAAGGCCGCCGAGGCTAGGGTGCAGCGGATCGCGCCTACACACCCAACCCGCTGCGCGCCACGATGCAGGGCCTCTACGTTCCCATTGCCACCAACGTCGACGCCACCAACGTCGCCGAGAGTCAGGCTCGACTCGAGGAAGATGGCCAGCGCTTGCTGGACTTGTCTGAGACGCTCGCTGCCACGCAATGCCGTCTGGACTCCGCTCAGCGGGACCATGACGCCACCTACGGCTTCATGCCCAACGCCGCCGAGCCAAGCCGGGTCGCCGACATGTGGGCCCGGGGCGGTGCCATTGGCCACGCCTTTGGCGCAATCCCTCCCGTCTATGAAACCCCCATGAAGAATATGCATGCCGCCCAGGTGGCCGCAGTCGGCCTGGACCAGCTGCAGGGCGAGGAGCTGAAGGACCACCTGAAGCGGGTGAACGACTTCCTCGACGCGGCCAACACGCAGCCGGACCACCTCAACCAGCTCGCCAAGCCTACGAGATCCGCCTCACGCCACACCAACGACCCCGAGGACCAGCATAACATGGCATCCTCGCCACCCAGCATAGCTCATTCTGGCCGCACTCGGACCCGATGCAACCGCGCCCCGGCGACCACCGACGGCTTGGCCGACGAGCCGGCTCCAGAAGAACGGTGCTGACACGATACTCCCCCACCACCCGGCCGTCGTCCGGCTTCAGCTGACCTGGCCCCTCACGGTGCAGTCGCTAGCCGGCTAGGCCCACGCCCCATCGACGACACCGGCGCTCACCACCGCCTCGACCAACTCGCCCTCTCCTTGGAGCTAGAGGAGAACAACACAATCGGGCCGACTTGTTTTGGCCCACGCATCTGGGGTGAGCCCTTCCACAAAGGGTTCATGCTCCCTCGCGACACCCCCAAGTACAACGGCACCGTCAAGCCGGAGGACTGGCTCATCGACTACACCACCGCCATCGGCATCGCAGGCGGCAATTGTTGGGGAACGTAGTATTTCAAAAATTTCCTATGATCAAGCAAGATCTATCTAGGAGAATCATAGCAACGAGCAGGGAGAGTGTGTCCATGTACCCTCGTAGACCAAAAGCGGAAGCGTTTAGTAACGCGGTTGATGTAGTCGAGCGTCTTCGCGATACAACTGATCCAAGTACTGAATGCACGGCACCTCCATGATTAGCACACGTTCAGCTCGGTGACATCCCTTGTACTCTTGATCCAGCTGAAGCCGAGGGTGATTTTCATCACCACGACGGCGTGTTGACGGTGATGATGAAGTTACCGATGCAAGGCTTCGCCTAAGCATTACGACAATATGACCGAGGTGTAAAACTATGGAGGGGGGCACCGCACACGGCTAAAGATCAACTTGTGTGTCTATGGGGTGCCCCCTCCCCCGTATATAAAGGAGGGGCGGAGGAGGAGGGCCGGCCACAAGGGGCGCGCCCAAGGGGGGAAATCCTACTCCTAGTAGGAGTAGGTTTCCCCCTTTCCTTGTCCTAGTAGGAGAAGAAGGAAGGAGAGGAAGAAGAGAAGGAAAGGGGGGCCGCCCCCCTAGCCCTAGTCCAATTCGGTTTGGGCTAGGGGGGGCGCCACACCTTGGCGTGCCTCCTCTCTTCCACTATTAGGCCCATGAGGCCCAATAACTTCCCAGAGGGGGTTCCGATAACCCTTGGTACTCCGAAAGTTATCCGAAACGACCCGAACCATTACGGTGTCCGAATGTAGCCTTCCAATATATGAATCTTTATGTCTCGACCATTTAGAGACTCCTCGTCATGTCCGTGATCACATCCTAGACTCCGAACAACCTTTGGTACATCAAATCACATAACTCGTAATACATATCATCATCAAACGTTTAGCGTGCGGACCCTACGGGTTCGAGAACTATGTAGACATGACTGAGACACATCTCCGGTCAATAACCAATAGCGGAACCTAGATGCTCATATTGGCTCCTACATATTCTACGAAGATCTTTATCGGTCAAACTACATAACAACATGTGTTGTTCCTTTTGTCATCGGTATGTTACTTGCCCGAGATTCGATTGTCGGTATCATCATACCTAGTTCAATCTCGTTACTGGAAAGTATCTTTACTCGTTTCGTAATGCATCATCCCGTGACTAACTCATTAGTCACATTGCTTGCAAGGCTCATAGTGATGTGCATTATCGAGAGGGCCGAGAGATACCTCTCTGATACACGGAGTGACAAATCCTAATCTCAATCTATGTCAACTCAATAAGCACCTTCGGAGACATCTGTAGAGCATCGTCATAATCACCCAGTTACGTTGTGACGTTTGATAGCACACAAGGTGTTCCTCGGTATTCGGGAGTTACATAATCTCATAGTCAGAGGAACATGTATAAGTCATGATGAAACCAATAACAATAAAACTAAACGATCATTATGCTAAGCTAACGGATGGGTCTTGTCCATCACATCATCCTCTAATGATGTGATCCCGTTCATCAAATGAAAACACATGTCTATGGTCGGGAAACATAACCATCTTTGATTAATGAGCTAGTCAAGTAGAGGCATACTAGGGACACTCTGTTTTCTCTATGTATTCACACATGTACTAAGTTTTCGGTTAATATAATTCTAGCATGAATAATAAACATTTATCATGATATAAGGAAATATAAATAACAACTTTATTATTATTTCCTCTAGGGCATATTTCCTTCAGCAATCGCCGCCTCACCGTGCGCCACGTCCTGCTCATGCTCCAGGGCTTGGCAAGCACATGGTTGAACAGCCTGCCGGCGGGCAGCATTAACGCGTGGGTCGACTTCGAGCAGGACTTCGTACACAACGTCACCGACACCTACAAATGGCCCGGCCACCCTAGCCATCTCACCATGTGCTTGTTGGGGCCAACGTAGACCGGCCGCAAGTACCTTGCACACTGGACCGAGCTCCAGAAAAATTGCGAGGGCGTCCACGAAGTCTAGGCCATCCAATACTTTGCCAGCGGGTGTCGGGATGGCACCCTCCTCAAGCGGAAGCTCTTGCGCTCCGAGCCGGCCACCATGGCCACACTCATGGTGATGGCGGACAAGTATGCCAACACTGACTCCGCCATCAAGATCCAGGTGGTGCTGGACGAAGCTGGCAAGGCAAAGCCGGTCCCCCCTCCCAAGCCGGCTGGCGAGAGCAGCCCCTAGCAGAACAACAAGCGCAAGACCGACTAGCCGGCTCAGCGCTACGACAACCACCTTGTCATGGCTGCCGAACATGCACCCACGGCCGAGTCGACCGCCAAATGCCGACAGACCGACAAGACAGCATGGTAGCCTGCCACGAGCTTTGAGGAGATGCTCAACGCTCCCTACAAGCACCACAGTGGCGCGAGGCCGTCCACGCACACGCTCCGGCAATGCGCCATCACCAAGCGCATCATGAGGGGCAAAATCCCGCCCCCTCTGGCTCCGGCTATAAGAGCGGGGTTGCCGCCTCCGCCTCCACCTCTGGCTAACGGCACGATGCACGATGACGTCTACCCCGACCAGAACGCGACCCATGTCATCTTCACCAGCCTTGGCGACGACAAACGCAGCGAGCGCCTGCTCCGGTAGAAGGTGAACACCGTCATCCCGGCCGAGCCGGAGTACATGCATTGGTTGGAGCGCCTGGTCACCTGGGCTCGGGAAGACCACCCGGCCATCATGCTGAATCCGGGTGGCTACGCTCTTGTCCTCGACCCCAACATTGTGGCGCCCCGAGGCACGTGCAAGTTCTCCCAGGTCCTCATCGATGGCGGTAGCATCATCAACATCCTCTACCGCGACACCATAACCAAGGTCGGCCTTGAGGAAAAAGACTTGGAGTGGACCCGTACGATCTTCCACGACATTGTGCCCGGCCTCTCCTGCTCTCCCATTGGCCGGATCTGGCTCAACGTCCTGTTTGGAGCTAGCGACCACTTCCGACACGAGCCGCTCTGGTTCGAGGTGGTGGACCTGTCCAGCACGTATCATGCGCTGCTGGGCCGGCCGACTCTCGCCAAGTTCATGGCGGTCCCCCACTACGCATGTTTGAAGATGAAGCTGTCGGGTCTCAAGGGCCTCATCCCCATCACCGGCGACTACCGCAAGTCCCTGGACTGCGCCCAAGCCGGCACCAAACTGGCTGAGTCGCTGGTCATAGTCGAGGAGCGGCACCAGCTCGATCGGATCGTCGCGCTGGCCAACGAGACGCCGGCCGTGCCAGCTTCGGCCAAGGAGCCGACCGACGAGGCTTCGTTCCAGCCCTCCAAGGAGACCAAGAAGGTCAAGCTGAACCCAGAAGACCCCAGCTGCAGCAAGTACGTCATCATGGGCAACCACCTCGACAACAAATAGGAAGGCGAGCTCGTCGACTTCCTCCGTGAGAATTGAGATATGTTCGCACGGACCCCGAAGGACATGCCGGGTATTCCAAGGAAGTACGCCGAGCACAAACTCCACGTCCGCAAGGACGCCAAGCCTGTCTGTCAACCCCTACGTCGTTTCTCTGAAGAGAAGAGAAGAACCATCAGTGAAGAGGTCGCCAAGCTCCTAGCGGCCAGCTTCATCATGGAAGTGTTTCACCCCGAGTGGCTGGCCAACCCAGTCCTTGTCCTGAAGAAGAACAAGACATGTCGCATGTGTATAGACTACACCAGCCTGAACAAGGCCTACTGAGGGAGTCCTGGACTAAGGGGTCCTTGGGCGTCCGACCAGTTATCCATGGGCCGGACTGATGGGCTGTGAAGACCTAAAGGCCGAAGACTGCATCATGTCCGGATTGGACTCTACTTGGCGTGGAAGGCAAGCCTGGCAATCAAAGATTCCTTCTTATGTAACCGACTCCATGGAAACCCTAGATCCCATCGGTGTCTATATAAACCGAAGGGGATAGTCCGGAAAGGAGGACACATATACTCATTACCATATTCATAGGCTAGACTTCTAAGGTTTAGCCATTACGATCTCGTGGTAGATCAACTCTTGTAATACTCATATTCATCAAGATCAATCAGGGAGTAGGGTATTACCTCCATAGAGAGGGCCCAAACCTGGTTAAGCATCGTGTCCCTTATCTCCTGTTACCATCGATCCTAGATGCACAGTTCGGGACCCCCTACCCGAGATCCGCCAGTTTTGACACCGACATTGGTGCTTTCATTGAGAGTTCCACTATGCCGTCGACAAAAGGTTTGATGGCCCCTTCAATCGTAAATAACGATGCCGTCCAAAGAGGAACCTTCGTCCCTGGATAGATCTTCATATTCGGCGGCTTCGTACTGCAGGCCAACTCACTTGGCCATCTGGAGCAGATCGACAGCTACGCCCCTGGCCATCAGGTCAGATTCAGAAGCTTGAATTATGTCGCAGACATCCGTGGAGATTTGATCTTCAACGGATTCGAGACCGCGGAAACCGCTCCCCATCGCCTCGATGAACATGGCTTAAACCTATCATCAGGCTGCATCCAGGAGATAGCTCCTGTAATAGCTGTGGCCTCAAATCCGGAGCAGATCAAGTCGCCCGAAGGTGGGAAGCTCGACTGTCGGTGTCAAAACCGGTGGATCTCGGATAGGGGGTCCCGAACTGTGCGTCTAGGCCGGATGGTAACAGGAGGCAAGGGACACGAAGTTTTACCCAGGTTCGGGCCCTCTTGATGGAGGTAAAACCCTACGTCCTGCTTGATTAATATTGATGATATGGGTGTTACAAGAGTAGATCTACCACGAGATCAGAGAGGCTAAACCCTAGAAGGTAGCCTATGGTATGATTGTATGTTGTGATTGTTGTCCTACGGACTAAAACCCCTAGGTTTATATAGACACCGGAGAGGGTTAGGGTTACACAAGGTCGGTTACAAAGGAGGAGATATCCATATACATATTGCCTAGCTTGCCTTCCACGCCAAGTAGAGTCCCATCCGGACACGAGACGAAGTCTTCAATCTTGTATCTTCATAGTCTAACAGTCTGGCCTATGGAGATAGTCCGGCTGTCCAGAGACCCCCTAATCCAGGACTCAATCAGTAGCCCCCGAACCAGGCTTCAATGGCGATGAGTCCGGCGCAAGTTGTCTTCATCATTGCAAGGCGGGTTCCTTCTCCAAATACATTACAGAAGAAGTTGAATACGAGGATAGTGTCCGACCCTGCAAAATAAGTTCCACACTCCACCGTAGAGAGAATAATGTTTTCGCAGATCTAATTCGTTAGCTTGTTTTGGCAACACGACATTACGTCATGGCCCGGTGATCATTTAAACCGTTTCTTTTAACCAGCCCTGCACATAACGCGAGGCAGTTTTTCGACACGTCTTGTCAAAGCAGAGATCGTGTCCCCTTATTACGGGATTCTCATCAATATGGGCGTCGGTAACCCAACCGCGCCATCAATTACGACGCTTGGGGGATAAACGAGTTTTACCAGGCAAGTGGGGACGCTTAGTTTTGTCCGCCCATATAAAGGGATAAGGATTCACCTTTCTATCCACGACTTCTTCCTCCTCTGCTCATCCGCTCCCGCACACTCGAGCTCTAGTGCCCAAGCCCTCACTTCCATCTCAACCTTCTCCAACCATGTCCGGAGCGGGAGGCAAGTGGATGGTCTCCTCCGTCATGGAGGTAGACGTCAAGAAACTGAGGAGAGCCGGATACCTGCCCGACGACATCGCACACCGGCTCCCAGATGAGGGGCAACTCATCCCCACCCCCAGGCCCCATGAGAGGGTTGTATTCCTCACCCATTTCTTCCGCGGAATGGGATTCCCTCTCCATCCCTTTGTCTGGGGGCTCATGTTCTATTACGGCCTGGATTTCCATGATCTGGCCCTGAACTTCATCCTCAACATCTCGGCGTTTATCGTCGTGTGCGAGGCCTTTCTCCGCATCAAGCCCCACTTCGGCCTATGGCTGAAGACCTTCAACGTCAAGCCAAAGGTGGTGGGCGGCTGCCAGGCGGAGTGCGGAGGCGCCATGGTGGGCAAGATGCCCAACATAACATGGCTCGAGGGCTCCTTTGTGGAAACAATAAAGGGGTGGCAATCGGGGTGGTTCTATATCACCGAGCCACGTGACCCTGCATGGGTAGCGGCCCTCGAGTTCCGATCTGGCACCCCCATGCGGCTCACCTCCTGGAAGGAGAAGGGCCTGTCCTGGGGTAATTCAAAAGAGCTGACCGGACTCCAGACATGTATTCAAAACATGGTGGGCAAGAAGCTCAAGCTCGTCAACATAGTCCAGGTCATGCTCATCTGCCGAATACTCCCGTGCCAACAATGCAAGTTTACCTTGTGGGAGTTCAATCCGGCGCAGCACTGAACTCTGAATAGGCTCTTCGATACGACTCATGAAGATGCCTGGAGGGTGCTGTTCAAGAGCGCTGAGGTCCCTCGCCCCATCACTGAGGATCGCGGATTCAGCGCGAAGCACCACGCTAGTGCGGTAAGTTGTTTTACCTTTCACATGATACTTATTTTCTATATAGATTGACTCTATGCGGGATCTAAACTCCCGTGCCGTTAACAGGACTGGCAGAAGATGGCCGGACAAATCAACTGTCTGGCTCCCTTGCCCGAAGGCCCTGCGGATGCCCTTCTGGAGAAGATGTTGACTCCGGCCCCTTATAAGGTGCCTGAGAAGACCAAGAAGGCCAAGGGAGCTCGAAAGAGTTCCCGACGCCAGGCGTTGTCGGACTCACCGTCCGATGACTCTGCGGCGCACTCTTCCCCCGAATACGAGGAAGAGGAAGAAGAGGCTCCCCCAGCGACTGGGGGAGACAAGAAAAGGAAGGCCGCCCCAACTGGGGAGGCCGGAGGGTCCAAGAAGGGAAGGACTCTCCTTCCGGACAGCTGCACCGCCGCCGACAAAAGTGAAGACGAGTGGTTGCCCAGGGCCAAGCCCCAGGGGAGATCGTAAGTATTCGGATACCAAAGTAACCCATAGGATTCCTTTGTTGCATAGCTTTCCCTAATCGCCGAACATAATTACGCAGGCCGCCGTGAGCCAACATCGAGGTATCATCGGACGGCTCCCTGGGTTCGTCGGACATGGATAGCGATCCAGTCCCGACTGCCACCTCCCTCATCCTGCCGACGATGCCGAGGTGTTGTCTCAAGAGGCATCGGATCGAGGGGAGGCAGTCCCGGAGGCGCCTCAAGGCGACCTTCCAGACTCCGGGAGCAGAGGGGACGGGGCCCCTGAGAGCTCCGAGTTCGGCCCTCAGCCGAACACCGCGCCGGAACCTCCAGCGGTTCCGGGCTCGGGCAGGCTGTCTCCTTCTAAGAGGGGTGAGACGCCTATGCCGGCGACCTCTGTCCATCCAGAGGTGCCGGACAATCTGTTGGAAGCGCTTCGCAGCGCTTCCATCAAGGAGGAGCACTGCACTATCATGAGTGCGGTGATCCAGAAGGTTCAGTCCGCCAAGAGCGGATTGACTAAAGCCTGTACTAGCCTTCTAACAGGCTTCGAGGTAAGTGTTTTAAAATTTAGTAGAAGTATTACCGCATAGATAGTAGCCCCTGATGCTTTGTTCGGTGTTCACAAAGAAAAGCTGAACAGAAGATCAAATAATATTGCAGGAGTCTAATATAAGTATGTCAATATGCATATGCAGGCTTCTCTGCTGGTGTCCGCCGCACTAACTGCGGAGGTCGCCGTACTGCGGAGGGTAAGTAATGCCCCGTCTATAGATATATGTATACAAAAAAGGACGCGATTGCAAAATGACAGGATCATTGTATGTTTTGCCAGGGGCCACGACCGAGGTGGCGACCCTGAAGCAAGTGCTAACCAAGGCCAAAGATACAGCGGACAAGGAGCGCACCGAGCGAGAGAGGCACGAGGCTCGGGTGGGCGAGGTGCAGCAAGAGCTCCAGGCTCTCGTGACGAAGAATGAGGCGTTGGAGCTTGACTTGAAGACGCGAGAGTCTGAGCTTGCCGCGGCCCGTGAGAGCGCGAAGAGTGCCAAGGCCTAGGCCCAGAAGGCCCTTCACGAGATTGACGCGATGAAGAAGATAGCGGCGGGTAAGGCTTTCTATATGCAAAGCAAGCATGTAAAGGTGAATTACCGATTACTTACCCGAATCCGGAGCTCTTCAGGAGCATTCGCAGATTTGCCTCTCAGTGTGTCCGATGCCGCACAATTCTACCAGGCTGAGGACGAAGCTCGATGGAGAAGCTGTTCTGGTCTTAGTATGCTGAGGCCGAACATCCAGTGCCAATGAGCGACCAGCTGAAGCAGATGGCCGAGCTACATAAGGCGGCCGATCAGGCCATGAAGGGCTTCATAGTCCGGTTGTGGCCTGGCGACGCCCTTCCGAACAGCTTCTTCGGCTTGGTGAGGCGGCTAGTGAATGCCTGCCCACGGCTGGAGGTCGTCAAGCGATCCGTCCGCATTGAAGGTGCACGCCGGGCTTTCGCCCGTGTAAAAATGCAGTGGGTCAAGCTAGACGCCGTGAAGCTGATCAAGGAGGGGCCGCCGGAGGGCAAGGAGCACCGCCACCCCGAGATGTACTATGAGGGTGTTCTGCCAGGTGCCCATCTTATCACGGATGAGTGTTCACGAAATGTAATATTTGAATGAGACTTGCTCGTTTGGTCCTGTATGTATGGAAACTTATATCGTATTCGCTATGCAATGCTTGTTAGAATTTAAAATATTACCTTCTGTTTGGCTGTTTATCCAATCTGAGAGATGGCTAGTCCTCGGCTTCTGCCCCCATGCCACGAGTGCTGGGGTGTTCGGGATAAACCTGAGCACTCTTGTTCCCATGTTTGGGTCCTTCGAGGGAGGTGTTCAGCACAACGAACAAGGCAACCGGACTAATGATGCTTTATCACTCTCACTTAGCCATAGAATTCTATAATTTTAAATTTCGGTGAAGCCCCTGGTATCCAGAAGGCCGAATTCGGGGCGCGATACACGCCTATAAGACGGACAGAGCCGGCCCCTCGCCCTAAGCGGCATAAGTCTTTAAGGACTCGAAAAACCTCGCCGAACAGCAACCAGTCTCTCACCTTATCATGACAGTCAGTTTTAGCTTTCTCTACTGAGGTGCTCAGCCCGGCAGAACGGGGGCACAATCGCAGTAGTTCTCCTAGCGCTACCTTAGCCGATAGAGCGGAACATAAGGTACCAAAGCATAGGAGCCGGGCAAACCCAACATTTGACCAAAGACATGATTCGGAGCTGATGCATATAATGCTATAAGTTCGGGGTGCCACACTTGTGAAAGTGTTCGGACTTTTCACACCATATTGTGGGTACGTGAGCCCCTGGTGCATTGGCCGTACCAGAGTGTACGGTTGCAAGGCGTCGTTAATGAACACACACACACACACACACACACACACACATATATATATATATATATATATATATATATATATATATATAACAAAAATGCAATAATAGTCGTAATGTCATGCATTGTTTATTAAAAATTGCATTAAAGCAGAGTGATACAGATGGTGCAATAAGCAAAAGAGTAGGACTATGTCCCTTCCAAGGGCGAGCTAAGGAATGATATGAAATCTGTAATCAACCTGGGAATTTCGTTGTATGACGTAGTTGTCTGCCTCCTTGGTTGCTGTATCATGTGTTCGGCAATAGAGCTGCCGGACAGTGTTTCTAGAGATTAAAGTCCTGAAAGAAAAAAATAACCAAACGGGAAGCCCCTAGTGCGGTTTAGGCCGCGTTTTGGGGCGTGCCACAGTTGTGCCCCCCTCCCCACCTGTGCCCATGGTATTTTTAATGCGTAATTATGTACGCGTGGCACGAATAACGCCGTTGGGCTGGGATTGGGGTGGCCGCCGTATTGCTACACGAGCTCAGATCGCGCCAGGCGGTCTGTCTGCCGATTGCCCCGAGCGTGCTTGAAGGTGTCCGGGCTTTGAAATGCCGAACTGGTAGACTGCCTTGAGAGGCTGCTTTGCGCTTCTGCTGCAAGGGCCGCGGTGTGCTCCTCTGTTCGGAGAGAGTGTTCTGTGTTTCCATTGACTGTAATAACTCCGTGAGGTCCTGGCATCGTGAGCTTTAGGTATGCATAATGTGGTACCACATTGAATCTAGCAAATGCGGTTCGTCTGAGCAGCGCGTGATAACCACTGCGGAACGAGACTATATTGAAGATTAACTCTTCGCTTCGGAAGTTATCCGGGGATCTGAAGACCACTTCTAGTGTAATTGAGCCTGTGCAGTGGGCCTCTATGCCAGGAATGACACTTTTAAAGGTCGTTTTTGTGGGTTTGATCCTTGAGGGGTCTATACCCATTTTGCGCACTGTGTCCTGATAAAGCAGGTTCAGGCTGCTGCCGCCATCCATAAGGACCCGAGTGAGGTGAAATCCGTCGATGATTGGGTCTAGGACCAGTGCGGCGAATCCGCCATGACGGATACTAGTGGGGTGGTCCCTGCGATCGAAGGTGATCGGACAGGAGGACCGAGGGTTGAACTTTGGGGCGACTGGCTCCAATGCATATACGTCCCTGAGCGCACGCTTCCGCTCCCTCTTGGGGATGTGGGTTGCGTATATCATGTTCACCGTCTGCACTTGCGGGGGAAACCTCTTCTGTCTTCCAGTGTGCGGCTGCCGGGGTTCTTCCTCGTCATCGCTATGCGACCCCTTGTCCTTGTTTCCGGCAATTAACTTGCCGGCCTGCTTGAACACCCAACAATCCCTGTTGGTGTGATTGGCTGGCTTGTCTGGGGTGCCATGTATTTGAGACGAGCGATCGAGTATACGGTCCAAGCTGGACGGACCCGGCGTACTTTGTTTGAATGGCTTTTTCTGCTGACCGGGTTTAGAGCCTTTGAATCCGGCATTGACTGCCGTATCCTCAGTACTTTCGCTATTAATGCGGCGCTTATGCTTGTTGCTACGTGACCTACTATTGCCGTCCTTGGTATCTGAGGTACCATGGTCCTTTGATATGTTATTACTGCGAGCCAACCAGTTGTCTTCTCCCGCACAAAAGCTGGTCATGAGCGTCGTGAGAGCTGCCATAGATTTTGGCTTTTCCTGACCAAGGTGCTGGGCTAGCCACTCGTCTCGGATGTTGTGCTTGAAAGCCGCTAAGGCCTCCGCATCCGGACAGTCGACGATTTGATTTTTCTTTGTAAGGAACCGTGTCCAGAATTGCCAGGCCGACTCTTCTGGCTGCTGAATTATGTGGCTCAAGTCATCGACGTCTGGTGGTCGCACATAAGTGCCCTGAAAGTTGTCGAGGAATGCGGCCTCCAGATCTTCCCAACAGCTAATGGAGTCTGCTGGCAAGCTATTAAGCCAATGCCGTGCTGGTCCTTTGAGTTTTAGTGGGAGGTATTTGATGGCATGTAAGTCATCACCGCAGGCCATGTGGATGTGGAGGAGGAAGTCCTCAATCCATACTGCGAGATCTGTTGTGCCGTCATATGATTCAATGTTTACAGGTTTGAAACCTTTTGGGAATTGATGTTTCATTACTTCGTCTGTGAAGCATAAGGGGTGTGAGGCGCCTCTGTATTGGGCTATATCGTGACGCAGCACGAATGGGTCGGATTTGATTTTACTGTATCCGGCGTGACGTTTACTGTCTCGCAGAGTGGTGCGCCCTCGTGATCCGTAGATCGATCTTGAATGCTTTGCTTTTTCCTCCGATATGTCTCGCAGGTCTGGCGTATCTCCCCATGCCTTTTTATTTGAATGGTGTTGGGGTGGGGGCTGAGCTTTTGGCTGGAATGCCTCTCTATCGCGGCCATGAGGTGGCCGATCAGCCGTATCATACGCTTCTTCCTCCAGTCGGGGTAGTAACCTGTGCCTTGGGTAACTCTTGGAGGGACGCTCGAGTTTATATTCCTCGGCCGCGAGGACTTCATTCCATTTGTCAGCTAGCAGATCTTGATCAGCTTGGAGCTGTTGCTGCTTTTTCTTCAGGCTATTTGCCGTGGCCATAAGCATGCGCTTGAAGCGCTCTTGTTCGACGGGATCCTCTGGTACGGCGAATCATCATCGCCGAGGCTTGCCTCGTCTTTGTAGGGGGGCATGTAATTGTCATCCTCCTCCTCTCTGCCAGCCGCTCTCTCAGGAGAACTGGCTCCTTCATCCTCCTGCTCTAAATCTTGCTGGAGGGGATTGTTGCTATCTTTGGCGCTATTCGGAGTGTTATTATCTCCTGTGCCGGTATCACCACTTTTGCTTTGGCGGGATTTAGAGCGGCGCCGCTGACGTCGGTGCTTGGGTTGCTTCTTGGAGGGGTCATCCTCCGCTATCTCGTCGCCATTGCCTTCATTGGGTGTATCCACCATGTATATGTCATACGATGAGGTGGCTTTCCAGTGCCCTATAGGTGCTAGTTCATGTTCGTCTCCTACATCATCGTCCATACCGTCGATGTCTTCGGAGTCGAAGTCGAGCATGTCGGTTACATCATCGACAGTGGCTACAAAGTGGGTGGTGGGTGGGCGTCGAATTTCTTCGTTGTCCGCATCCCAATCCTGTTGGCCATAATCTGGCCAGGGCTCTCCTGACAAAGAGAGAGACCTTAGTGAATTCAGAATGTGGCGGAAGGGCGAGTGCTGAAAGATATCCGTGGCAGTGAATTCCATGATCGGCGCCTAATCGGATTCGATTGGCAGGGGCGCGGATGGTTCGGGGTCCGGAAGAGAGTCCGGCACCTTGGAGTCACGGGCTGCGCAGAGGATTATGCTGGTGTTTGGCTCGACCGACGTCGAGACTACAGCCCCTGAGGCGGTGTCTAGCCACCCGTCCTCAATTGGCGCAGTTGGCTCCGAGCTAAGGGTCAGAGCTGATGCGGGCGCGGCCTCTGGGGTACCGTCTGGTGGCAGAGCTAGGCCATACCCATCGCGACGGTGCGGCGCGCCCGGCTGTAGCTCGAATCCGTCGAAGATCAACTCCCCGCGGATGTTGGCCGTGTAATTCAAACTTCCAAATCTGACCTGATGGCCAGGGGCATAGCTTTCAATCTGCTCCAGATGGCCAAGCAAATTAGCCCGTAGTGCAAAGCCGCTGAATACGAAGATCTGTCTAGGTAGAAAAGTCTCACCTTGGACCGCATCATTATCGATGATAGTAGGAGCCATCAAGCCTAACAACGACGACACAAAGGAACTCTCAATGAAAGCACCAATGTCGGTGTCAAAATAGGCGGATCTCGGGTAGGGGGTCCTGAACTGTGCGTCTAGGCCGGATGGTAACAGGAGGCAAGGGACACGAAGTTTTACCCAGGTTCGGGCCCTCTTAATGGAGGTAAAACCCTACGTCCTGCTTGATTAATATTGATGATATGGGTGTTACAAGAGTAGATCTACCACGAGATCAGAGAGGCTAAACCCTAGAAGCTAGCCTATGGTATGATTGTATGTTGTGATTGTTGTCCTACGGACTAAAACCCCTCGGTTTATATAGACACCGGAGAGGGTTAGGGTTACACAAGGTCGGTTACAAAGGAGGAGATATCCATATACGTATTGCCTAGCTTGCCTTCCACGCCAAGTAGAGTCCCATCCGGACACGAGACGAAGTCTTCAATCTTGTATCTTCATAGTCTAACAGTCCGGCCTATGGAGATAGTCCGGCTGTCCGAAGACCCCCTAATCCAGGACTCCCTCATCGACCCCATCATGGGGGCTTCCGATTTCACGGTGCTGGAGCCGCACGTAAATTCCACTTCATACGGTATCTGCATCAACAGAACCTCGGACTCGCCTCCGAGGTCGAGCTCTGAGCCCTGCGAGCCCGCGTATACCGAACTCGATCGGTTATCGATCTTCAAGTTCAACGCCACGCCGCAGATGTCTTACAACACTCGCCCATGGGTGACATACTAAACTCGCTAAAAGACCTATCCCTGGCAAACGACTCATCATCAAACTATGTTCGGTTTGAACTTTCAGTGGACGATGGTGAATTTTGTTTCCCACCCGCCACCCACCTCATAGCCACTGTTGAAGACCTAACCAACATGACCGGCCCCCGCCCCGAAGACACCGACGGTGGGGACGATGATAAGGGGCAGGGCCAGAGCTTACTACCCGCTTGACACGGGATGGCCACTTCATGGTATGACATGTGTATGATAGACACACCTTACGACGCTCTCGACGATGACAAGGAGGATCCGGTCGAGAATAAACCACGTGGTACACAGCCCGGACACCGGCGCTCTAGGTCACATCGCCCAAGAGAAAACACTGCCAGCACCAGAGAAGACGATACTCCGGACAACAAAGACCCTGTTGAGGTAGAATCCGAGCAGGAGGAACAGGAAGGCGGGCAAGACAGCTCTGAGGAATAGACCACATATGGGGACTCAGAGGACAGCAATTATCTCCCACTCTCCGAGGAAGAGGAGACCCTCGGCAACAAGGATTTTATCATGCCCAAGGAACCCCTCGAGCAGGAGCGCTTCAAACGCTGGCTTATAGCCACTGCAAGGAGCCTAAGAAAGAAGCAGCTGCAGCTTCAAGCAAACCAAGATTTGCTCAATGATAGATGGACTGAGGTCTTGGCCGCTGACGAATACGGCCTTAGCAGCCCAGTCAAAAGCCACCCCAAGAATAGGTGGCTCCCTCAATACGATGGTAGAGCGATGGAACCCATACCACCATCGAACAATGTGGCGGGCCGACCATAGTTTGGTCCAGACAAAGCAACAGCCCAAGCAGAGCACCATACCAACCCATCCGACATTCAAAACAAAACAGCTCGGGGGAATACCCGCGATATCAACCAAGACATGGAGGGTAGAGCAGGACGCACAAGATTGGTGTACAGATCACGAAGATATACCCCGACCGATGATGATGGCCGCTTATTCGGATGCTATAAAGCCGACCATGACTGGTTCGAGCACCGTAAACGGAGCCCGCCGGAGGTGCTTCATAGTGTGGCCCAACATAGAGGAGCCGCACACCCTCTCTGCTTCTCTAACGAAGTAATGGAGCATGAATTTCCAGACAGGTTTAAACCCATCAACATCGAATCATATGATGGAACAATAGATCCCGCGGTATGGATCGAGGATTACCTCCTCCATATTCACATGGCCCGTGGAGACGACCTCCATGCTATTAAATACCTACCTCTCAAGCTTAAAGGGCCAGCTCGATACTGGCTAAACAGTTTGCGAGAAAATTCCATTGGCAGCTCAGAAGATTTGGAAGACGCCTTTCGAGACAACTTCCAAGGAACATATGTCCGACCATTATACGCCGATGACTTAAGTCACATTGTCCAGGAGCCCGGCGTGTCAGCCAGGGAGCTCTGGACCAGGTTCTTAGTCAAAAAGAACCAAATTGTCGACTGTCTGGGTGCAGAAGCCCTTGCGGCCTTCAGACATAGCGTCCGCGATGAATGGCTAGCACGTCACCTCGGCCAAGAAGGACCCAAATCCATGGCAGCCCTTACCGCTCTAATGACCCGCTTCTGCGCGGGAGAAGATAACTGGCACATCGCTCCATTCTCAGTAAGTCTCATCTAAACCAATCTTTCATACTCTTTCAACAATAAGTACGACCTTAACGGCTGCTCTGCAGATACACCTCGGCATACCCTGCCAGGGGCTCGGCATGGGAACGAATGAGCTGCCAGTAAAAGTCTGAACAACTCTATAGCGTACTTCGGCGTCGCAAGTTTTGCCTTATATGCAACATCTCAGATCATTTTCTTGGGTCAATAGTTGGGTTGCCCGGCTCCTGTGTTTGCTACCCTACGTTCTGCTCTATCGGCTAGGGTAGTAAAGGGAGAACTACTGCGATTGTGCCCTGGCCAAGACCAGATGAGCACCTCAGTAGAGAAAGCCGAAAACTGACTGTCATGATGCGGCGAGAGCTGGTCAACCACTTGACGACTTATTGGAATCTTCTCCGTGTAACATGAGGGATCTTTTTCAGATCAGATATGCAAGGCACCACACGCCGCATACACACCAGGGGCTATGTCATAGCCCCACCATAAAACTCCTATGGTTATGTGAAAGTGTTAACGCCTTATAGTCCGATTGCCTGGTTCGTCGCATTATCACCTCCTTCATGGACCAAGATGTTGGATAAAGAGTGATTAAATGTTTTTCCGAACACCCCCGTACTTCCTAGAGGGGGCTGAAGCCGACGACTAGAAAACTTTCAGATTATATTAAAACGACCGCACAAGAGGAATTCAAGATCTTCGAGCAAAACATAAATACATTAACTATAAAGTTGTCTCTTACAATCATCATACAACTCACTCGAACATTATGTTTTTCGAGCATTGACCCTCTATCGAGCGGGCGGCCTCGAGGACGTCTTCAAAATAACTCTCCGGTTCTGGACGGTCCCTGCCTTCAGGCGGAACCTTCGTGGCGACGTCGATGGCCCTCATCTTCCCCCAGGATGTCTTGACTCGGGCAAGCGCCATCCGTGCACCTTCAATGTATGCCGATCGCTTCGCAGGATCGATTCACGGCACCACGTCGACAAGCTTCTACACCAAGACAAAATAGCTACTCGGCACAGGCTCGGTTGGCCACAGTCGGATTATAACATCCTTCATGGCAGCGCCAGATACCCTATGAAGTTCAGCCCATTGGGGCATCTGTTCATTGAGCAGCAGCGGGCGCTTCAACGCACCGAACTGTGACCAAAAAAGCTTCTCCATTGCATATCCAACTCGCGCTTGGTAATACCGCTCTGCATCGGAAGAACTCTTCGGCAAGTCCAAATACTCGTCCGGAGAACTCCACACTTGGTTCAGTTGAGCATAGTCCGGGTCGCCGAACTTAGTCTGCAGCAGAGAAGGCTTTCCAGCCACTATCTCTTTAGCCTGCCGAAGCTCCTCATGGAGTGCTCTGGACTCTGATCGCGCTTCTCTTGCCTCCTGTCGGGCCTTGTCCAGTTCAGCCATTAAGGCTTTATTCTCCTTCTCAAGAAATTCGTAGCAGGCAATAGCATTCTCCACAGCGAGTGTCATCATGGATACCTTCTCCTCGCCCTTGCATCGCGCAGCTTGTTCGGCCTTCAGTTCAACCGATGCCTCTTCAGCAGCAGCATCACTAAGCCGGGCCCGCTCCTTGGCCTGGACTAGCTCCGCCCGAAGAGCCTCCACGGCGGCAGCACCATCTGCATTCCATGCGCATTTCATATAAAGCACTTTCCTGCGTCAAGCACACTGGTGTAAAGAATGCTCAAAATACATACCTTGCGAGTCGTCAAGACGCATGTTGATCAATGCAAGGTCATCCTCCGCAATATCCAGCTTTTGCTGAAGTTCGGCCACTTTCGTATTCCGGGCAGCCACAAGAGGGGAAGCAACCTGTATTTCAAATTAAACCAAGGTTAATATCTGAGCATATCTCTTTGATCCTCCGATCGCTTCCTTTGGAAGACAATCCGAGTCTCAGGGGCTACTGCATATACAACAGGTGCATTCTGTCAATAAAATCCAATTGACAAAACTACATCACAAACCTCGAAACCTCTTAGAAGGCTCGTGAAGGCCTCGTTCAATCCACTCTTCGCAGATAGAACCATTTTGACCACCGTAGCCATCAAGGTACGATGCTCTTCTAAAATGGATGCTCATCGTAGCAAGCCCATCAGCATGTCCGGCGCTCCTATGTCTTCGGAAACCGCCGCCGGAGTACGACATTCCTGTGAAGGAACCCGCTTACTTGCCTCCAGAATCGTCTCCGGCTATAAACCAGACGGTTCGAGGATGCCAGTCTTGATCCTGGAACCCCGAGTGACAGAGGCACCGCCTTTGGGTAACACCTTCTTCGCTTCTTGTACTACTTGGTGTTCAGGAGGAGCCTGTCGGGATGATACCTCGGTATCATCTCCCCTATTAGGCGATGTGGCCGGAGAAGGCGTGTCACTCTCCATCATCTCCGGAAGAAGATCTCCTGAGGAGGAGGACGATTGAGAAGCACCAGACGTTAACCTGCGCGGACGAACATATATCGGATGATTACTTCACTAATAGGAAAAGAATGAGGTGCGTTTAAAGTACCCCATCCTCGCTTACGGTCTGCCTCGAGGTTCGTCCTTGTCATCAAACTCTATGGCATCCTCGCTCGCCCGACCCAAGCAACTCGACGATGGCATTTTTCCTCTCTTGGAAGGATTCCCCTCCTGATCTTCGGAGGCGACCCTCTTCTTGCCCTGGAGGGCCCCCTCTGCAGTCTTGCCCTTGGGAAAAAGGATTTCGGTTTCCCCGAACGCAGCCACCTGGTACGGTGTCGGGATCAGCATTCTCGTCAGCAGGTCGGTCGCAGGGCCTTCGAGAAGAGGTGCTGGACACCAGATTAGCACCGCTTTCTTTATCCAGTCCTGTATAGGGATGGATTGTTCAGTATCTTGTTAAGAGATGCCTGAATGGAAGGTGCTCGGCTATCAAATACTTACCGAAGTGTCCGGATGATTGCAATCAAGGCCAACATCTTTGGTGGTGTCCGGCCATTGCTCTCGTTCCCCAAAATATAATTTCCACATTCCTTCATGCGTAGTGCCGAAGAAGTGCTGTAGAGTCCGCCGCCCTTCTGGGTTAAACTCCCACATACGAAGGGGCCGCCACTGACATGGCAGGATCCGGCAGACTACCATTATTTGAACAACGTTCACAAGATCGATGCCCTTCTCGGTAAGGCTCCGGATGCGACCTTGCAGAGTCTGCACTTCATTGACGGATCCCCAGTCCAATCCCTTATTGACCCACGAAGAAAGCTGAATTGAAGGGCCGGGCCGGAACGCAGGTGTAGCCGCCCACTTGGGGCCCCGCGGCTCGTTGATATAAAACCATCCCTGCTGCCATATATTGGAAGATTTGGTGAAAGATCCTTCGGGCCAAACCATGCTGGCCAGCTTGCCTATTATGACGTTGCCGCACTCTGCCTGCTCCTCCTCTGCCACCTGCGGCCTCACATCAAAGGTCTTGAGCCACAAACCAAAGTGTGAGGAGTCCGGAGTAAGGCCTCACACATGATGATAAATGTCAAGATGAGGAGAACAGAGTCCGGGGCCAGATCATGAAAATCTAGCCCATAGTAAAACATGAGCCCCCGGACGAAGGGGTTAAGCACGAACCCTAGCCCATGAAGGAAGTGGGATACAAATACTACCCTCTCGACAGATCTAGGGGTCGGTATGACTTGCCCTTGCGGCGAAAGCCGATGAAAGATTTCTGGGGTTAGATACCTCGCTACGCGAAGCTTTGCAATATCCTCCTCTGTGACAGAAGAAGCCACCCACCGGCCCTGACGGTTGGATCCTGACATGACTAGGGATGGTGGCGATTGGAACCCAAGGGTTGGAACTTGGGGTGGCTGGGATTGAGGGAGGAGTAAGCGCAAGGGGAGAAGACGAGACTGGGTCTCTATATAAAGGCCTCGAATACTGGGCGTCTCCCCCGGGGTCTCTAAACTTACCTATCACCGAGGGGTTGTACCTAGGGGACGGTTGGGTTACCCATGCCTGCATTAATGAAAATCCAGTAAATAAAGGGACACGAACCCTGCCTTGACGGGACATGCCAGTAAAACCGCGCCCCGAGACATGGGGCAGCTCGCTAGCCGACGGTTGGAAATAGTAACCGGGCGGGCATGATACGATGTCGTGAATAGTTATCAACAAGTTGGGCTCGAGGGATATTATATTCTCTGCAATTATATATACAGGTCCAGATATATTTACCTCGTCCGAAGACTATTCTGGAGTTCGGAAGGAGGGAATCCGCCTTGCAATGCCGAAGGCAAATCTGCGCGCCGGACTCCTCGTCATTGAAGCCAGGTTCAGGGGCTACTGAGGGAGTACTGGACTAAGGGGTCCTCGAGTGTCTGGCCAGTTATCCATGGGCTGGACTGATGGGCTGTGAAGACATAAAGGCCGAAGACTGCATCATGTCCAAATTGGACTCTACTTGGCGTGGAAGGCAAGCCTGGCGATCGAAGATTCCTTCTTATGTAACCGACTCCATGTAAACCCTAGATCTGCTCGGTGTCTATATAAACCGAAGGGGATAGTCCGGAAAGGAGGACACATATAGTCCTTACCATATTCATACGCTAGACTTCTAGGGTTTAGCCATTACGATCTCGTGGTAGATCAACTCTTGTAATACTCATATTCATCAAGATCAATCAAGCAGGAAGTAGGGTATTACCTCCATAGAGAGGGCCCAAACCTGGGTAAACATCGTGTCCCCCGTCTCCTGTTACCATCGATCCTAAACGCACAGTTCCGGACCCCCTACCCGAGATCTGCCGGTTTTGACACCGACACCTGCCCCAAGGATCCGTTCGCCCTCCCACGGATCGATCAAGTCATCGACTCCACCGCCTGGCTATGAGCTCCTGTCCTTCCTGGGTGCTTACTCCAGCTATCACCAGATAAAGCTGGACCCGACGGACGCCCTGAAGATGTCCTTCATCATGCCCTTTAGGGCGTATTGCTACATCACCATGTCGTTCGGCTTGAAGAATGTCGGCGCCAACTTCCAATGCTGCATGCAGAAATGCCTGCTACTGCAATATCCACTTCTACGTGGACAACATCGTGGTGAACATCAAGAATCACCTCACTCTCCTTGATGACCTGAAGGAAACCTTTGCCAATCTGCACGAGTACTAGATCAAGCTCAACCCTGAGAAGTGCATCTTCGGCGTGCCGGCCGGAAAGCTACTCGGCTTCCTCATCTCGGAACGTGACATTGTGGCAAACCCGGAGAAGATCAAGGCCATCAAGCGCATGCGCATGCCGGCCCGGCTGCGTGATATCCAGAAATTCACCGGCTGCATGGCCTTGGCCAGCCGGTTTCTTAGCCGACTGGGTGAGAGAGCCTTGCCCATGTATCAGCTGATGAAGAATACGACGATGTTCAAGTGGAACGACCAGGCGGACGAAGCCTTCCAGGATCTCAAGCACATGCTTTCCACCGCACCCATCCTGGCCGGGCCGAACGAGGAGTCGCTGTTGCTCTACATTGCCGCCACCTCGCAGTTGATCAACACGGTGATGGTGGTCGAGCGACCAGAGAAGGGAAAGATCCAGTCCATTCAGCGCCCAGTCTACTACTGGAGCGAGGTGCTTTCCGCCTCCAAGCACAATTATCCGCACTACCAGAAGATGTGTTTCAACATGTATTTTACCGCCAAGAAGTTGAAGTAGTATTTCCAAGACCATGTTGTCATAGTAGTCATAACGGCCCCCATCGCCGAGATCATGGGCTGCCGGGATGCCTCTGCCCATGTTGCCAAATGGGCAACCGAGCTAGCCGGCCACACCATCCTATATGAGCCCCGCACCACGATCAAGTCCCAAGCTTTGGCCGACTTCCTCGTCGACTAGATCGAGACCCAGTACCTGCTGCCGCCGCTGGATTCGACACATTGGCCCATGTACTTCGACGGCTCCAAGATGCGCTCCGGCTTGGGAGTCGACATCGTGTTGTCTTCCCCGAAGGGTGACCGGCTCCAGTACGCGTTCCAGATCCACTTCGCCACCTCCAACAACATTGCCAAGTATGAAGCCCTTGTGCATGGCCTCAAGCTTGCCAAGGAACTCGGCATCCGGCGCATCCTGTGCTACGGTGACTCAGATCTGGTGGTGCAGTAGGGCTCCGGCAAGTGGGACCCTCGTGATGCCAACATGGCCAGCTACCGCTTCCTCATCCAGCAGCTGTCCGGCTTCTTCGACCGCTGCGAGTTCCTCCATGTCCCGCGCACCGAAAATGAAGCCGGCGACGCACAAGCCAAGATTGGCTCATCCCGGCAATCCGTCTCGTCCGGCATCTCCCTCAAGCACCTGCACAAGCCGTCTGTCAAGCCGTCTCCGGACTCTGAATCCATCTTCGTCCCCGACGACCCGACCACGTCTCTACCCGGCCCAGGGGCTACCGAACCCGGCCCAGGGATTGCCGAGCCCGGCCCAGGGGCTGCTGAGCCCGACCCAGGGACTGTTGAGCCCAACCCGGGGACCGCTGAACTCGGCACGGGGGCTGCCACACACAACCCAGCCGCCGTCGTCCCCAACCCGGGGGCTGCTGCCTCCGACTCGTGGGCTGCCGCCTCAAAACCCACCATGGTGGCCGTCTTCGCCGTGGTGACGGCTCCATCATGGGCCCTGCCCATCTCAGAGTTCCTGGAGAACAGGGTTCTCCCCATGGACGAAACCAAAGCCCGACATGTGCAGCGTCAAGCTTCCGCCTACAACATCATCAACAACAAGCTCGTCAAGCGTAGTTCAACGGGCGTTTTCCAACGCTGCATCGAGCAGGACAAGGGCATAAAGATCCTCCTCGACATACATCAGAGTGAGTGTGGGCACCCTGCTGCCTCGACGTCCCTGGTGGCCGAGGCTTTCCACCATGGTTTCTACTGGCCCACGGCCCTCCAAGATGCCTAATAACTTGTCCTCAAGTGTAAGGGATGCCAACGCTTCAGCAAGCGCAGCCACCAGCCGGCTTCAGCACCGCGAACCATCCCGATCACCTGGCCCTTTGCGGTCTGGGGGCTCAACATGGTGGGACCTTTCAAGACCGCTCGAGGTGGCATGACGCACGACTGATCAAGAAGCTGGATGGGCGGACCACCTTTCAGTTTGTCAAGGACATGGCGGTGCGCTACGGCATCCCGCACAGCATCATCACGGACAATGACACCAACTTCGCCAAGGGTGCGCTCGCGCAGTACTGCTCGTCTCTGGCATCCACCACGACTTGGCCTCCGTGGCCAACCCGCAATCCAACAGCCAGGTCGAGCGGGCCAATGGCCTCATCCTATCCGGAATCAAGCCATGACTCGTGGAGCCGCTCGTTCATTCACCCAGCAGCTGGCTCAATGAGTTGCCGGCCGTCCTCTGGAGTCTTCGCAAAACGCCAAACTGGTCGACCGGGTTCACCCCGTTCTTCCTCGTCTACGGAGTAGAAGCCGTCATCCCAACCGACATCGAGTTCGACTCACCGCGAGTCATGATGTACACTGAAGTCGAAGCAAAGGAAGCCCGAGAAGACGACATCGACCTGTTCGAAGAAGCATGCCTCTTGGCACTCATCCGATTAGCCATTTATCACCAAGGCCCGAGGCACTACCACAGCAAAAAGATCAAGCCCCTCGCTTTTCGTGAGGGAGACCTCGTGCTCCGTCTCGTCTAGCAGCAAGCTGGCCAGCACAAGTTGGCCTCCTCATGAGAAGGCCCCTTCATCATCAGCAAAGCCCTGTGTGACCACAACACATACTACCTCATCGATGCCCGCAAGTTGAACTAACGCAAGAGAGACACCGCCGGCGAAGAAATAACCCGACCATGGAACGCAGAGCTCCTCCACCTGTTTTATAGTTAGCTGGGTGCCTGTATGTATCACAACCTTTTGTAACCACATGAAAGACTATGGGGTCCTCGAACGACGCTCGGGGGCTGTCCTTTTCGACAAAGTTATTGTGTCTCACAAACTTGTGCAAGTTTTTTCTTAAAACCCCCACCTCCGGGTTGACCCGCTCAAGCGGGGGGCTCGGGGGCTGGCTGGCTTGGCCACCACCCACCGCCTTCCTTAGCACATCTCGGCGTGTTCGGGTCACCGCGGCCCTCCACTTCGCCCTACGCCACAGAACCAGCTTCGGCTGTCGACCGACAAGAACTGTGGGCCAAAGCACAAACACATCGTAAAATACTAAGTTAGACCTGTCAGATAGGCCAACCCGGCCCCGCCGTCTTAACTTACCGCACGACCGGATGCTCCCCAACCGGCTCTGCCAGATTGCCGCCAGCCGGCCCAGTGGGTGTTTCGCTCCCGCTCAACGTTTCAAAAGCCTAAGTACAGTGCACTCCTTCCAAGGGTTGAACTCCTTGTCACTGACAGGAGCCCGACTGTTCGACTCGTGTGGGGGGGGGGGGCGAGAAGGGAGGAAAGCAAGAAAACATCTCATAAAACAGAAAGCAAAAGCGCAAACACTCATGAAATATTTACATGACAAATTAAAATAGGCCCAAGGCGGGAGTTCATTGCATTACACCCAAAACACCCCAGTGGGTGGGTGGACCTGCTACCTAACAGAAATTGTTGCAAGGATAAAACAGGATGACCTCAACTTCATGCATCTCCAGCGCTGGGTTGCGCAGCTGCCGGCTCCCCCTCGGTAGCCTCCGGGTTCACCGAGGCGCCGGTATCTTCCACCTCGGCATCCTCATCCTCGTAAGGGCCCGACTCCTTGGATCTGCCCTCCGGATCGTCCAGAAGCAGGCCAAAGTCGTCAGGAGGAATGACTCCACCATCATTTGTTCGCTCCAGCTGGAACTTGTCGTGAATCGAGAACCCGGCGATGTAGCTGGCCTGAGCAGCGATCCGTCCAGCCTCCGCCTGCAACTGGCGCTCCGCACCGGTTCGCTGGCCCATCAGCTGGTCCAGCGCCAGGTTCGGATGCCATGACATCACGAACCTGAGCACCATCTCGGCGCCGACATGAGCAGCGGAGACACGCCACGCGGGAAGCCGCTCCAGTCCGACCTCCAACCACCACACCAGCCGCGAACAGCTGCTTGGCGTGACGTCGCCAGGCCAGAGGGCCGCCGTCATCCTCGTGCCATCCTCGGAGAACCGTGCCATCTGCTCGCCCAAGACTTCCAGACGAGCTTGGGCAGCAGTCCTGATCTTTGAGAAGGTCCAGGCGACCTGCAGGTCAGTCCCAAGCCCACGATCCCCTGCGACGACTGTTGGAAACGAACGGCCTCCTCCACCGCCATGTGTGTCTCCGGGAAGTGCCCTATCAAAAAGAAGAACGAGATAAGTTAGCAACAAAAAGGAAAGAAGCCGACTTCTCAACCCGACAGAATCAAAAGAGAGCACTTACTGGCGAAGGTCTCGTCCAGGTGCTGCGCTTCAAGCAACATACCGTGCCGCTCCCTGGTGCTGGCACGGTCGCGGTCCTGAAGCGGCTTCTCCAGACCGGCGACCTTGGAATTGGCCGCCTTCAGCTCGGCGTCCTTGGCAGTGGCCGCCTTGTCGTGCTCCTCCTTGTGAGGAAGGAGCTCCGCCTGATGGGCCTCCACCGCCGTGGTTGCCGCCACCTTCAAGCGCTCCACCTTGGCCTGGAGTTGACCCTTGTCGTCGGCCAGCTTGTCGCGCTGTTAGCTGGCTTTGACAAGTTCCTGCTGGGCCTCCGTCACCTTGGCCGCCTCCGTCTTGAGATGGTCCACCTCGGCCTGAAGCCGGCTCTTGTCAACCGGCAGCTGCTCCTGCAGCCTGCAGCTTCGCCAAGCGCCCGCTCAGCTCCCGCTGCCTCCGCCCTCAGCTCTACCACCTTGACCTGAAGCCGGACGGCTTCGGCGATGACCCGATCGTACAGGTAGCCGACCCAGATCAGCCGGGTTTGCCATGATGACACCTCGGCCGTGGCGGCTGCGCGAGGAAGACTCAGAATCATAACAAAAGCAAGACTACTTTAAGATTGGACCCAACTACTACATAGTTGGCCTGAATCTTTGGGGCTACACCTAGTGAGTGCGCTAGCGCGCCCCCACTAAAAGAGCACGCGAGAAGTGTACCTTCGGCGACATGGAGTGCCTCCTCCTTGGCGGCGAGCTGCGCTTTGAGCTGCCGGTGCTTCTCCAGGAGCCGGTTAAAGATGCTGACCCGGTAGGCATCTAGTTGCCGCGAAGGACGAAAATCAGACAAGACAACAGTTTAAGATTCGACCCAACTACTATGTAGTTGGCCCGAATCTCGGGGGCTACACCCAGTGAGTGCGCTAGCATGCCCCAACTAAAGATTAGAAGGAAGAAAAGTAGAAGACGAAAGGGAATGCTTACCATCACAGCGCGTTACAGGTCGCGCGCCCGCTCCGTCTCAGCCTGGGCGAAGGCCTGGACCCTCTCAACGCGCCTGTGGAGGTGCTTGCTCACGGCGGCTATCGCCGCCTCCTCTTGCGTCAAGGGACCAAAGATGACCTCGCTGGACCCAGCCCGAGCCGGCTGTGGCCTGACGGCTCCCTGGCCTAATCACCAGGGCATGCTCGTGTCTCGCCGCCTCCTCTGAGGGTGGCGTCCCCTCCGGTACAACGACTGGAGTTGTCTGCGGCGCCTCACCCATCAGCGCCTGAGGTGCCCCGTCTGGCATCGCCCGTGGCGTCTCCTCCAAGACAACATCGCTGCCTCCTCCCTCAGGCTCTGCCCACTCAACCACGTCGGCCCGTGGCGGGGTGTCGTCCGTGACCTCCACGACCACCCGGTCGAGGTCCACCACCTCCGTGCGGCCATCGGGGCCGCGCTCCCCCTCCGATGATGCCGGCATGAAAACCGTCGCTGCCGGCTCCATGCTCTCCGGCAACTCAGGCCACACCAGCTCCTCGGCGGCCCATCCCCTCGCTGCCACGGCCCTGGCCCAACCCTGGGCTGACGCCGCCTTCATTTCCGCCTCGGCCTGGTTCCAGTCCCTCCAGGCCAGGCCCTCAGTGTCGGCCGGGTCCAGCCCCAGGTCCAGGTCAGGCATTTCCTCGTCGATCGATGATGCTGGTCCGGGTTTTCCGGAACACGGCGCCGCCGATGGACGCGGCCTCCGTCTCCACCAGTGCCAACGATATCGGCGACCTGAGGCATAAAAGATAAACAAGCAAGAACCAAGAGAAGCCATTTGACGGCTCGCCTAAAGTCAATAGAAGAGTGCTTACCCAACCATCGGCGGAATGGTCTGTCTTGCCGTTGTCGCCTGCGGAGCGCGGCGTCTCCTCTTGGTGGGAGGCTTGGCGCCGGCAGCCGGTTCCGCCGGGCGCTTCGCGGCCGGCTTCCGGGGCGCCACATCGTTCTTCCCGTGTGGCCGGCTTGCCGCTGCCGCCCCGCGAGAGGACCTGGCTCTGGTAGTGTCGCCGCCTCCTCTCGGCGCTGCTGCATCATCAACTTGCGCCAACATCCCCGTGCCACCTCACAGATGGCACCTCAAGAAATAATAAGCACAGAAGCTTCCCCGCGCGACGCGTCACGCCGGCGTTAGCGTCGGCCTCCTCCGGTTCCTCGCCCTGGGTCGCCGCCTCCTCCGAGCCGACCCGCTGCACCTGCGTCGGCGCCCGGACATACGGATGCCAGATGGCATTTAGTAGCACCTCCCTCGTCGCATCAGGACGAACAAGATGATGAGCGGCAGCAAAATAGAAGGACCATGGACTCACCACCAGTGCCGGGTTCGCCTGGCTGTATGGAGGCTTCCCGAACCCCCAATCCACCTTCAGCCCGGCCATCGAGATGTCGTTGACCCGGTGGGCGATCTGGTCTACCCACAGGCGCAGGGGCGACATCCTATTGGGGTCTTGAAGGCCGGTCATTAGGTCGATGATGTGGGAATGGTGCCGCAACGGTAGCACCCGGTGCAAGATGAATGCGGAAATGAGATCCGTGCCGGTGAGCCCCACCCTCTCCTTCATCTCTGCCACCCGCTGGCATAGATTGAGCACCTCCTGTGAGGGGTGCTTGTGGAAGTAGTTCCAGTTCTGCTTCCCCTGGGGCGTCACGTCAATGAAGGGCGACAGACTGATATGGTCTGCGCCAAGGTTGCGGACATAGAAGGAGTTCTGCCACTCTTGGCATAATCCTCCAGCGGCATCTTGGGGCACCCCCTGCGCGTCTGCGTCAAGATGATGGAAGCCCCAAATGAGGACATCTCCCCGGCCTTTGGGCCCTGCTGCTTCAAGGAGAAGAAGCGCACCCAGATGCTGATCGTGGGCTCGACCCCGAGGTACCCCTCGCACAGGGTAATGAAGCTGGAGAGCTGCAGAATGGCATTCGTGCAAAGATGGTGTGGTTGGAGCCCGAGGAACTCCAGGAATGTGCAGAGGAAGTTGCTCACGGGGAGGCCGAACCCACACTTAAAATGCATGTAGAAGACCACGTGCTTAGTCCCCTCCGACCCCGACTCCCGCTCGCCCTCCGGCAGGCGCATGGCCACCTCCGTCTCCCTCAGTAGGCGCCTGGTGTCGCGTAGATACGTGATGTCCTCCCCGGTGATGGTGGAACCCATCCATGAGCCCGGCGGCAACACCATCGACCATGCAAGGTGGAGAAAAACAAGGCAGGAGAAGATTGGCGGTGAAGTCTTGCTCAAAGAGCGGCGGAGCGTCGCAGCATGCGGTAGTCGCAAGAACAGAAGAAGAAGGAAGAAGAAGGGGAGCGCGAGTGAGAATGATTTCCGTTGCCCCCTCCTCCCAATTTGTAAGCCACGGTGAAACATGGGGAAGTGGGATCATTTGTGCCCACTCCTCCCATTTCCCTGCAATACCTACACGTACAACGCGCAATAACTGCATTGAGAATGGCAACCGACCCATGGACGCCGCAATAAATCCGCGCGCGTGGGCTAAGGGCGCACAGTGGCGGGTCTAAGCCCGTTGCCCCGTCCCGTCGTGCGCGTGGCCTGTCATGCCCCTTCGGCTCCCGAGCACCACATGGCGCCGACGCCGAGCCCAAGAGATTATCTCAAGATTTGGCGGACTCCTCGGTTTCCCACCCAAGCCGGGATGCCGCGATCCGGCTTCCGGAAGCCGGCAGGCTGTTGCCGGACCCGACAGTCACAAGTTTCATCAACAACCGCCTCCTCAGGGGGGAAACTGCGAAGGCCCTCCTGCTCGAAGTCTGCGGATCTTCACAGCTTTGGGGACTATTGTCGAGGGGATGAACCCCAGGCAGGCAATAGAACCTGGATTCTTTTCAAAAACATCAGGGCCAGCATGGCCCCTCAAGCCGGCTCACACTTGGCCAGGTTCCATAACACGGCCAAGTCCCTCAACTCGGCCAAACTGCTTCGGCCCAACCAAGACGGCAACCTAGCCCTGTCGGCTGGCGCAACCCGGCCGAACCCGGTGAACCAAGACTTCTCCAGCAAGACAGCTTTCCGGTGGCGTGTTCCTCAACCCGGCCATGGGTCAGCTCCCGTCCCATCCAAGGTACGGTGGGACGGGTCTCCACTAAAGGGATGAGCGCGGAAATAGTGCCCCAACAACTCCTCTGATCAGCGAAGACCTGGCAACAGTGCCCCACCTGCCCCACTGACCAAGGCTGGCATGGCTACAACGCGCCCGTCGTCACTGCTGACGCGAGCAGACAGCGGCCTGGCGGTGCACCACTATAGCGGACTCGACCCGGCCACTCCGTGACGATCGGCAAGACAGAGAATGGTTCCTCCTGGCACACGGGGCCCGCGCCCGGAGAACCCGGTGAGCCCTGACACCCGACGGGTCCCAGCACTGGCTTCCCAGGCAATGACAACCCAGCCCCATGGCTTTGTAACATTACCATTGTACCCTTGGTTGTTAAGCTATAAAACCCCCAAGAGCCCTCATGCATATGGGCGATCAGATCAGTAGCACACACCCACACACACACTAGGAGAGGGAGCATCCTAAGCCTTGGCCTGTCTTCCTTCTTCCTCCGAACAGCTCTAGGAGCAACTCTGTACTGATACATATAAATCGAACTCGGCAAGACTAGTCGTGTTATCTCTCCGGAGAGCCCCGAACCTGGGTATGTCTTGCGTCCCTCGCTCGCTCATGCCGACCTCGCCTCTGGAGCCCACCGGTGCCCTCGAGCCTCCTCCTCACTTTAGCCATCCTTTGGCATCTGCCGTGCGTCCACCATGACAATTAAGTTCATGGAAAAACGAAGTAATGCAATAAGAACGATGACATGATGTAGACAAGATCTATTTATGTAGAAATAGACCCCATCTTGTTATGTATAATAGCAATGATACATACGTGTCATTTCCCTTCCTGTCACTGGCATCAAGCACCGTAAGATGGAACCCATCACAAAGCACCTCTTCCCATGGCAAGATAAATCAATCTAGTTGGCCTAACTAAACCAAAGATTCGAATAAGAAATACGAGGCTATAAGGAATCATGCATATAAGAGATCAAGAGAAACTCAAATAACTTTCATGGATAAAAACATAGATTTGATCCGAAACTAAAAGTTCACCAGTTCCCAACAAACACACCGTAAAAAGAGTTCCATCAAATAGATCTCCAAGAGACCATTGTATTGAGAATCAATATAGAGAGAGGAAGCCATCTAGCTACTAACTACAGACCCGTAGGTCTACAATGAACTACTCACGCATCATCGGAGAGGCACCAATGCGGATGATGAACCCCTCCGTGATGGTGTCCAGATTGGATCTGGTGGTTCTGGAACTTGAGTAGGCTGGAATTGATTTTCATCGACTCCCCTAGGGTTTTTGGAATATTGGGGTATTTATAGAGCAAAGAGGCGGTGCGGGAGGCCTCTGACGTGGGCACACCCACCAGGGCGCGCTTGGGCCCCAGGCGTGCCCAAGTGGGTTCTGCCCCCTCAGGGCACCCCTCTGTTACTTCTTCGGCCCATCTTGTGTCTTCTGGTCCAGAAAAATTCTCTAAAAAGTTTCATTACATTTGGACTCCATTTGGTATTGATTTTCTGCGAACTAAAAAACAAGCAAAAAACAGGAACTGCCACTGGGTACTATGTCAATAGGTTAGTTCCAAAAATGATATAAAGTTGCTATAAAATGATTGTACATCCAAGAATGATAATATAGCAGCATGGAACAATAAAAAATTATAGATATGTTGGAGACGTCTCAACAGCCACGTAAAACTTGTGACAACAAAGTAGAGGATGCCTAACTTGTTTTTGCAAGGCATGTTGTGATGTGATATGGTCAAGATATGATGTGATATATGTTTATGTATGAGAGGACCATGTTTCATAATAAGTTCACGACTTGCATGTCAATGAGCATGACAACCGGGAGGAGCCTTAAGGTTGTCTTTAATTTTTGTATGACTTGCGTGTCAATCACTAAGCGCAATTTAATTGCTTTAATTAATCTCTACGCGTTAGCAATAGCTGTAGAAGCAATAGTTGGCGAGATGACCCTGACACTACGATGGAGATCAAGGTGTCATGCCGGTGACGATGGACATCATGCCGATGCTTTTGAGATGGAGATCAACAGCACAAGATGATGATGTCCATATCATGTCACATATTTTGATTGCATGTGATGTTTATCCCTTATGCATCTTATTTTACTTAGAACTACGATAGCATTATAAGATGATCCCATCACTTAATTTCAAGATAAAAGTGTTCTCCCTGAGTATGCACCGTTGCCAAAGTTCATCGTTTCGAAGCATCTCGTGATGATTGAGTGTAATAGACTCCGCGTTCACATACAACGGGGGTAAGCCAGTTTTGCACATGCATAATACTTGGGTTACACTTGATGAGCCTATCATGTATGTACATGGTCTTGGAACACTTGAGACTGAAAGGTCGAATGTGAGTCAATATAGTACATATGATCAACATATAGATGTTCACCATTGAAGACTACCCCATATCACGTGATGATTGGACATGGGTTAGTTGATTTAGATCATGTATCACTTAGATAACTTGAGGGATCTTGATTTAAGTGGGTGTTCATTAGTAATTTGATTATGTGAACTAAAATTTATCATGAACTTAGTCTTAATAGTTTTTGCATATCTATGTTCTAGATCAATGGCCCGTGCTACCGTTCCCTTGAATTTTAATGCATTCCTAGAGAAAGCTAAGTTGAAAGATGATGGTAGAAACTACACAGACTGGGTCCGTAACTTGAGGATTATCCTCATTGCTGCACAGAACAGTTATGTCCTTGATGCACCGCCAGGTAACCCACCTGCTACCGCTAATCTAGACATTGTGAACGCCTGGCAAATGTGGACTTATGACTACTTGATAGTTCAGTGTGCCATGCTTTACGGCTTAGAACCGGGGCTCCAAAAGCGTTTTGAGCACCACAGAGCATGCATATGAGATATTCCAAGAGTTGAAGTTGATATTTCAAGCTAATGCCTGGGTTGAGAGATATGAAGTCTCCAACAAGTTCTATAGCTGTAAGATGAGGAGAACAATTATGTTGAACACATACTCAAAATGTCTAGGTATCATAACTACTTGACTCGGTTGGGAATTGATCTTCCAGTTGAGAGTGTTATTGATACAGTTCTTCAGTCACTGCCACCAAGCTACAAAGCCTTCATGATGAACTATAATATGCGAGGGATGACAAAAACGATTCTCGAGCTCTTCGCAATGCTGAAATCAGTGGAGGTAGAAATCAAGATGGGGCATCAAGTGTTGATGGTTAACAAGACCACTAGTTTCAAGAAAAAGGGCAAGGGAAAGAAAGGGAACTTAAAGAAGTATGACAATCAAGTTGCCACTCCCGTGAAGAAGCCCAAGGCTGGACCCAAGCCTGCAACTAAGTGCTTCTGCTGCAAAGGAAATGGTCATTGGGAGCGGAATTGCCCCCAAATACTTGGCGGATAAGAGGGATGGTAAAGTGAACAAAGGTATATTTGATATACATGTTATTGATGTGTACCTTACTAATGCTCGTAGTAGCGTCAGGGTATTTGATACTGGTTAGGTTGCTCATATTTGTAACACAAAACTAGAGCTGCAAAATAAATGAAGATTGGCTAAGGACGAGGTGACGATGCGCGTCAGGAATGGTTCCAGGGTCGATGTGATCGCCCTTGGCATGCTACCTCTGCATCTACCTTCGGGATTAGTTTTAGACCTCAATAATTGTTATTTTGTGCCAATGTTGAGCATGAACATTATATCTGGATCTTGTTTATTGCGAGATGGTTATTCATTTAAGTCAGGTAATAATGGTTGTTCTATTTATATGAGTAATATCTTTTATGGTCAAGCACCCTTGTTGAATGGTCTTTTCTTGTTGAATCTCGATCATAGTGATACACATATTCATAATATTGATGCCAAAAGATGCAAAGTTGATAATGATAGTGCAACATACTTGTGGCACTACCGTTTAGGTAATATTGGTGTAAAGCACATGAAGAAACTCCATGCGGATGGACTTTTGGAATCACTTTATTATGAATCATTTGATACTTGCGAACCATGCTTCATGGGTAACATGACTAAAACTCCATTCTCCAGAACAATGGAGCGAGCTAATGACTTATTGGAAATATTACATACCGATGTATGCGGTCCGATGAGTGTTGAGGCACACGGCGGGTATTGTTATTTTCTGACCTTCATAGACGATTTGAGTAGGTATGGGTATATCTACTTGATAGAACACAAGTCTGAAACATTTGAAAAGTTCAAAGAATTTCATAGTGAAGTGGAGAATCATCATAACAAGAAAATAAATTTTCTAGGATCTGGTCGCAGAGGCGAATATTTGAGTTAAGACTTTGGCCTTCATTTAAAACAATGTGGAATTGTTTCACAACTCACGCCAGCTAGAACACCATAGCGTAATGGTGTGTCCGAATGTCGTAACCATACTTTATTAGATATGGTGCATTCTATGGTGTCTCTTACCAATTTGCCTTTATCATTTTGGGGTTATGCATTAGAGACAGTCGCATTCACGTTAAATAGGGCACTGTCTAAATCCATTGAGACGACACCATATCAATTATGGTTTGGCAAGAAACCTAAGCTGTCATTTCTTAAAGTTTGGGCATGCGACACTTATGTCAAAAGGCTTTAGCCTGATAAGCTCGAACCCAAATTGGAGAAGTGCGTCTTCATAGGACACCCTAAAGAAACCATTGGGTACACCTTCTACCACAGATCCGAAGGCAATATCTTTGTTGTTAAGAATGGGTCATTTCTAGAGAAGGAGTTTCTCTCGAAAGAAGTGAGTGGGAGGAAAGTAGAACTTGATGAGGTAATTGTACCTTATCTCGAATTGGAAAGTAGTACGTTAGAGAAAACCGTTCATGTGATGCCTACACCAACTAGAGAGGAAGCTAATGATGGTGGTCATGAAACTTCAGATCAAGTTACTACTGAACCTCGTAGGTCGACCAGAACAACCAAAGTGGTACAGTAATCCTGTCCTGGAAGTCATGTTGTTAGACAATGGCGAACCTATGAACTTTGAAGAAGCTATGATGAGCTCAGATTCCGACAAATGGCTTAAGGCCATGAAATCTGAGATAGGATCCATGTATGATAACAAAGTGCGGACTTTGGTGGACTTGCCCGATGATCGGAAAGCCATTGAGAATAAATGGATCTTCAAGAAGAAGACAAACGCTGATGCTAATAACACTATCTATAAAGCTCGACTTGTCGTGAAAGGTTTTCGACAGGTTCAAGGGGTTGACTACGATGAGACTTTCTCACCCATAGCGATGCATAAGTCTATTCGAATCCTGTTAGCAATTGCCTGATTTTATGATTATGAAATCTGGCAAATGGATCTCAAAACTGCATTCCTTAATGTGTTTATTAAAGAAGAGTTGTATATGACGCAACCAGAAGGGTTTGTCGATCCTGAAGGTGCTAACAAAGTGTGCAACCTCCAGCGATCTATTTATGGACTGGTGCAAGCATCTCGGAGTTGGAATATACGCTTTGATGATGTGATCAAAGCATATGGTTTCATACAGACTTACAGAGAAGCCTGTATTTATAAGAAAGTGAGTGGGGGCTCTGTAGCATTTTTGGTGTTATATGTGGATGACATATTACTGATTGGAAATGATATAGAATTTCTGGAGAGCATAAAAGGATACTTGAATAAGAATTTTTCAATGAAATACTTCAGTGAAGCTGCTTATATATTGGGCATCAAGTTCTATAGGGATAGATCAAGATGCTTAATAGGACTTTCACAAAGGAGATACCTTGACAAAGTTTTGAAGAAGTTCAAAATGGACTATTCAAAGAAAGGGTTCTTGCCTGTGTTGCAAGGTGTGAAATTGAGTCAGACTCAAAGTCCGACCACGGCAGAAGATAGAGAGAGAATGAAAGTCATTCCCTATTCCTTAGCCATAGGTTCTATTATGTATGCCTTGTTGTGTACCATACTCATGGGTGCCTTGTAATAAGTTTGGCAGGGAGGTACCAAAGTAATCCAGGAGTGGATCACTGGACATCGGTCAAGAATATCATGAAGTACCTGAAAAGGACCAAGGATATGTTTCTCGCTTATGGAGGTGACAAAGAGCTCGTCATAAAGGGTTATGTCAATGCTAGCTTCAACACAGATCTTGATGACTCTAAGTCACAAACCGGATACATATTTATATTGAATGGTGGAGCTGTCAGTTGGTGTAGTTCCAAGCAGAGCGTCGTGGCAGGATCTACGTGTGAACCGGAGTATATAGATGCTTCGGAAGTGGCGCATGAAGGAGTCTAGATGGAGTTTATATATGATTTGGGTGTAATACCCAGTGCATCAGGTCTAATGACAATCTTTTGTGACAACACTAGAGCAATTGCCTTAGCGAAGGAATCCATGTTTCACAAGAGAACCAAACACAGCAAGAGACATTTCAACTCCATTCGTGAAAAGGTCAAGGATGGAGACATAGAAATTTGCAAAATACATATGGATCTGAATGTGGCAGACCCATTGACTAAACCTCTTCCATGGGAAAAACATAATAAACACCAACACTCCATGGGTATTAGATTCATTACTATGTAATCTAGATTATTGACTCTAGTGCAAGTGGGAGCTGTGGGCAATATGCCCTAGAGGCAATAATAAAGTGGTTATTATTATATTTCCTTATTCATGATAAAGGTTTACTATTCATGCTAGAATTGTATTGACCGAAAACATAAATACATGTGTGGATACATTAACAAATATCGTGTCCCTAGTGAGACTCTACTAGACTTGCTCGTTGATGAAATGATGGTTAAGGTTTCCTAACCATAGACATGTGTTGTCACTTAATAATGGGATCACATCATTAGGAGAATGATGTGATGGACAAGACCCATCTGTTAGCTTAACTATGATCGTTCAAGTTTATTGCTATTGCTTTCTTAATGTCAAATACATATTCCTTCGGCCATGAGATCATGCAACTCCTGGATACCGAAGGAATACCTTGTGTGTTATCAAACGTCACAACGTAAGTGGGTCATCATAAAGATGCTCTACAAGTATCTCCAAAGGTGTCTGTTGAGTTGGCATGGATCGAGAATGGTATTTGTCACTGCATGTGACGGAGAGGTATCTTTGGGCCCTCTCAGTAATACAGCATCACAAGAAGCTTGCAAGCAAAGTGACAAAGGACTTAGTTACGAGATGATGTATTATGAATGAGTAAAGAGACTTGTCGATAATGAGATTGAACTAGGTATGGAGATACCAATGATCGAATCTCGGGCAAGTAACGTACCGACAGAGAAAGGAAACTACATATGTTGTCATAAAGGTTCGACCAATAAAGACTTTTGTAGAATATGTAGGAACCAATATGGGCATCCAGGTCCCTCTATTGGTTATTGATTGGAGAAGCATCTCGGTCATGTGTACATCATTCTCGAACCCGTAGGGTCTGCACGCTTAACGTTCGTTGACGATATAGTTTTATATGAGTTATGTGATTTGGGGTCTGAATGTTGTTCGGTGTCCCGGATGAGATCATGGAGATGACGAGGAGCTCCTGAATGGTCCGAAGGTAAAGATTGATACATAGGACGATTCTATTTGGTCTCCGGAAAGGTTTTGGGATGCACCGGGGTATTTATCGGATCATCAGAAGGGGTTCCGGGAAGGCCACGGGGAGTTATTGGGCTTATTGGGCCAACGAGGGAAGCACACCAGCCCACAAGGGGCTGGTGCACCCCACCTCTAGGCCGTCAGCCCTTAGGGAAGGAAAGGGGGAGGGATAGCCCCTCCCGGCTTCCCTTCCACATGAGAGAAAGGAAGGGGCGCCTCCCCTCCCGCCTTCTCCCCAGCACCATGAAAGGAAGGGGGCCTAAGCAGGAGCCGAGGGCAGTCGTCGGCCCTCTTGGGGGCGCCCTAGGCTGCCTTTCATCCTTCCCCCACCTACATATATGAGAGGATGGAGAGGGGCACCCCCTCTCCCTCTAGTTCTAGTTCCTCATCCGTCCACGTCTATTGTGCTTGGCGAAGCCCTACAGATAGTCTCACCACCACCGTCACCACACCGTCGTGCTGCCAAAACTCATCTACTACTTCGTCTCTCTTGCTGGATCGAGAAGGTGGGGACATCATCGAGCTGAACGTGTGCTTAACGGGTAGGTGTCGTACGTTCGGTACTTGATCGGGACAGATCGTGAAGGTTGCCGACTACATCAACCATGTTGATAAACGTTTCCGCTTAGTGATCTACAAGGGTATGTATATGCTCTCACCTCGCATTGCTATGCATCTCCATGGAAAGATCTTGCGTGTGCATAGAATTTTTTGTTTTCCATGCAACGTTCCCAACAGTTACCTTTGTTCTTGAGGTCACGAGAGAAGTCATGTTGCAAGTAATCATGTGAATTTGATATGTCGGATTCAGGGCATGGCAGACCCAAGAAAGGTTCGAACTCTTGGGCTTGTGCGAAGAACTCAATCTCTCCAGCCTACCAACTCGTCGCTCTCACGGCCTTGCTCGATGAACGGGAAGGAGAGAGACTCAGCAGTTTACCCAGGTTCGGGCCAGCTTGCGGTGTAAGACCCTACTCCTGCTTTGGGGTGGATTAGCCTCGCGGAGAGCTGAAGGTGAACTAGTACAGGGGAAGAAAAACCTCAGGAGGTCTGTTCTTCCGTGGGTGTGATCTTAGGATCTGATCGCCCTCCATGGTAGTGGCTAGCCTATATTTATAGTGGCCTCAGTCCTCTTCCTCCAAAACGAAGGAGGGAAGGGATCCCACATTGGCCAAGTTTGAAGGGGGACAAGAAGTACATCTTATCCTAACGAAAGGTGCTCTTCGCCTGTAAAGCTCATGGGTGGGACGTTGTGGTGGGCTCGGTGATGACATCCGTCCTGCCGTCCTGGCGGTCTTGGTCTTGTAGCATGGGAATGGAAACCTTTGGGTGATTCCTCGAGACCCCGCGCCCGCGCTTGCCTCCTTAGCACCAAAGAGGGAACCTGCTGTAATGCGCTTGCTGGCGGTGGCTTGGCCTTCGTCCTCATGGCTTGCGTCACATGAGCCTCAAGAGGTGGGTGCTTGCATAGGAATGTCCGCTCCTCGGGAGCTCGCCTGAGGAGACCAGTCCCTCTGGAGGTCTTGGCGTCGTCCGCCTCGTGAGGTCTTGTCTTGTTGATACCAAAGATGAGCCATACCAGGCCGTCGATGGAGCCACGCCGTGGGCTGCAGGTAGGCAGGTATGGGCACCCTGGTTCCTAGAATGCCGACAATAGCCCCAGGGCCCAAGTCACGCTCGGACCTGGCTTCAGAGTGAAGCCAAAGGGCAAGTGTGAAGCACCGCGGGCCCCAATCGCCTACGGACCGGGTCGACGCGTGGCACTTGATGGGACGTGGGCGTCTCCACTTCTCCACACAGCCTCGGCAACTGTCAGACTTGACGACTCCCTGTTGCAAATGCGGCCCAACCATCATTGCCCGCCACGCTCGTCCTCTGCTCCCCCCTTTCCTGTGAGCTTGTACCTCCTTCTCCAGACTCTGCCCCAGCACCAATCCACTTCCACTGCCATGGCTCCAAGGTTTAAGAAGAAAGGGAAGTCTCACCCGCCCGCGGAGTGCACACCGGGGTTGGAACCCATGCTTTGTAGGTTGACGGTGATCAACCAAGAGGGGCTGGACAAGGTTCGGTCGGCCCTCGTCGCCGATTCCAACGAGTGTAAGGCGACGATGGTCTGGCCTGCCTCCAAGGACTTGGTCGACATGGAGGCCACCGAGATCCCCATTCACCTTCACGCTCTCCTGGCCGGCCTGGTCCCCCTTTCTCTGCTTTCTTCAATGTTGTGCTCTCGCACTATCAGATCCAAGCGTTGCATCTGGACCCCGGGTCCATCGTCCTCCTCGCCGCCTTTTCCTTTCTACGAGAGGCTATCGTGGGCATTGCTCCATTTGTGGACCTATTCCACCATTTCTTCTCGCTCCATCTGGTCAACGGTAGACAACACTCAGGATGCATGGCGTTCCAGGTTGGAGCGGCGATAGCTGGCTCTGGCATTGATTTCACGCTCCGCCCGGATGTAAAGGGATTTCGTAAGCAGTGGGTGTACGTGGATGCCACCACGCACAACCCTCTACTCCTGCTCCAGCGAGCACCGGCGGAACCAAGCTCCGGCTGGGGACATGTGAAGCTCGTCGACCGACGGCTTGCCCGCATCTGGTCCAGGCTGGCCAAGCTGAAGAGGTAGGGGTGACGGTGTTGATGCTGGTGAGGGAGTTCATCCGGCGGCGCATCGCCCTGCTCCAGCGCCACTCTCGCCCCATGAGGGCCTTCACTGGTCCCAATGACCCCAAGAGGCTCAAGGTGCCCTTGCTTCCTTCCAAGATACTGCATGCGGTGCTCCAGCTCTGACGGGCGACCCAGCGGCTGCCATGCTCCCGGCAGAGGGGTGCTTCTTGTACAACTGCTCGAACGGGGAGGCCTTCGCGAAGCAGATGCCCCGCTTCGACGAGTGGGGGCTGCACCCAGAGGATCTTGAGGGGCCTCGTGAGAACCCCATCTTGGTGGCTCCCGTGCTTGTCGATCATGTGGCGCGCGCCCCTGAAGTGGTTGCAGCGGGGCGAGCGCCATTGAGTGCTCCTGAGGTGACCGCTGGAGAGCAGGTGCCGTCAGGTGCTCCTGAGGTGACTGCTGGGCAGCAAGCGTCACCAGGTGCTCCTGAGGTGGCGGTCCGCGGCCCAGCCGTGAAGGGAAAGGTACCATCCCTCCGCATACTCCTTCCGAATCTTGGGGTACTCCGCAAGAGGAAGGGGCTCTAAAGTTTCTGTGGCAGCGCTCCCCGGGCCCTGAAACAAAGAAAGTGGATATCTGTGGATGAGTAAGTACCTTATCCTCATGGATTTTCGCGTGTCGCGTCCTTTTATGACAATGGATCCTCAGGATCCCTTCGGTTGCGGTGGCGAGGCTGCCTGGGGTGCGACCTCCGGAGGCCTTTGGTCCGCTCGTGACTCCACGCCCCTTGGGTCAAGCGCCCGCGCGGGACATGGTGCCAACCCATGAGGTGGAGGTGCTGCTGAAAGGCCACGAGCCTACTCTTCCGGTGTCCTTCCTCCAAGGCCATTTCAGGGGCACAGAGGGTGTGTCGGGAGCTCCTCCATTGGTTCTTGCTGGTGACTGGGCGACCCCAGTGTCGGCTCCATCTTTGAGCGGCGGGGCCTGGCCGCGCAGCGCCTTTGCCGAGGTCCGGGAAATGACCGAAGGTGCTCCGACCACCAGCCCCTTGGTGGAGATGGGCGAGTCACTCTACGCCTCTCCGACAGCCCCTGGCACAGAAGAAGGACTTGGTCGCACGCTAGAACTCGCATGCGGGTCCAGCGTCATGCGCCATGACCTTTTCCAGGAAGCAGTGAGCGTGCTGGGTCGGCTTGGGGGAGAACTTGTTGATGTCGATGCATGCCTCGAGGCGGAGGGCCTCCTCCTGGTGTGCAAGTGGCATCAACTGAAGGTCGCCATCAATCTCGGACATCTGCAGCATGAGCGCGCCCGCATGGAGGCTGCAGAGTCCCTCGCAGCTTCTTGTGAGGCTTGCGCCCGTGCTTTGGAGGAGGCCAGGGCGGCCGACCATCGTCGTGAGGCGGCTGAGGAGTGGGAGAGGGAGCTTCGAGCTTCGAACGTCACCTTGAGCGGTAGGTCGAGGCGCAGGGCCGACCTAGCAGCGTCGCCAAGTGGGGCCCCTACAGACGAGAAGGGGGTCCAGGCGCATGAGGACATGCTGGCATTTGAGGTCTTGGAGCACAGCCTAGAGCTCGAGTGACTGGAGGTGAGGGAGCACCAAGTAGCCACGACTAAGGACGCCCTTGCCTCTTGGGAGGCTAGGGTCCAGCAGGAGATTGACCAAAAGGTGGTGGGGATCCGCAGGGCTCTTGTTGACGAATACCGCTGAAGGTTGGGGCTCCAGGAGACCCGCTTCCAACAGTGGTAGGTCGAGCTGCAGGGCAAGATTGATGCCCTTAGGGCCAGGCTGGCCGCAGCACAGCGGCACGAGAAGGCCGCCGAGGAGGCTCGGGCCTCCGCCCAACTCGAGTTGTCCTCACTTCAGCAACAGGTCACGGGCATCACGTTCCTTGTGGAGAAGGCTACAGATGAAGCGAGCCACCGCCCGACGATGCAGCGCAAGCGCTCCTTGATGCTCGAGGACCTCAGGGTCGGGGCCTTGGAAACCATCTGTGAAGAGAGCATCTCCCGCCCGCACGAAGCTGATGATGTTGGCTACCCCCACTTCTTCACCCAAGTCGTGACCTGTTTGGAAGACTGGGCCATGAGGGCGCGCCAGCTCGTCGAAGAGAGAAGCCGGGGCCTTCTTGGGCGCGTGTTCTCGCGTTTGTTCAACTACCTTCTTAGAATTGACCCCGACTTCCACATCAATTTTGCAATAGCCCCCGTTCCTAGGGTCACCCAAGGCGACCTGGCGAGCTGGGTGAATGACCATGTGGACGACCAGATCGTGGAGTTCTCCCTTGAAGATGGTGTGGATGCGCTCGCAGCTGAAGAGGGCAATGTTGATGGTGATGATGAAGACGGCGATGCCGACGGTAGCGTGTCTCGCTAGGCTTGCATTTCTTTTCCCGTCCTGACCTATATGCCAAAATTTCGGGTATGGCCATGCGGGGCGTGAAAGCATCTTTGGAGGGGGTTCACCTATAATGTATGAAATGATGATATGCTCTCAAGATTGATTTCGAAACATGCTGTCGCGAACCGGAAGGCTCTCGACTAGAGTAGTTGTCATGACTTATCTTCGGTGCTGGAGGTCTTAAGCGGGTTCTTGTATCGCGGAGATGCTCCCCCCTGAGGTGGGCCCTTCCGGGGCCCGTGAAGGCTTAAGTCTCATGACATGCCTGCTGGCCCGTTCGAGAGCGCCACGCGAAGAGCCAATTGCCAGGTTTTGGCAAGGTGTGTGCGGTGGCCCGTGGCGGTTGCGCCCTTGGCCCCGAGGGGGCCTTGACGCTGCTCGGGCTAGCCCGAGTGCGCACACCACACTCGCCCCCTCTCGCGAGGCGCTTGAGGGGGGAGTAGTAGGCATGAGTCATGATCCTTAACACCAACCAAAGAGCAAGAAAGCACTGCGAATTGAAAAGCTTCCCCCTTTTTCTTTTAATAAGCACATGAAACTCCAAATTTCATTCCAAAGACAGCAAATTGTGCTACAAAAAAGGCAAAAAGAGATGCATGCATCCGGCGCCTACACTAGTCTTCTCACTAGCACAGAGCTCAGTGCTTCCACTGGGCGTGGGCATAGTCATTGGGGGGCAGTGTTGACGGCCAGTGCGGAGCATGGTGCTTCCACTTGGACGTGGGTGGGAGCCCCCGTGAGGCCCGAGGGCGGCACTCAGAGGACTTCGGGGCTTGTACAGCCCCAACTCATTATTACGTGAGAGTGTCACGAGCGGAGATCTTCATGGGCTCTCCTTGCTCTTGGCGAGGAACCCACCCGGCGCATCCCCCGACCACCCTTGGGGCGTCCGGAAACCAAGGACGAGACCAAGGGGTAAGGGGGAAGGGCTCACCGGCGCCTTCCCCGGTGGAGGACCTACCTCTAAGCGGCGCGCGCCACTGTCATGGTGGCGCCCTGAGCTGTGCGGTGCAGGGGGATATCTGGCGCCGGACTCCCCCCGTGCAGCCCCCAGTGTGTTCCACCTGCCTAGGGCAGGCCCAAGGCCCTAAGGTGCATGCCCGCGGGCGTGGCTTGGTTCACCATTGATCCAAGGTTAGCGCAATTGTGTCCCAAAGATATTGGTGGTTCGCTAGGGGCCTCGGCCTCGTGCGGCCCCGGCGGTCCCGATGTCCAGGCCGATGAGGGGAACGAGCATGGGCTTCTTCCTTGCGCACAGCGAGCCCATCAACGGGGGTGTGGGGGCACTGGGGTCCGCCATCTCGAGATCTGCGCCCGGTCCCCCTGCTCCGCTGTCCGCCATCACTGATACTAGCTCATGACGATCGGGGGCGACATTTCGGCGCGACCCCGCGAGGGGCCTTCTGCTCCAGCCGTACCCTGGGGGAACGCATCTTGAGTTGGGAAAGCGGTGTCGTGGGCCAGGTTGCCACTTCGAGATCCCTTGGACCCCCCAAGGAAGGGCATGCAGACACAGCGGGGGCGAGCATGTGCCCCTGGCAGCGTCTGTGGCATATGAAGGGTGCAGAAGGGTGCCGCGCACTCGCAGGCAGCGTCGAGCAGCTTGGTGACCCATCCAAGCAAGGCGTCATGGCCGCCTTCTGCCATCCTACATCACAGCAGCTCTCATGCCACGATGAGTGTGGCTCGTGTCTTCGCCTGCTCCAGGCGAGCGCGTAGCATCGACGCCATAGCGTAGCTTGAAGACCGCGCTATGGCATAGTTACGGCACCGCGCGGGAGAGGGAGGGGCTGGCATGTGCCGCCGATGGTCGTCGACACCGGTAGCCGTGCGGGCTGCGAGGAGCGTGGAGTGGAGAGCTTCGTGGCTGAGGGCGCCGCCCAGGTAGGCCAAGTGGCCCAATGCTCAGCATGAGCTCGTGGGTCTCCCACCATGGTGGTGATGGAGCGAATGGTGGAGAAGAGGCTTCAACACGCCCCTACCTGGCGCGCCAAATGTCGGATTCAGGGCTCTGCAGACCCAAGAAAGGTTCAAACTCTAGGGCGTGTGCGAAGAACTCAATCTCTCCAGCCTACCAACTCGTCGCCCTCATGGCCTAGTTAGATGAACGAGAAGGAGAGAGACTCGGCAGTTTACCCATGTTCAGGCCACCTTGCGGTGTAAGACTCTACTCCTGCTTTGGGGTGGATTAGCCTCGCGGGGGGCTAAAGGTGAAATAGTACAGGGGACGAACAACCTCAGGAGGTCTGTTCTTGCGTCGGTGTGATTTTAGGATCTGATCCCCCTCCATGGTAGTGGCTAGCCTATATTTATAGTGGCCTCAATCCTCTTCCTCCAAAACTAAGGCGGGAAGGGACCCCACATTGGCCAATTTTGAAGGGGGACAATAAGTAGATCTTATCCTGACGAAAGGTGGTCTTCGCCTCCAAATCTCTTGGTCGTGACGTTGTGGTGGGCTCGGCGATGACATCCGTCCTGGCGGTCTTGGTCTTGTAGCACGGGAATGGAAACCTTTGGGTGATTATTTGGGACCCCACGCCTGTGCTTGCCTCCTTAGCACCAAAAAGGAAACCTGTTGTACTGCGCTTGCTGGCGCTCGCCTAGCCTTCGTCGTCATGGCTTGCATCACCCGAGCCTCAGGAGGTGGGTGCTTGCATAGGAATATCCGCTCCTTCGGAGCCAGCCTGAGGAGGCCGCTACCTCCGGAGGTCTTGGCGTCATCCGCCTCGCGAGGCTTGGCCCCTTACGAGGGTCTTGTCTTGTTAATGCCGAAGGTGGGCCGTACCAGGCTGCCGATGGTGCCATGCTGCGGGCCGCAGGTAGGCAGGTCTGGGTTCCCTGGTTCCCAGAACGCTGACATGATATGTGTTTGATATTTTGATGATATGTATGTTGTGATTCCGTTAGTGGTGTCATGTGAACATCGACTACATGACACTTCACCATCTTTGGGCCTAAGGGAATGCATCGTGGAGTAGTTATTAGATGATGGGTTGCTAGAGTGACAGAAGCTTAAACCATAGTTTATGCGCTACTTCATAAGGGACTGATTTGGATCTATATGTTTGATGCTATGGTTAGATTTTATCTTAATACTTTGCTTGTAGTTGCGGATGCTTGCGAGCGGGTTAATCATAAGTGGGAGGTTTGTTCAAGTAAGAACAACATCCATTGGTCCGCCCACATATCAAATTATCAAAGTAGCGAACGTGAATCAAACCAACATGATGAAAGTGACTAGATGAAATCCCCGTGTGCCCTCAAGAACGCTTCGCTTATTATAAGAGACCGTTTTGGTCCGTCCTTTGCCACAAAAGGATTCACTACAAAAAAATACACTTCCGTGATGATACGTGTTTGTCACAGTAGGTCACGTTTTCTGTCATGCATGTACATCCATGACGATTTTATGACAGAATCAAGATAGTCATACCTTTGCCGTCGTAGAAGTGTTCCATGACATGACCGAAATTATCATCACGGAAGTGTCCACTACCATGATAATAAATCGTGCGTCATAGAAGTGCTTTCGTCAAGGGTAACCGACACGTGGCATCCACCATAACGGGTCATCGTTAAGCTATTGGGTTCCGATTTGGATCCGATAACCCGTTAATAGCCCGAACCAATGGGGATTTTCCATGTGTAAAATTCTAAGTGGCTAGAGGAACCACATGTCGGCTCACCATTGGGACAGATGTCATCCACTCATTGGACCGAAGGCGCCTATGATACGTCAACACATGGGACGGCCCAACAGAGGCCCATTATGGCGAAAAGGCTGGCCCTTGACTTGGTCAAAAGGTAGCAGGACGGCCCACGGAAAGCATGTTAACGACATGTTCGCATATAGCCCATTCACAGCCCGCTAAGTCATGGCCTGTTATGGCTTATCCGAATTAGGCCCAGTGGCGTCATCTGGGCCGTCCAATATGCTTCCAGCCTATTGTAACTTCCGGACCATGTATGGCCCATGACGCCTTTCGGCCCATATGAGGCCCTTTGTAACTCTTAGCACATTAACGGCCTGTGGTGAAACTGGCCCGTAATGAATAGTGTATCACTTTATACCCTTTAACGGCCCATTAGTCCTTCGGCCATTTCCAGCCCGTGTTAACTTTTGGCCTTCTAAGGGCCCATTTATTCTTGGGCTCATTTCCAGAATTTGATTACTTACGGTCCATTATTGGCCTATTCCGCTTGTGGGCCAAATTCAGCCCGTGGTTACAATCAGCCTGTTTGTGGCCCACTAACCCGTTGGGCTATTTTTATAGCGTTATCAAATACGGCCTATTAATAACACGTTATGGTCTGGCCATAAAAGAGAAGATTTCCACTCTAGCCCATTTGGGGCCCATTTTGTGGTCCGTTATTGGTCCACGAATAGTACGGCCCATGTTTGGCGAAATGATTATACGACCCGTATAAGGCCCATATATGAGACGGTCCATAGAAGGCCCATGGATCATACGGCCCGTAGAAGGCCCATGGATCATACAGCCCGTGGAGGGCCATGGTCACTACAGCAGGTAGCAGGACCATGGTCACAACAGTCCGTGTGTTGCCATGGTTATTGTGGCCTAGTTATAAAAATAGGTTATTGTGGCCAGTGGAAAAATGAGGAGAAGGAACTACAGTGACTACAAGCAAACAACTAAACAAGACAATAAGGAAATAAGTAAGCACACAACTAACGCTAGGCTATTACGGCTATTACACATATTACATCCACTAGGTGCAAATATAGGGAACAAAGCAGCATATTACATACACTAGCCATCTAAATTGGCCACCGGTGCAAATGAACGCGGCAGGAAAACAAGTCCATAAATGAAACAACTTCAGAAGAGCTCAAGAAACGTTATGGTCGGTGTCAAAACCGGCGGATCTCGGGTAGGGGGTCCCGAACTGTGCGTCTAAGGCGGATGGTAACAGGAGGCAGAGGACACAATGTTTTACCCAGGTTCGGGCCCTCTTGATGGAGGTAAAACCATACGTCCTGCTTGATTAATATTGATGATATGGGTAGTACAAGAGTAGATCTACCACGAGATCGGAGAGGCTAAACCCTAGAAGCTAGCCTATGGTATGATTGTATGTTGTCCTACGAACTAAAACCCTCCGGTTTATATAGACACCAGAGAGGTTAGGGTTACACAAGGTCGGTTACAAAGGAGATACACATATCCGTATTGCCTAGCTTGCCTTCCACGCCAAGTAGAGTCCCATCCGGACACGAGACGAAGTCTTCAATCCTGTATCTTCATAGTCTAACAGTCCGGCCAATGGAGATAGTCCGGCGGTCCGAAGACCCCCTAATCCAGGACTCCCATAGTAGCCCCTGAACCAGGCTTTCAATGACGATGAGTCCGGCGCGCAGTATTGTCTTCGGCATTGCAACATGGGTTCCTCCTCCGAATATACCACGAAAGAATTTGAATATAAGGATAGTGTCCGACCCTGCAAAATAAGTTCCACATAGCACCATAGAGAGAATAATATTTCCACAAATCCAATTTGCTGACTTGTTTTGGCAATGACATTATGTCATGGCCCGGTGATTTTTCGAACCGTTTCCTTTAACTAGCCCCGCACATAACGCGAGGCAGTTTTTTGACACGTCTTGTCAAAGCAGAGATCGTGTCCCCTTATCACGGGATTCTCACCAATACGGGTGTGGGTAACCCAACCGCGCCATCAATTACGGTGCTTGGGGGATAAGCGAGTTTTACCAGGCTAGTGGGGACGCTTAGTTTCATCCGCTCATATAAAGGGATAAGGATTCACCTTTTTATCCATGCCTTCTTCCTCCTTTGGTCATCCATTTTCGCACACTCGAGCTCCAGCGCCCAAGTCCGGACTTCCCACCTCAACCTTCTCCAACCATGTCCGGAGCGAGAGGCAGGTGGATGGTCTCCTCCGTCACGGAGGGACACATCAAGAAGCTGAGGAGAGCCGGATACCTGCCCGGCGACATCGCGCACCGGCTCCCAGATGAGGGGCATCTCATCCCCACCCCAGGCCCCATGAGAGGGTAGTGTTCCTTACACATTTCCTCCACGGACTGGGATTCCCACACCACCCATTCGTCCGGGGGCTCATGTTCTACTACGGCCTGGATTTCCATGATCTGGCCCCGAACTTCATCCTCAAAATCTCGGCATTTATCATCATGTGCGAGGCCTTCCTCCGTATCAAGCCCCACTTCGGCTTATGGCTGAAGACCGTCAAAGTCAAGCAGAAGGTAGTGGGCGGCCGCCAGGCGGAGTGCGGAGGCGCCATGGTGGGCAAGTTGCCCAACGTTACATGGCTCGAGGGATCCTTCGTGGAGACCATAAAGGGGTGGCAATCGGGGTGGTTCTACATCACCGAGCCGCGTGACCCTGCATGGGCAGCGGCCCCCGAGTTCCGATCTGGCATCCCCACGCGGCTCACCTCCTAGAAAGAGAAGGGCCTATCCTGGGGTAGTTCGAAAGAGCTGACCGGACTCCAAACATGTATTCAAAACATGGTGAACAAGAAGCTCAAACTCGTCAACGTAGTCCAGGTCATGCTCGTCCGCCGGATCCTCCCGTGTCAACAACGGGCCTTCAACTTGTGGGAGTTCGACCCGGCCCAGCACCAAAATCTGAACAGGCTCTTTGATACAACACACGAGGATGCCTGGAAGGTGCTATTCAAGGGCGCCGAGGTTCCTCCTCCTACTACCGAGGATCACGGATTCTGCGCAAAGCGCCAAGCCAGCGCGGTAAGCTTGTTTTACCTCTTATAGGATACTTGTTTTTCATAGTTCGACTCTATGCGGGATCTCAGCTCCCGTTCCTTTGATAGGACTGGCAGGAAATGGCGGGACAAATCGACTGTTCGGCTCCCTTGCCCGAAGGCCCAGAAAACGCTCTCCTGACGGAGATGCTGACTCCGGCTCCTTACAAGGTGCCAGAGAAGACCAAGAAGGCCAAGGGAACCCAAAAGAGTTCCCGACACCAGGTGTTATCGGACTCATCGTCCGATGACTCTGCGGCACACTCCTCCCCCGAAGATGAGGAGGAAGAAGAAGATGCTCCCCTTTAGTTGGGGGAGACAAGAAAAGAAAGGCTGCCCCAACTGGCGGGCCGAAGGGTCCAAGAAGGGAAGGACTCTCCTTCCAGACAACTCCACCGCCGCCGCCGAAGGCAAAGACGAGTGGTTGCCCAGGGCCAAGCCCCTGGGGAGGTCATAAGTATTCGGACACCAGAGTAACTCATATTATCCTTTTGCGCACTGCTTCCCCTAACACCGAATATGATTATACAGGCCGCCACGAGCCCGTATCGATGTATCATCGGACGGCTCCCTGGGCTCATCGGATATGGATAGCGATCCACTTCCGACCGCCACCTCCCCTTGCCCTGCGGATGACGCCGAGGTATTGTATCAAGAGACACCGGGCCGAGGGGAGACAGTCCCGGAGGCGCCTCAAGGCGACCGTCCGGACTCCGGGGGCAGGGGGGACGAGGCCCCTAAGGGGCCCGAGTTCGGCCCTCAGCCGAACATTGCACCGAAACCTCCAGTGGTTCTGGACTCGGGCAGGCGGCCTCCTTCCAAGAGGGGAAAGACGCCTGTGCCGGTGACCTCTGTCCATCCAGAGGCGCCGGACAATCTGCTGGAAGCGCTTCGCAACACTTCCATCGACGAGGAGCACCGTACTATTATGAGTGCGGTGGTTCAGAAGGTTCAGTCCGCCAAGAGCGGATTGACTGAAGCCTGTGCCAGCCTTCTAACAGGCTTTGAGGTAAGTGTTAAAATATAAGGAAAATATTACCGCATAGACAGTAGCCCCTGATGCTATGTTCGGTGTTCACAAAGAAAAGCCGAACATAGGATCAAACAATATCGCAGGAGTCTAATTTAAGTATGTCAATATGCGTATGCAGGCTTCGCTGCTGGCGTCCGCCGCACTGACTGCGGAGGTCACCGTACTGAAGCAGGACATCGAGGGGTCCAAGAAAGAGCTCGGCCTTGCCAAGAGGCAGCTTGAGGAGAACAAGGGTAAGTAATACCCTGTCTATAGATATGTATATATAAAAGAAGACGCGATTACAAAATGACAGGATCATCGCATATCTGCCAGGGGCCACGACCGAGGTGGCAACCCTGAAGTAAGCGCTAACCTAGGCCGAAGATAAAGCGGCCAAGGAGCGCACCGAGCGGGAAAAGCAAGAGGCTCGTGTGGGCTAGGTGCAGCAAGAGATCCAGGCTCTCGTGACGAAGCACGAGGTGTTGGAGCTTGACTCAAAGACGCGAGAGTCTGAGCTTGTCGCGGCCCTCGAGAGCGCAAAAAGTGATAGGCCGAAGCCCAAAAGGCCCTCTAGGAGATTGACGCAATGAAGAAGATAGCGGCGGGTAAGGCATTCTATATGCAGAGCAAGCATGTAAGAGTAAATTACCGATTACTTACCCGAATTCGGAGCTCTCCAGGAGCATTCGCAGATTTGCCCCACAGCGTGTCAGACGCCGCATAGTTTTACCAGGCCGAGGAGGGAAGCTCAACGAAGAAGCTGTTCTGGTCTCAGTATACTAGGACCGAACACCCGATGCCTCTGAGCGACCAGCTAAAGCAGTTGGTCGAGCTGCACAAGGCGGCCGAACAGGCCATGAAGGGCCTTATAGTCCGGTTGTGGCCTAGTGACGCCCTTCCGAACAGCTACTTCGGCCTAGTGAGGCGGCTTGTGGATGCCTGCCCATGGCTGGAGGTCGTTAAGCAGTCTGTCTGCATCGAAGGTGCACGCCGGGCTTTCGCCCGTGTGAAGGTGCAGTGGGCCAAGCTAGACACTATGAAGCTGATCAAGGAAGGGCCGCCGCAGGGAAAGGAGCATCGCACCCCCGAAATTTATTATGAGGGTGTCCTGAAGGGTGCCCGTCTTGTAGCGGACGAATGTTCAAAGGATGTGATATTTGAGTAAACTTGCTCGTGTGATCCTGTATGATGAAAACTTGTTTCATATGCGCTATGCAACGCTTGTGTGAATTTAAAATATTACCTTCTGTTTGGCTGTTTATCCAATCCGAGAGATGGCTAGTCCTTGGCTTCTGCCCCCATGCCACGAGTGCTGGGGTGTTCGGGATAAACCTGAGCAATCTTGTTCCCATATTTGGGTCCTTCAAGGGAGGTGCTCAGCACAACGAACAAGGCAACCGGACTAATAATGCTTTATCACTCTCACTTAGCCATAGAATTCTATAATTTTAAATTTCGGCGAAGCCCCTGGTATTCGGAAGGCCGAATTCGGGGCGATACACGCCTTTAAGCCGGACAGGGCCGGCCCCTCGCTCTAAGTGGCATAAGTCTTTAGGGACTCGAAAAACCTCGCCAAACAGCGACCAGTCTCTCGCCTTATCATGACAGTCAGTTTTAGCTTTCTCTACTGAGGTGCTTTAGCCCAGCAGAACCGGGGCACAATCGCAGTAGTTCTCCTAGCGCTACCTTAGCTGATAGAGCGGAACGTAAGGTACCAAAACATAGGAGCCGGGAAAACCCAACATTTGATGAAAGACATGATTCGGAGCTGATGCATATAATGCTATAAGTTCGGGGTGCCGCACTTGTGAAAGTGTTCGGACTTTTCACACCATATTGTGGGTACGTAAGCCCTTGGTGTATTGGCTGTACCAAAGTGTATGGTTGCAAGGCGTCATTAATGAACATATATATATATATAACAAGAATTCAATAATAGTCGTAATGTTATGCATTGTTTATTCAAAAAGTTGCGTTAAAGCAGAATGATACAGATGGTGCGATAAGCAAAGAGTAGGACTATGTCCCTTCCAAGGGCAAGCTGAGGAACAGTACTAAATGAAATATTTCGCTCGTTATTGTAATCCACCTGGGAATTCCATGGTGTGACGTAGCTTTCTGCCTCCTTGGTTGCTGCATCATGTGTTTGGCAATAGTGCTGCCGGATAGGGTTTCCAGAGATTAAGGTCCGGAAAAAGAGAAAAAAAACCAAATGGGAAGCCCCTAGTGCGGTTTAAGCCGCGTCTTGGGGCGTGTTGTAGTTGTGTCCCCCTCCCCACCTGTGCCCATGGTATTTTTAATGCGTAATGATGTATGCGTGGCACAAGTTTCGCCGTTCGGCTGGGACTGGGGTGGGGGCCGCATTGCTACGCGAGCTCAGATCGCGCCAGTCGGTCTAGTTGCCGATTTCTCTGAGCACGCTTGAAGGTGTCTGGGTCTTGAAAGACTGAACTGTTGGATTGCCTTGAGAGGTTGCTTTGCGCTTCTGCTGTGAGGGCCGCGGTGTGCTCCTCTGTTCGGAGAGAGCGCTCTATGTTTCCATTGACTCTAATAACCCCGCGAGGTCCTGACATCTTGAGCTTGAGGTAGGCATAATGCGGTACCGCATTGAATCTCGCAAATGCGGTTCGCTCGAGCAGTGCATGATAACCACTGTGGAACGGGACTATATCAAAGATTAACTCTTCGCTTCGGAAGTTATCCGAGGATCCGAAGACCACTTCCAGTGTAATTGAGCCCGTGCAATGGGCCTCTATGCCTGGAATGACGCCTTTGAAGGTCGTTTTTGTGGGTTTGATCCTTGAGGGGTCTATACCCATTTTACGCACTTTGTCCTGATAAAGCAGGTTCAGGCTGTTGCCGCCATCCATAAGGACTCGAGTGAGGTGAAATCCGTCATTGATTGGGTCCAGAACAAGTGCGGCGAATCTGCCATGACGGATACTAGTGAGATGGTCCCTGCGATCGAAAGTGATCAGATAGGAGGACCATGGGTTGAACTTTGGGGCGACTGGCTCCAACGCATATACGTCCCTGAGCGCACGCTTCCGCTCCCTCTTGGGGATGTGGGTTGCGTATATCATGTTCACCGTCCGCACTTGTGGGGAAACCTCTTCTGTCCTCCGGTGTGTGGCTGCCGGGGCTCCTCCTCGTCATCGCTATGTGGCCCCTTGTCCTTGTTTTCGGCAATTAACTTGCCGGCTTGCTTGAATACCCAACAATCCTTGTTGGTGTGATTGGCTGGCTTTTCTGGGGTGCCGTGTATTTGACACGAGCGATCGAGTATACGGTCCAAGCTGGACGGACCCGACATACTTTGTTTGAATGGCTTTTTCCGCTGACTGGGTTTAAAGCCCTTGAATTCGGCATTGACTGACGTATCCTCGGTATTATCGCTGTTAATGCGGCGCTTATGTTTGTTGCGACGTGACCTTCTATTGCCATCCTTGGTATCGGAAGTACCATGGTTCTTTGATATGTTATTACTGCGAGCGAGCCAGCTGTCTTCTCCCGCACAAAAGCGGGTCAGGAGTGTCGTGAGGGCTGCCATAGATTTCAGCTTTTCCTGACCAAGGTGCTGGGCTAGCCATTCGTCGTGGATGTTGTGTTTGAAAGCTGCTAGGGCCTCTGCATCCGGACAATCAACGATTTGATTTTTCTTTGCTAGGAACCAAGTCCAGAATTGCCTGGCCGATTCTTCTGGCTGCTGAATTATGTGGCTGAAGTCATCGGCATCTGGTGGCCGCACATAAGTGCCCTGAAAGTTGTCGAGGAATGCGGCTTCCAGATCTTCCCAACAGCTAATGGACTCTGCTGGCAAGCTGTTGAGCCAATGCCGCGCTGGTCCTTTGAGCTTTAGTGGGAGATATTTGATGGCGTGTAAGTCATCACCGCGGGCCATGTGGATGTGGAGGAGGAAATCCTTGATCCATACCGCGGGATCTGTTGTGCCGTCGTATGATTCAATATTTATAGGTTTGAAACCTTCTAGGATTTGATGATCCATTACTTCATCTGTGAAGCATAAGGGGTGTGCAGTGCCTCTATATTGGGCTATATCGCGACGCAGCTCGAATGGGTCTTGCCCGCTATGTTCGGCCCAACCAGATTTATTTCTGTATCCGGCGTGATGTTTATCGTCTCGCATAGTGGTGCGCCCTCATGATCCGTAGATCGATCCTGCATGCTTTGCTTTGTCCTCCAATATGTCTCGTAGGTCTGGCATATCTCCCCATGCCTTTTTATTTGAATGGCGTCGGGGTGCAGGCTGAGTTTTTGGCTGGAATACCTCTCTATCGCGGCCACAAGGTGGCTGATCAGCCGCGTCATACGCTTCGTCCTCCAATCAGGATAGCAACCTGCATTTTCGGTAACTCTTGGAGGGGCGCTCGAGTTTATATTCCTCGGCTGCGAGGACTTCAGTCCATCTGTCAGCTAGCAAATCTTGCTCAGCTTGAAGCTGCTGCTGCTTTTTCTTAAGGCTATTTGCTGTGGCTATAAGGCGGCGTTTGAAGCGCTCTTGTTCAACGGGATCCTCTGGTATGGCGAATTCGTCGTCGCCGAGGCTTGCTTCGTCTTCGGAGGGGGCATGTAATTATCATCCTCCGCCTCTCCATCTGCCGCTCTCTCAGGAGGGCTGGCTCCTCCATCCTCCTGCTCTAAATCTTGCTGGAGGGGATTGTTGTTGTCTTCGGCACTATCCGGAGTGTTATTATCTCCTGTGCCGGTATCACCACTTTTGCTTTGGCGGGACTTAGAGCGGTGCCGCTGACGTCGGCGCTTGGGTTGCTTCTTGGAGGGGTCATCCTCCGCTATCTCGTCGCCATTGCCTTCTTTGGGTGTATCCACCATGTATATATCGTATGATGAGGTGGCTGTCCAGTGCCCTGTGGGCAGTGGTTCCTCTTCGTCTCCCGCATCGTCGTCCATACTGTCGATGTCTTCGGAGTCGAAGTCGAGCATGTCAGTTAAGTCATCGATAGTGGCTACTAAGTGGGTGCTGGGTGGGCCGCGAATTTCTTCGTCGTCCGCATCCCATTCCTGCCGGACATAGTTCGGCTAGGATCCTCCTAACACTGTCCGATGAGTTCAGTATGTCGCCAAATGGCGAGTGCTGAAAAATATCCGTGGAGGTAAACTCCATGATCGGCACCCAATCGGATTCGATAAGAACGGGCGCAGGCGGCTCAGAGTCTATGACCGGAGAAGGATCCGGTAGTTTAACAACACGGCTCTTATGCAAGGTAAGGTCGATGTTCGTCTCGATCGTCGTTGAGGATAAGGCCTCCGTGGCGGGGTCCATCCACCCGTCCATGGACGGCGCAACTGGCTCCGAACTAAGGGTCGGAGCGGCTGCCTGTGCGATCTCCTGAACACTGTCCGATGGTAGAGCTAAATCGTACTCATCGTGACCGCGTGACGCACAAGGCAGAGGCTCGAGTCCGTCGAAGATCAAGTCTCCACGGATATCAGCCGTGTAGTTTAAGCTTCCAAACCTGACCTAGTGGCCAGGGGCGTAACTTTCAATCTGCTCCAGATGGCCAAGCGAATTGGCCCGCAGTGCAAAGCCGCCGAACACAAAGATCTGTGCGGGGAGAAAAGTCTCACCCTAGACTGCATCGCTATCGATGATAGTAGGGGCCATCAAGCCTAACGGCGACGACACAGAGGAACTCTCAATGAAAGCACCAATGTCGGTGTCAAAACCGGCGGATCTCGGGTAGGGGGTCCCGAACTGTGCATCTAAGGCGGATGGTAATAGGAGTCAGGGGACACAATGTTTTACCCAGGTTCGGGCCCTCTTGATGGAGGTAAAACCCTATGTCCTGCTTGATTAATATTGATGATATGGGTAGTACAAGAGTAGATCTACCACGAGATCGGAGAGGCTAAACCCTAGAAGCTAGCCTATGGTATGATTGTATGTTGTCCTACGGACTAAAACCCTCCGATTTATATAGACACCGGAGAGGTTAGGGTTACACAAGGTCGGTTACAAAGGAGGAGATACACATATCTGTATTGCCTAGCTTGCCTTCCACGCCAAGTAGAGTCCCATCCGGACACGAGATGAAGTCTTCAATCCTGTATCTTCATAGTCTAACAGTCCGGCCAATGGAGATAGTCCGGCTATCCGGAGACCCCCTAATCCAGGACTCCCACAGTTATCCTCGGTATCCACCATGCTGACAATAAGCTTAGCAATATTATTAGCTTTGTCCTGTTTGGCGCTAAAATCCTCCAACGCTTGTTGTTGCACCAAAAAGTATGCATTTGAATGCTCCAGGGACTTCTGCAGTCCTTCTGCTTCTTATCGCAGCACCGCTGATCGATCTCTTTCAGCTTGTAGTTGAGACTCAAGAAACCGAACTAATTCAGACAGTGAGTTTGAATAGCTTGTGTAAGCGGTAGTGGCTAGTAACTCGAACACTAAACTAGGACAGGACTTTGGGGTTGTCTCACTATCTTCAAGATAGTTTTCCGTAGTTGTTTTATCAGCTTTGTTGGAGACCAACAAGGATGCCTGACTCTCCCAAACCTTATCTGCATTACTTCCTTTACCATTGCATAATAAGGCACTCTTCCCCAATATTCTGTCAGCATTCTAAAAGAAGAAAGAAGCAGACACATAACATGTTTAGCATGTAGTAGTATATGAAACTCATTTCGGTGAACCAGTTCATTAGTAAGGAGGACAGGATTAAACTACCAAGTCATATATTGCCAAGTAGTACATAATAAAAGCATCAAACAAACATATATCTATGTCCTATGGTCACTGCATTGTCTTGCCAAATCAAAATAGAGACACGGTTCAAATCATATCCATTCAAGACAAAGCAGCACTGAAAGAATACAAAGCGTGGGAAACTACACATCACAACAAGATTCCAGATGGGTACCATGGGTCTACATGTACAACAACACTATTGGCTCTCTCCTGATGCTAGTAATGTGCATGATATGATAAGTCAATTGTGTACAGAATGGAAATGGAAATCAAGAGAGCTATTTATAAGAGCAGCCCTGTTAAAGAAACACGCGTACACATACCTATTGTGCCATTGGAGTTTCGATTGGATCCTTCAATTTAAAAATAAGTTTGTATGAGTAAATACAATGATACATGAGCAAAGCAGTATGCACGATAGCGATGTAATCTTAAATGAGAACAATTGTTCTTCAGGTTTAAGCACTTGTTCTACATGAACAGAGTAGAGTAAGACGCAAGAATATAGTACTTAAAAATAGAAAATGAGCTCATAGACCTTACCACATTCTTGGTTCGGGACCAGTACAGAACAAGACGTTCCCAGTCATCGTCCAGTAAATGTGTCTCAGGAGAACGTAAGGGGATTTGATGAGTTTCTTTGCCAGTGAAGTACGTTTCCTTCAGGTAATTCCAATACTACCACCAAGCATTCTTGAAGATAGCAGAGGTATTAGCATAGGTTACCTCATTCCGAGTTTACAAATCGGTCCTTCTCTATAGAGAAAAATGGGAAATTTTGCTATATTATAACCATCATGGAGGTAGAATGTATGGGACAAAGCAAAGTAATTGCCATGAATAACATTACTTACACATAACTCCTGGACAAACACCCGCAACTGGCATTTTCCTTCATCTTCAGTATAATATTTCCATGATGGGAAGATACACACATAGGATTTAACAACATCAAATGCGACAGATGCTAAACTACGACTGGATGGTTGTGCTTCCTCCACAGGAATAGGTGTACTAACTGGTGGAGTTGGGGTTTGCCGTGGTAGTACTGGCGCTTTGGGCACTGGAGCTACCTTACTAACTGCTCTTGTTTGGGAGCTCTATGGTGGAGATGGTGTTGTGTCAATAGGAACTGGGTGACTATCTGCTGGGGTTGGGTTAGATTGGGTGAATTTGGTTCTCTATCCATCGCAGCAGGGGTACAATTTGCGAGAGTATGAGGTATGTGTGGTAGGGCTGGTTCCCGTGCATGTACAACTGGGGTGCTATCTCCAGCAAGAGGTAGCACTGTTTTATTTGAAGACTGTGTTTTTACTCCGCTACATACTACCATCACCCGCTCCAATTCAAATGGCTGATAAACAGAAAACATTGTTGAATGTACACACATTGTATGAGAGACAGATGCAATAGATAGTGTGGAAAAAAGAGGGCATGAAATAGTTCACACATATATTGTTTAACTTAAAAGGATAGCATGACATAATTTCACATATATGATGTCTATCTAAACTGGATAGCATAGCACGCCATAATTCAAAGATATGATGACTAACTAAACAGGATGGCATGAGATAATTATATGATGCCTTTAGTAAACAAGTTTGCATGACATAATTCACATACTTGTTATCTAAGTAATCAGGATCGCATGATTTAATTCACATATGTTATTTATATGCTAAGCAAAGGGCATTCGCATATATGATGTCTGAACTAAGAACATGGTGTTGAATATTGTGTATATGATATCTAAACTATGCAATGCAAGACACCATATGCATGATATGAGCAGTATAACCCTACCAAGTTAGAGCATACACCTCGGTGGGGGAATAGTACCGGTCATCTGTCCATGAATCCATCTCCGAGGAGCTATCGGGACCCAGCAAGAGATCTGCTTCGACAGGTAGCACTGTCTGCTCTGAAGACCTTGTTTTCACTCCAGATTTTTCCATTACCCACTCAAATGGCTGATTCACGGGAAGAGTAGTTTAATGTACAAACATTGTCGTCAAATGGAAATGTAATGAAGAAAAGGATGTGCAAGATATCATTCAAATATATGATGCATGGCTAAATAGGACGTCATTGCATATTTCACATAATATTATGGCTGGCTAAAAGAGATGAGACTGCATAATTCCCATATATCATATAGAAACTAAACATTTGGTACTACAGAACATGTCTAAACTAAGTAGATGACATATATGATGTCGAAAGTAGGCACTTCAAGGCAACATATGCATGATATGGCCAACATCATCATGCCAAGTTAGAGCAAACACCTTGGGGGGTAAATAGGAGTGGTCAGCTGCGTCTGAATCCACCTCAGAACAGATATCCTCCTCTGGATTACAATATGGAAAGGGAGAGAGTTTGTCATTGAACCCACCATGGAGCGATCTCTGCATGACATTGTATTGCCATGCAAAACACTTCTCTTTTTCTCTACATGTTCAGCATGACTGTGTAGAATATCTGACATGCATACGTAAAAAATATAGTGAGATTATGTAAGGAGAGCATGTAGAAATCTAGTGTGATGGTAACAACGAGTGGATGGATCCAAAAATAATGATAGCAGGCTGATGATAGCGTTAATTTAATAAAAATATAGATGATGATTTCTTTACTATTTGTTTCCCACCCAAAATGAACAACATAAGCGTACCATAGGTGAACCAGATAATAGATAGAGATACTATTCATAGCTGCCTTGCTATGTGCCTCACAAGTAATTCTAAAACTCAGATTTGAACATTAATTTGGACCTGACTTGAAGTCTAAGAGGTGAACAGGACGATAAAGTAGCAGGTAATATTAAGCAATGCATAACATAAGCAGAAACAAAATAGCGCGACCTCTCTTGTGGACCCATGTACTCCTCAGGTTTATCTGCTGAGTCGATGATGGTGATGTAGTTGCGGTGGGTGACGGCTGCAGGGAAGGAGATCTGAGGCAGCGAAAGATGGTCAGGAGTTGTGATGTCTAGCTTAGTGGATGCTTCTATCGATGGAGATGCTCAAGTGAGGTGGACGATGTCGCGGCAGGGGCAGGACAAACCACACAAAGATTTCTTAGACACCCACCTATAATTGAAGTAATTCTGTAAGGGCTCCTTTGGCTTGCACGATTCTAAAAACGCAGGGATAGGAAAAACACCAGAATATGATAGGAATGCACGTGGGAAACAAAAAATTTGTAAACACAGGATTTCTGTCAACTTGGGTGCTTGGTTCACAGGAATTGGAAGAGTAGAGGAATGGAAAGAAACATGGCCAAATTAAAGTGAAACCATGTTAAAGTGTGTATAGTTAGAATGTTATTCTGCCACTAATGCACTTGGTCTTGTTTTCATGCATATGATTTTGAAAAGTAGGTCCTGGTGAAGGTTTTGCTCCATTCCTTTCAACAAAATGCATGAATAATTGAATAGTAGAGTGCCATTGGAAAATTTCCTATTGCTATGTTTTTCCTTTGAACCAAAATAGCCCTAATGGATCGACATGAATGTAGAGTAATAAGTGATGCGACAAGTGTACAACCTCTTTGTTGTAGCCATGTCGACCTTAGCATCATTGGGTTGGTCACTGAAGAAGTTGAGGCAGAGGTGGCTGTCGGAAGTGTGGAGGAAGATCTAAGGAATCTATAGACGGCGTCCAGAGCATTGCTCCATTGTGATGGATTGTTCCGTCATTGGAGCAGCTCCGGCGAGTCGTAAGACATCGAGGCTGAAGGAGTACAAGACAAACATCTTTAATCTCAAGTGGGATTCTAATAGCATATCCAATAGATGATGTAAAATACCAAAAATTGACAGATGTAAAATTTACATCACCAAAAAACACATGACTACAACAGATGAGGTAAAAACTGTTGACTTTGAACTTAACTGTCAAAACTAAAATATGGAATCTGAATGTTACTGTCGAAACTAAATGCACTGCTAGCAGATAGGCACTTCACATGTACTTCAGGGAGGGCATGCAGTTTATCTTCAACCTCCACCCCCTTGAGCCGCCAGCCACCACCGACCCCCGCCGCCAAGCGCCGCCTCGCTGCCCCACCCACCCCGAAACCACTCCCCACCGTCGGTCCGCCGTTGCCCCGATGTGATAGCCTGGCTTATTAGGGATGATAGACTACTCATATCAATAAGGAAATCCTTCTTTTTCGGAAGCCCATTCGGAGAGAACTCCAAAGTTAAGCATGCTCAGCTTGGAGTAGGTTCAGGATGGGTGACCAACCAGGAAGTTGCTCCCGGGTGCGCACGAGTGAGGACAAAGTGCACATAAAAGACTAGTATTGATCTGTGGGGCTAGTCTAGATCCCGCCAGGAGTAACGACCACCGGCGGGTGTGTCCGGGGCATTACAAGTTGGTATAAGAGCCAAACCTCGCGGCTACACGGATGTTTGTGGATAGGTGTGCGGTCATGTTGTGCATGACGTTTGTGACCTGTCGTGGCACACGACATGGCACATGTGTCGGACTGGATGCATAGACGTATGTGCCAACAGGGATCGTTCCTGTGGCCCGACATGGACATCGGTTCCTCTGAGTGGGGGTGTATGTGATAGCCTGGATTATTAGGGATGATAGACCAGTCATATCAATAAGGAATTCCTTCTTTTCCAGAAGCCCATTCGTACAGAACTCCAAAGTTACGCGTGCTTAGCTTGAAGTAGGTTCAGGATGGGTGACCGACCGGGAAGTTGCTCCCGGGTGCGCATGAGTGAGGACAAAGTGCGCAGAAAAGTCTAGTATTGATCTGTGGGGCCAGTCTAGATCCCGCCAGGAGTAACGACCACGGGTGGGTGTGTCCGGGGCGTTACACCCGGCCAGCCCTCTAGCCCCCCCCCCCGAGCCGAGATTTTTCTCAGACGATCCCCATGCCACCGCCCCACCACCGGCCCCCACCGCCGGCAACCACCGCCCCACCCTGAACCCTAAGATAGATAGTGGGGTACCTCTCCAACGAGCCCCCTCCCTGCTGTGGCTGGTTCTTCCTTAACTCCGGTGAGCCCCCCTCCCCCTTGAAAATTGGCTGACCCAAAAGTCGATTCAGTCGACTGAAGTTTAGCTAAATCGGAGCAGTGCAACAACATGAGCAAGCGAGAGATGGAGCAGCAGCAGCAGCGCAAGCGAGCAAGCAAGATCCGGAGCAGCAGCAGCAGATCCGGCTGGTACGGACGCCGCCGCCAAAGGGGCCTCGCATTGGGGGAGAGCCACCATGGAGATGTCGATCGCGATGCCGTCTTCAAGGTAGCCACTCCATGGGGGTGCGGGAAGGAGCACCGTCGGCGCTGGGAGGTCGAGTTAAGGAGAAGGTGCGATGCGATGAGTGTACAACCTTTTTGGTGGCGTCGAGTAGACCTCGGCTTTGTCCGGGGAGTCGGTGAGGATGTTGCGGTTCCGGTGGAGCAGGTTAAGGCGGCGTTGTGGGGATGGAGCAGCCGCGATAGACGAGGCGATCATCGGAGCAGCTCCTTGGAGGTGGAGGACGGGGCAGCTAAACTGGCGGGACGATGAGATGGACGACGGATCCTCATCCAGGGAGGTGGATGAGGGACGTCGAGATGTTGCTATGGACGACGTCATCGGGGAAGAGGCTCTGGCTGGGCAGCGGTGAGGTGGTGCACGGAGGAGGGTGGGGTTTCGCGGCTGGAGCAGAGAGGTTATGGCGGTCTGGGATTTCAAATGGCGAAAAGGAGGCGATGGGAAGGGGGAACCATGACTTAGGGACGCGCTTGTCCAAAATGTAGGGTGTGTTACAAAAGTACCCCCACTGATTTGAACTTGTGGCCTTTCGGCTCAGGGTTAGAAGGGGGATTTCACGTGTCGGGATTTCGCAGCTGGAGGGAGTTTTCGCGTGCATTGTAATTTCGGGATAGCAAGGCGCGGGTTCTGAAGGCGCGAGTTTTGGGAGCACGATAACTAAATTTTCAAGATATAACAAGGCGCGGGTTGAATTTTAGGGACAAGCCTAACGTGTAATATTGTAGGTACCAAATCAATTCGCACTTCCCTCAACTAAAAAATGAAAAAATAAAACTATTCACACCACACAAAGAGAGAGTCTTGTCCCGTTTTACTATACAAATGCTATTCAAAGCTATGAATCCATGTTATGTCCAATTAATTTTTTCGTTGGCTGTCTAATGCATGTAACCTACTCATACCAACATTTTAGTGCATTCCAAATGTATATACTACCACTGCAATTCGTTTCTCTATTTGAATAAGAATCTACAATCATGATTGTTGCCAACTTCAACTACCATTCGTGTTTTACGTTAACAACACACCACATGATTACTATAGAGATAGATATGAACTATGTGTACTATATGAACTCTAATTCAATTTTTTGAATACACTTGATGTTGATTCCCAATAATAATACATTTGATGTACTAACTAGATATTCATAATCTAAACCATGTTCCATGCGTACACCGTGTTTATCACACAAAGTATAGTGCCCCGCCCCCAACATTATGACAAGTATTTAGCCCTGAGCTGCAAAGGCCACACATTATCCCAAATTATAATCAATGTTCTACATTATGATACCTTCTTCAAATATCCGAATCCACTTTTTTATAATGAATTATGATGTATGTCCATCTTTTACACCTTCACGGTCCTCTTCTCTTTGTAGCTAGCTAGCGCTAAATTTCTATCATGCATGCACACGCCCGCCCCCCTCTCACCCCCCTCAGCGTCCCCTCCATCGTGCACATTCGTTATTTCTCTTTG
>NC_041392.1:227107006-227166319 GCF_002162155.2 Triticum dicoccoides | reverse complement strand
GATATACCTCTCTAGCCAAGTGTGCCTACCATAAACACACACTTCCCTTCTTCTCTTCTCACCGTCCATGCCCCCCTATGTCCAATACGGTTCCACGCAGGTGCACACTCCCACCCCTCTTTTCATCGATCTCATACTCGCACACTCCTCCCCCCTCGACATAGTAGGCCTCTTGCACCACCTCCTAGTCGCACCCTCTCCCCATGTCCGTCTCTCCGGACCTTATTTGCTTCTAACGCATGCATGCATGTATACGTACCGATCTCCCTACATACAGCTAGGTCGACTATAATTCTTTTTCCCCACACACCGACAGACTTAGCTCACTAGTTATGTCTCTCCTTTTCTCGGACACACGGCGGTTGATCTTCCTATGTATTTATGTCTGCTTACCACAACCATATCGTCCCCCCTCACCATCCTTGCATACCTCCCGACCCGTCTCTCACACGCACGTGCATAGACAAGTAGACATCCCCGGCCCTCTCTTATAGATATTGCACTCGTACCCTCCGTTTTTCCAGCAGGCCTCTCCCACCATTTGTGAGGAGAAACTCCAGCACCAACCCTCTGACACTCTACCTTTGTCTTTCTCCCAACCTTATTCCTCTGCTACACATATTCATGGATGTCGATCGATCTTAGTCAATACATATCTAGGTCTCTCTCCTTCTCCACACATATACTAGTCGATCTACCTCTCTATAGTTAGGTCTCTGCCCCCTCCCCCCCCCCACACACACCGATAGTCGAACGTTGTAGGTAGGTATCCTTGCCATAGACAAAAACTGCGCCTCTGCCCTCTCAAATTCTAGTAGGCCAGCCACCCTGTATCTTTGACATGGGCAAATACAAATTCGATGGCACTCTTTATCGATCGTGCACCCACACACTTCATCCCTGTTTTCGATTCTATCGATATCTCATGCCGATGATCCCTCCACTCTCTTCTCGTGGATCGCTCCCTCTATATATGATATATCCATGACTGTGTTTCACACACATTGCATATGTTACGTTTTTTGTTTGAGATATCATCAACACATTTCCTTTGTCTCGCACAAATCATCTCTCTCACAGCCACCCACATACGTACCTGCACCTAAAGAAGAGGTGCACGCACGACACATGTACTCAAGTCTTGTTCCCAGCCACACCCACGTGGGTACATGGTGGAGTTCATTTCTATACGAAAAGACTGCCCACGTGATAATTTGATGCGTGTAGCGGTTGTTTACTCGAAGGAGGGTCATGTACCACGCGTAGATGGAACAAAGTTTGACTTGACGCATTAGTATTAAATAAATTTGTATTCCTCAATGGCACGTACATAATATAAAACGATTGTCATCAAGAAAAAAGAAAAATCTGCTCCACTATATACAATGCAGCCTGCCTGCCGGGGTTTGTCTCTCGTCACACCATCTCACACAAGGCAGCAGTGGCCTCTCTCTCTCACCGTTGGTCACTGATCCGGCCGCATCCCGTCTGCCAGCGAAAAGGGAGGATGTGCATCATTTCTCCATTCGACGGCGTTGAGGCAGCATGCCGCGATCTGCACTACCCGCCATTCTCTATGACCAAGCTCCGGCGTGGTAGGGACTTCACCACTTGCTCACTGCCGCAGTATGGGCAGATCCCGGCAGTCGGGGCCCTACTAGTTACATCCTGGCGACCCTCAGGTACAGCTTCCTCCGACCTTGCTCCACTGCCCATCTTCCCAAGTTGCTGCATTTTTAAAATCCTGCATGTGGATCTTCTTTAGTTGTTTGCTTAAAATGTATCTCGGCTGGCGTACTTTCCATCTTGCAATCTCGTCCTAAAACCATTTTTGATAAACCACCATGCTGCTATCTTTCCCTTATTACATGGAATATGCTTCTTGTTTGTCAGCGTATGTGTCTTCAGTGTTATTGGTCAGTAATTGTTTCCTTTCTACCTCCTTTTGCAAATAGGGCTATCCATTTCACCTCGTTGCTATTGCGACCTTTTGCTGAACTGCACAAATCACTTTTTTCTTAAGAGTGTTTTGTGCAGTTCTGCCAAAATGTCACACGGGCAACGGTTTTACATTTCTGTGGGACTACAGGAAGGGAGATTGGTTTTGTTATCCTCCTCATCCAACTCTGTGCCTAATCTTCTCCATCAAGTAGTTAGTCCTAAAGAGAGATCGTAGAGGTGATCGACTTCTATTTGTGTGTGTTATGTTTCATCATCTAGCTCCACTATTATTGTAATCACACTGACTGGATATCTTTTCAAACGGGGATGGTCAGCTCAATTTTAGTGGAGCTGCACAAAATGATCCGATCGTGATGTCCTCCATACACCTCTTTTTTGGCTACAGAGCTGGGTGAAACTAGCTGCCAACCAATGAACACTCTGCCCAGGAAATGGAGCCATGCCTACGAACAACATCGATCAATTATATATTTTTATTTATTTGTACACCTTGTCACAACTTTGTCTTTAGTTGTGATGTGAATATTGGTGCTGATCTGCGAACCATTGAGATGCATTAGCAGCCATGGTAGTTTCATTTGTATTTGATGGAATGTTGTAACGAGACAATCTTGAGGCAAGAGGACACATGAATCCTAAGTTGAAACCTTTTTTTCCTGCGGGAACCAAAGTTGAAACCTTCATATCATCATAGTACAATTTCATTAAAATTATGCGTACATATAAACAAATCCTAAAGGATTGATTGCAATGCCAGAAACAATCCAACTTTGTTTCACCGGCATGTGGGACATCCTTCATTCGGCTCCACCTTCCATGCAGCAATATTGAGTGCACAACTGTAGGGAAAGATTCACCCCAGTCATTGCGTCGCTGTAATAATGACTAGTGAGTAGTCAAATCATAGAGCCCCACCTTTGCCACAATAAGTTGCTTGGAGGAAGCAACCATCATTTCTCTGTTTGCTGAATCCGCTGGTACTCCAATATTCCTAGAGTAATAAGTTGCTTGGGCGAAGCAACCATCACTTCACCTTTCCCATAGTAAGCACTACCTCCTTTTTTATTATAGAAACAACCACACATGAATATTGGATGGTAGCAGCACAACAACTGAATAAAAAAATCGAAACCAACCAATGAACTACTACTAATGGTGAGCGTTTGCTAGTATCATGTACTCTGTCTGTCCATGTATATAGGGCTTAATGCATTTTCCGAGACTAACTTTGGCCCTGTTTGGATCCATGGGTTAGAGTTAGTTTGAGCTAGTTGGGGCTAAAATAGCCCTAAAGTATCCAAACACGAGGGTTAAATTGGAGCAAGTTGCACCAAACCCACCAAAAAAACTATCCTACCCAAGAGGTGCTAATTAGAGATAGTTCTCATTGGGCCCAGTGAAAAATCACTTTTCTCTCTCTATCCTACCAGCCAAGTGGTGCTAATTGGAGCTATTTATCATGGGGCCCACTGAAAAATCACTTTTCTCTCTCCATCAAGTGCATTTATTGTCAATATAACCCTGTCATCCAAACACCTCTTTAGCTACAGTTAGTTCAGGGTTAGTCGTGAGTTAGTCGAACCTCTAGCTAAGTTATAGTATCCAAACAGGAGCAGTATATGACATGCAAGTTGCTCAAAGCATACCGTCAAATTTGTACATGAAATGATCTTCTTTTTTTTGAAACGAAACGTGAAAGGATCTTCGAATGATATAATTTTCAAATTATATAAAATCTTATCAATAGTCAAAGGCAACCTCGAAGAATACATTAGGCCTTATATAAAATCTTATCAATAGTCAAAGGCAAGCTCGAACAATACATTAGGCCCTATATAAAATCTTATCAATAGTCAAAACCAAGTGTTACTACTACACCAAACAAGTTCAAAATGAGAAACTGGACCCACTCACGGCAAGGCATGCCTGTCTCATTTGGTCTGTCAGTCAAAGCGCTTCCTATTCTTGGCATAACAATAGAGTACAGTAATTGGCAATACTCTAACATGTGATGGGTTAATGGACCTCAATAGACGGCAAAAACTATAGCCCGCCGCACTTTGAGAGACACGAGGAGCGACAAGTGATACGGGCTGGTGGATTACTAGAGGTTGGTGTCGCACGGAGGCCAAGAAATATGGTGATAGAGTGGGTTGGCCATGTATGATGTAACTACACTGGGCTGCCGTGTTTCGTACTCTTCCGGTCTACTGTGGAGATGACTGAATGATTTTATATCGCTGAATAATATAAAATATTATGAGTGCAGACTCCCCATCGGGAGGTTCCTTGCTCAATCTCGGTCGTCGGGAATCTATATTCTTCCACTCTTTTTTTATGTGAGCTTTGTTCATCATTTTCCAACACGCGGGACTTCTAGCATCAAGGTGCACGTGTCATGCAAGAAAATGGAGATAAGTAGTGCGTAAGTGAGTAGTGCACTACGATGGCACCTAGTACTACTCAATATTTTTTCTCCTCAATGGCACGTGAATAGTGCACGTACTCAATGACGGAGCATGGGATGGTAGCCATGGACATGGTCGGCCCTTTTTGGAGAGAGTACTAAATATTAACTTTGATGTGTCCCGTCAACTCGTAGAATGATGAGAAGCTTGCTTACTACACCTTCTCCCTCGCCAATGCGTGCATTATGGCTCGCATCATGAGGAGAAACTTTTGCTTACAAGCGATGGATGTGCAACAGTTCATTTGGTGTCAGATTGCCAGAAGTAGTAGAACTGTAGTACCATCATTATTGTTCGACTTCCGAAAGAAGCGAAGAGCCAAGCGCAATGTCACGTACTAACCTAGTATAGTATACTACTATAGCCAAAGCTGGTCCACCTTTTTAGAGCATGGTTAATTAATATGGAGGCTCTTGCAGCGGCACATCATTTAGAGCAAGTACTACTCTCTTCGTAGGAACTTAAAACGCGGGAATAGGAAAATTATGTGGGGGTATCTCCAACAGTGTTCCTCGGCTCGCACCTAGCATCACGGTGGTCGAACTTGGAGTCATTCATTTGGTACACGTGGCATCTCAAATCTGGACACAAGGTGACGTACACCATGAAGGTCCACGGTCAAGGGGGTTAGGGCAGACGCGACCTCTCAGTGCGTTCGCCATTTGAAGTGGCGCGCCGGCCCAGGGCGCCGCCCGCTGCACTCCCAGCTCCTCGCCTCCTCGCCCCATTCAAAAACCAACATTTAAACCCGCGTGGAATGCGACAAACCCACTCTGGCCACACACGTTCGTACAAGAGCAGGACACCAGCCAAGCTCCTCCTTCCACCATTTTGTCCACTCTTTTGGCGGCATCCGACGAGCAGGAAGAGCAGTTCTCCGGCATTAATGTGATACGTCTCCAACGTATCTATAATTTTTTATTGTTCCATGCTATTATATTATCAACCTTGGATGTTTTATATGCATTTATATGCTATTTTATATGATTTTTGGGACTAACCTATTAACCTAGAGCCCAGTGCCAGTTTCTACTTTTCCTTCTTTTTGAGTTTTGCAGAAAAGGAATACCAAACGGAGTCCAATTACCGTGCCAATTTTTGATGATTTTTTATGGACCAAAAGAAGTAACTGGAGTAAAAGAGTTGGGCCAGAAGAGTCCCAGGCAATCCACGAGGGTGGGGGGCAGGGCCAACCCCCCCGGGCGCATGGGCCTGCCTCGTGGACGACTCGGTCACCTTCTTAACATGAGACCGACGCCAAAAATTCATATAAATACAGAAACCTCCAGAAAATACATAGATCGAGAGTTCCGCCGCCAGAAGCCTCCGTAGCTACCGAAAACCAATCTAGACCCGTTCCGGTACCCTGCCGGAGCAGGGAATCCCTATCCGGTGGCCATCTTCATCATCCCGGTGCTCTCCAGGACGAGGAGGGAGTAGTTCTCCATCGGGTCTGAGGGTATGTACCAGTAACTATGTGTTTGATCTCTCTCTCTCTCTCTCTCTCTCCCTTGTGTTCTTGAGGTGGTACGATCTTGATGTATCGCGAGCTTTGCTAGTATAGTTGGATCTTATGATGCTTCTCCCCCTCTATCTCCTTGTGATGAATTGAGTTTTCCCTTTGAAGTTATCTTATCAGATTGAGTCTAAGGATTTGAGAGCACTCGATGTATGTCTTGCATGTGCTTATCTGTGGTGACAATGGGATATCACGTGATCCACTTGATGTATGTTTTGGTGATCAACTTACGAGTTCCGTGAACTCATGAACTTATGCATAGGGGTTGGCACACGTTTTTGTCTTGATTCTCCGGTAGAAACTTTGGGGCACTCTTTGAAGTTCTTTGTGTTGGTTGAATAGATGAATCTGAGATTGTGTGATGCATATCATATAATCATACCCATGGATACTTGAGGTGACATTGGAGTATCTAGGTGACATTAGGGTTTTGGTTGATTTGCGTGTTAAGGTGTTATTTTACTACGAACTCTAGGGCTGTTTGTGACATTTATAGGAATAGCCCAATGGATTGATCGGAAAGAATAACTTTGAGGTGGTTTCATACCCTACAATAATCTCTTCGTTTGTTCTCCGCTATTAGTGACTTTTGAGTAACTCTTTGTTGCATGTTGAGGGGTAGTTATATGATCCAATTATGTTATTATTGTTGAGAGAACTTGCACTAGTGAAAGTATGAACCCTAGGCCTTGTTTCCTAGCATTGCAATACTGTTTGTGCTCACTTTTATCATTAGTTACCTTTCTGTTTTTATATTTTCAGATTACAAAAACCTTTATGTACCATCCATATTGCACTTGTATCACCATCTCTTCTCTGAACTAGTGAACCAATAAAATTTACCATTGTATTGGGTGTGTTGGGGACACAAGAGACTCTTTGTTATTTGGTTGCAGGGTTGTTTGAGAGAGACCATCTTCATCCTACGCCTCCCATGGATTGATAAACCTTAGGTCATCCACTTGAGGGAAATTTGCTACTGTCCTACAAACCTCTGCACTTGGAGGCCCAACAACGTCTACAAGAAGAAGGTTGTGTAGGAGACATCAAGATCTTTTATGGAGCCGTTGCCGGGGAGGTTAGTGCTTGAAGGTATATCTTTAGATATTGCAATCAAATCTTTTTAGTTTGTTGTTTTATCACTATTTTAGTTTATAAAAGAAAATTATAAAAAATGGAATTGAGGATACCTCATATGCTTCATCTTTTTAATGTCTTTCATGAAAATAAGGATTCTGATAATTGTGCCAAAGTGTTAGAAGTAGAATGCATTAGAATGTTTGGCACTAAATCTTTGAATGATGAGCATGATTGCAATGTTATTAGTATGAACTCTTTGAATATCCATAGTACTAATGATGATTGCACTAGTCATGATGAAAATGTCTCTTATAAGCATGTCAACTTTTATGGAATACATAGAGCTTGCAAGCACACACCAAATAGGGAAGATAGATTTTGCAAGAGGCATAAGTATTTGGAAACTAAATGGTTGCAAGAAAGGCTAGATGATTGTGTTGAAAGATTCAATATTTATCGCCATCCTTGTGAACTTTGCAATGAACATGGTCATTTAAAGCTCCAATGCTATTTGTTTCTTGATCAAATCGTGTCCAAAAATTGTGATAACTTGATTACACTTGAGCATCATAAAGAGCTTAGTCTTCTTTTGGGGTATGAAGAAATGAAACGTATAACCGAGGGTTTTCCAAAATTTAATCTTGATAGATTTCTTGATTTTGATCTTGAAGAAATTTTTATCTATTGTATTAAAAATCCTTATATTGCCAATTACATAAAGACAAGAAAACAAATAGAAGATGAAGAGAATACTAATGAAAGGGAAGAGACTTCCCAATATCCTCCTGTTATTTCTTATGATGAATCGGGTAACGAGGAGGAGCCTTCTATTCAACCAATCTCATTAATAAGGAGCTCCAAAAAGAAGATTAAACCCACACATGATGAGAAGAATAAAAAGAAAAGACGGAGAAGCAAAGGTAAAAAGGTATCTCTCCCAAATGATGTTTCTCCTATTACTCATTATGATGATGATAATTGCTATACTATTGGTGTTATCCATACTATTAATGATGAGAGTGATTATGATTATGATATGAAAAGGCCCAAGCTTGGGGATGCTATGGTTGATGAGAATGACATGTTTGAGAATGTATTTGCTGCAATTAATGTTTGTCCCAAGCTTGGGGATGCTACGTTTGATGAAGATGATATTTTTAGTCTCCCAAGTTTTGATGGGTAAATTTATTATGATGATAGCATGCCTCCCATTTATGATGGATATATTGATGAAAGTGGGTTTGGAAGAGTGTCTACTTTAGGAAGTAATGATCCCACTATTTTGGAGGATGTTGAATCTTATTGTGACAATTATGAAAGTGGATTTGGAGAGGTCATGACTTTATTTAGTAATGATTCCACTATCTTGTAAGAGGTTTCAATTGATTATGATGAGTACAAAGTTGATACTTATGATGATTATTGTGATGATACTTATGCTATAAAAAGTAGAGATGATTATATTAAAACTTGTCATGATTATGATTACCCTTTTTCTGAACATTACTCTTTTAATGTGGAAACAATTTATAGTATTCAAGTTTCTTATGATACTCCCACTATCCTGAATGAGAAGAATTTTGCCTATATGGAGAGTAGTAAATTTTCTATGCTTGTAGATCATGAAAAGAATGCTTTATGTGATGGTTATATTGTTGAATTCATTCATGATGCTACTGAAAATTATTATGAGGGAGGAACATATGCTTGTAGGAATTGCAATAATATCAAGTTTCCTCTCTATGTGCTTAAAGTTTTAAAGTTATCCTTGTTTTACCTTCCTGTGCAACTTGATTCTTGTTTCTATACATTGTCTGTTCACAAAATCTCTATGCAGAGGAAGTGGGTTAGACTTAAATGTGCTAGTCATATTCTTCATGATGCTCTCTTTATGCTTCAATTCTTATCTTTTATGTGAGCATCATTGAAATCATCATGCGTAGCTAGGGGCGTTAAACGATAGTGCTTGTTGGGAGGCAACCTGATTTTATTTTTGTTCCTGTTTAGTAATAAATAATTTATCTAGCCTCTGTTATGATTGAGTTTTTATGTTTTAATTAGTGTTTGTGCCAAGTAGAAACTTTGGGAAGACTTGGGGAAAGTCTTTGCGATCTTGCTGTAAAAAAACAGAAACTTTAGCGCTCACGAGATTTGCTGCCATTTTTTACTGGAGAGTGCTATTTAGTTAATTATTTTTCAAGATGATTAATAGATAAATTACTCACGTCCAGAAATTTATTTTAGAATTTTTTTAAGTTCCAGAAGTATTCGAAACCTACAGATTACTACAGACTGTTCTGTTTTTGACAGATTCTGTTTTTCGTGTGTTGTTTGCTTGTTTTGATGAATCTATGAGTAGTATCGGAGGGTATGAACAATATATAAGTTGGAATACAGTAGATATTACACCAATATGAATGTATAATGAGTTCACAACAGTACCTAAGTGGTGATTTATTTTCGTATACTAACGGACCTTACGAGTTTTCTATTAAGTTTTGTGTTGTGAAGTTTTCAAGTTTTGGGTGAAGATTCGATGGACTATGGAATAACGAGTGGCAAGAGCCTAAGATTGGGGATTCCCAAGGCACCACAAGGTAATATTCAAGGACAACCAAAAGCCTAAGCTTGGGGATGCCCCGGAAGGCATCCCCTCTTTCGTCTTCGTTCATCGGTAACTTTACTTGGAGCTATATTTTTATTCACCACATGATATGTGTTTTGCTTGGAGCGTCATTTTATTTTATTTTGTTTTGCTTTATGTTTGAATAAATACCAAGATCTGAAATTATTAAATGTTAGAGAGTCATCACATAGTTGCATGATTATTCGACTACTCATTGATCTTCACTTATATCTTTTGGAGTAGTTTGCTATTTGCTCTAGTGATTCACTTATATCTTTTTAGAGCACGACGGTTGTTTTATTTTGAAGAAATAGATGAACTCTCATGCTTCACTTATATTATTTTAAGAGTCTTTGTAACAGCATGGTAGTTTGCTTTGGTTATGAAACTAGTCCTAATATGATAGGCATCCAAGTGGGATATAATAAAAACTTTCATATAGAGTGCATTGAATACTATGAGAAGTTTGATACTTGATGATTGTTTTGAGATATAAAGATGGTGATATTAGAGTCATGCTAGTTAAGTAGTTGTGAATTTGAGAGATACTTGTGTTAAAGTTACTGATTCCCGTAGCATGCACGTATGGTGAACCGTTATGTGATGAAGTCGGAGCATGATTTATTTATTGATTGTCCTCCTTATGAGTGGCTGTCGGGGACGCGCGATGGACTTTTCCTACCAATCTATACCCCTAGGAGCATGTGCGTAGTAATTTGTTTTTATAACTAATAGATTTTTGCAATAAGTATGTGAGTTCTTTATGACTAATGTTGAGTCCACGGATTATACGCACTCTCACCCTTCCACCATTGCTAGCCTCTCTAGTACCGTGCAACTTTCGCCGGTAGCATAAACCCACCATTTACCTTCCTCAAAACAGCCACCATACTTACCTATTATGGCATTTCCATAGCCATTCTGATATATATTGCCATGCAACTTTCCACCGTTCCGTTTATTATGACACGCTTCATCATTGTCATATTGCTTTGCATAATCATGAAGTTGACATCGTATTTGTGGCAAAGCCACCGTTCATAATTCTTTCATACATGTCACTCATGAGTCATTGCACATCCCGGTACACCGACAGAGGCATTCATATAGAGTCATATTTTGTTCTAAGTATCGAGTTGTAATTCTTGAGTTGTAAGTAAATAAAAGTGTGATGGTCATCATCATTAGAGCATTGTCCCATGTGAGGAAAGGATGATGGAGACTATGATTCCCCCACAAGTCGGGATGAGACTCCGGACGAAAAAAAGAGAAAAAGAGGCCCAAAAATACAAAAAAAAAACAAAAAACAAAAAAATGAGAGAAAAAGAGAGAAGGGGCAATGCTACTATTGTTTTACCACACTTGTGCTTTAAAGTAGCACCATGATCTTCATGATAGAAACTCTCCTATGTTGTCACTTTCATATACTAGTGGGAATCTTTCATTACAGAACTTGGCTTGTATATTCCAATGATGGGCTTCCTCAAAATACCCTAGGTCTTCGTGAGCAAGCGAGTTGGATGCACACCCACTTAGTTTCTTTTTGAGCTTTCATACATTTATAGCTCTAGTGCATCTGTTGCATGGCAATCCCTGCTCACTCATATTGATATCTATTGATGGGCATCTCCATAGCCCGTTGATACGCCTAGTTGATGTGAGACTATCTTCTCCTTTTTGTCTTCTCAACAACCACCATTCTATTCCACATATAGTGCTATGTCCATGGCTCACGCTCATGTATTGCGTGAAGATTGAAAAAGTTTGAGAACATCAAAAGTATGAAACAATTGCTTGGCTTGTCATCGGGGTTGTGAATGATTTAAATATTTTGTGTGATGAAGATAGAGCATAGCCAGACTATATGATTTTGTAGGGATAGCTTTCTTTGGCCATGTTATTTTGAGAAGACATAATTGCTTGGTTAGTATGCTTGAAGTATTATTATTTTTATGTCAATATTAAACTTTTTTCTTGAATCTTATGGATCTGAACATTCATGCCACAATAAAGAAAATTACATTGAAGAATATATTAGGTAGCATTCCACATCAAAAATTCGGTTTTTATCATTTACCTACTCAAGGATGAGAAGGAATTAAGCTTGGGGATGCTTGATACGTCTCCAACGTATCTAATTTTTTATTGTTCCATGCTATTATATTATCAACCTTGGATGTTTTATATGCATTTATATGCTATTTTATATGATTTTTGGGACTAACCTATTAACCTAGAGCCCAGTGCCAGTTTCTATTTTTTCCTTGTTTTTGAGTTTTGCAGAAAAGGAATACCAAACGGAGTCCAATTGACATGCCAATTTTTGATGATTTTTTATGGACCAAAAGAAGACCCCGGAGTAAAAGAGTTGGGCCAGAAGAGTCCCAAACCGTCGACGAGGGTGGGGGCGTGCCCACCCCCCTGGCACGTGGGCCTACCTCGTGGATGACTCGGGCATCTTCTTGACGTGAGACCGACGCCAAAAATTCCTATAAATACATAAACCTCTAGAAAATAACCTAGATCGGGAGTTCCATCACCAAAAGCCTCTGTAGCCACCGAAACCAATCTAGACCCATTCCGGCACCCTGCCGGAGGGAGGAATCCCTCTCCAGTGGCCATCTTCATCATCCCGGTGCTCTCCATGACGAGGAGGGAGTAGTTCTACCTCGGGTCTGAGGGTATGTACCAATAGCTATGTGTGTGATCTCTCTCTCTCTCGCGCGCGCTTGCTTGCTATCGTGTTCTTGAGGTGGTACGATCTTGATGTATCACGAGCTTTGCTATTATAGTTGGATCTTATGATGGTTCTCCCCCTCTATCTCCTTGTGATGAATTGAGTTTTCCCTTTGAAGTTATCTTATCAGATTGAGTCTTTAAGGATTTGAGAACACTTGATGTATTTCTTGCATGTGCTTATCTGTGGTGACAATGGGATATCACGTGATCCACTTGATGTATGTTTTGGTGATCAACTTGCGAGTTCCGTGACCTCGTGAACTTATGCATAGGGGTTGGCAGACGTTTTAGTCTTGACTCTCCGGTAGAAACTTTGGGGCACTCTTTGAAGTTCTTGTGTTGGTTGAATAGATGAATCTGAGATTGTGTGATGTATATCGTATAATCATACCCACGGATACTTGAGGTGACATTGGAGTATCTAGGTGACATTAGGGTTTTGGTTGATTTGCGTCTTAAGGTGTTATTTTACTACGAACTCTAGGGATGTTTGTAACACTTATAGGAATAGCCCAATGGATTGATCGGAAAGAATGACTTTGAGGTGGTTTCGTACGCTACAATAATCTCTTCGTTTGTTCTCCGCTATTAGTGACTTTGGAGTGACTATTTGTTGCATGTTGAGGGATAGTTATATGATCCAATTATGTTATTATTGTTGAGAGAACTTGCACTAGTGAAAGTATGAACCCTAGGCCTTGTTTCCTAGCATTGCAATACCGTTTATGCTCACTTTTATCATTAGTTACCTTGCTGTTTTTATATATTTAGATTACAAAAACCTTTATCTACCATCCATATAGCAACAAAGTATATGGCAGTGATGTACACAAGATGCTTTAAAAAACATGAACACTGAGCTATAGCTAAATCACAGAAGAGCAGGTTCAGACAAGCATGGCAAAAGTGCAAAACATATCAGCTTCACAGACTTAGTGAAAATACTAACATGCCAGAAATAACACCAGGAAGCAATGTTTAGAGCAAGCAAACAACATGCTACAGGAATATACCATAGCAATACAAGGCACGGAATGAATCTACTAAATACATAGATCAAAAGTCTCTTATTGATCATGAGCCAAAAAGGCACAGAAGATATGATGGCACCCATGTAAACATAGCAAGTTTTATTAACAGTTTCAGACTTTGCAGAAAAATAGAGCATGGCAAAAACAGAATTATGAAGGCATCTTTGCGAGCTAAAACCACTCATCACAAAGCATTGCATGACAAGATAAGCATACTAACAGGAAGAAGACATGTTCATGAAGCTAACCATAGCAAGAGCAAGTTCATAGCATGCATGGATCAATAGCAATAACCATGGCAATATTGATTAACATGTTAACATTCTGCCAGGAACATTTTATAGCAAAAGTAGAGCAATAATAAGACATGCTAGGGCACTCCATAATTGCAAGGAGAGGCATGCATGGATAAAGCATAACCATATGTTCAAAACATCCTTACTGAAGTATCCCAAAATAAGCATGGATCTCACTATAGCATAAAGTTTACATGGCCTCAAAATAACAACAGGTAAAAGACTTAGCAAAATCCTAGTCCCTGAAATCAACAACATCACGAAACCTAGTTTTCATGCTTGTGCTAGTCACCACATTGGTCACAAAAATGCAAGACAAGCACCTTTGTAAAGATGGCATATTGTAGGTCAAAACATATGTAGAGCTCATGCCCATATGAAGCACACATCAAATGTGATAAAAATGACAAATCACCATAAACTGATAAGTAGCAGCAGTAAACATTTTATAGCACTCTTGCATCAATGATTAGGGCATCAAGATGAACTCAAACAAGCATTCCATAATGGAATGAAATGAAGAGCATCTCACAATGAACATTTTGATATGTCGTATGCATGAAACGGAGCTACGGTCATGGAGATATGAGGCAATGAACAAGGGCATAAAATGTTGCAGAAGAAGGACTTAGAGGAATATCAGGGTCAACCTCCTCCCAGATCTAGGGTTTGCGTGGATCCCGAGGTTGGCCAGAGATGCGCCGGAGTTGGGCCCGGAGACGGAGAAGGAGACGGTCAGAGAGGTGGTTCGCCGGATCCTGGGCGAGGACGAGCTCCGGTGATCGGAGAGGTGGAGGACAGCGACGGGGCGCACGAGCGTCGGCGAGGTCGGTGGCGGAGCGGCGCCGGCGACGCGGTGGCTGGCGAGGAAGGTGCAGCGGCGGGCGGTCGGCGGAGGCAGCGGGGGGGCCGAGGCGGGCGGCGGCGCTGGGCGTGAGGCGGCGGGGCGACGCGTGGGCGGCGGCGGGTGTTGACCGATGCGGGGAGCTGCAGGCGGTGGCCGGCGCGCGGGCGGGCGGCGGCGCTCGGGCAGCGGTGTGGAGGAAACCACGCGGCAGCGGGGCCGGTTCGGGCCGCTCAGGCCCGCTGCGGGCTCGTGGGCCGGCGGAGCGGGACGCGGTGGCCGGACATGTGTCACGCAGCCATTGGCGCGGAGCGGCGGCACGAAGACGTCCCGCGGGCGGCGGACATGTCCGGCAGCGGAGTGGGGAGATTTGTTAGGGTTTGGACTGTGAGATTTTTGGAGGGGTGCACATATTTATAGCTAGGAGGAGATAGGAGTGTCCAAATGGGGTGTAGTTTCCACCCACACGATCGTGATCTGACGACGGAGGACATGGAAGTGGTTTGGATGGGTTATTGGGCTGTTTTGGAGGGGTGTTGGGCTGCAACACATAAGAGGCCTTCGCTGTTACCCGGTTAACCGTTGGAGTATCAAACGGACTCCAAATGGAACGAAATTTGACAGACGATCTACCGGTGTGTACCAAGGCCACTTGGCAAATCTCGGTCCATTCCGGGAACGTCTAACACCCGCTGACGAAAAGAGACGACAGGGGTCCGTTGGTGCACGTGGGAGTGTCGGTTTGCAAAACAGACAACGGGGAAAAAAATGCTCGGATGCATGAGACGAACACGTATGCTAATGAGATGCACATGATTACATGATATGGAATGCATGACGTGAATAAAATGCAAAACAAAGACAAAACACAACCACGAAGGAAATCTCATAACTTAAGGCCGAAGATGGCAAGAGTCAGAGTTACAAATATGCCAAGTTACATCCGGGGTGTTACATGAGTCTTTAAGTATTTGAGAACACTTGATGTATGTCTTGCATGTGCTTATTTGTGGTGACAATGGGATATCACATGATCCACTTGATCTATGTTTTGGTGATCAACTTGCGAGTTCCGTGACCTCTTGAACTTATGCATAGGGGTTGCCACACGTTTTTGTCTTGACTCTCTGGTAGAAACTTTGGGGCACTCTTTGAAGTTCTTTATGTTGGTTGAATAGATGAATCTGAGACTGTGTGATGCATATCGTATAATCATACCCACGGATACTTGAGGTGACATTGGAGTATCTAGGTGACATTAGGGTTTTGGTTGATTTGCGTCTTAAGGTGTTATTTTACTACGAACTCTAGGGCTGTTTTTGACACTTATAGGAATAGCCCAATGGATTGATCGGAAAGAATAACTTTGAGGTGGTTTCGTACCCTACAATAATCTCTTTGTTTGTTCTCCGCTATTAGTGACTTCGGAGAGACTCTTTGTTGCATGTTGAGGGATAGTTATATGATCCAATTATGTTATTATTGTTGAGAGAACTTTCACTAGTGAAAGTATGAACCCTGGGCCTTGTTTCCTAGCATTGCAATACCATTTGTGCTCACTTTTATCATTAGTTACCTTGCTGTTTTTCTATTTTTAGATTAGAAAAACCTTTATATACCATCCATATTGCACTTGTATCACCATCTCTTCGCTGAACTAGTGCACCTATACAATTTACCATTGTATTGGGTGTGTTGGGGACACAAGAGACTCTTTGTTATTTGGTTGCACGGTTGTTTGAGAGAGACCATCTTCATCCTATGCCTACCACGGATTGATAAACCTTAGGTCATCTACTTGAGGGAAATTTTCTACTGTCCTACAAACCTCTGCACTTGGAGGCCCAACAACGTCTACAAGAAGAAGGTTGTGTAGAAGACATCAAGCTCTTTTATGGCGCCGTTGCCGGGGAGGTTAGTGCTTGAAGGTATATCTTTAGATTATGCAATCGAATCTTTTAGTTTGTTGTTTTATCACTAGTTTAGTTTATAAAAGAAAACTATAAAAAATGGAATTGAGGATACCTCATATGCTTCATCTTTTTAATGTCTTTCGTGAAAATAAGGATTCCAATAATTGTGCCAAAGTGTTAGAAGAAGAATGCATTAGAATGTTTGGCACTAAATCTTTGAATGACGAGCATGATTGCAATGTTATTAGTATGAACTCTTTGAATATCCATAGTACTAATGATGATTGCACTAGTCATGATGAAAATGTCTGTTATAAGCATGTCAACTTTTGTGGAATACATAGAGCTTGCAAGCACACACCAAATAGAGAATATAGATTTTGCAAGAGGCATAAGTATTTGGAAACTAAATGGTTGCAAGAAAGGCTAGATGGTTGTGTTGAAAGATTCAATATTTATCGCCATCCTTGTGAACTTTGCAATGAACATGGTCATTTAAAGCTCCAGTGCTATTTGTTTCATGATCAAATCGTGTCCAAAAATTGTGATAACTTGATTACACTTGAGCATCATAAAGAGCTTAGTCTTCTTTTGGGGTATGAAGAAATGAAACGTATAATCGAGGGTATTCAAAAATTTAATCTTGATAGATTTCTTGATTTTGATCTAGAAGAATTTTTTATGTATTGTGCGGTGAATTGCATTGAAAATCCTTATATTGCCAATTACATAAAGACAAGAAAACAAATTGAAGATGAAGATAATACTAATGAAAGGGAAGAGACTTACCAATATCCTCCTATTATTTCTTATGATGAATCAGGTAACGAGGAGGAGCCTTCTATTCAACCAATCTCATTAATAAGGAGCTCCAAAAAGAGGATTAAACCCACACATGATGAGAAGAAGAAAAAGAAAAGACGGAGAAGCAAAGGTTTTTAACCCCTTTCCATGACAGATTTGGAACCATCGCCAAGTGAGTGTGTGCGATAGGGTGTCCTTCCCACATGACCCAGAAATCATCGGGGATAGACCCTCCTGGGACCCAGGCTGGGGCCATGTGCGATCGGGTGATGCATCGAAACCCAATCAGTTCTGTAGGTATGTACATCCCACACAGTAATCCGAGAAAATCATTTCCATAGGTATGTACATCCCACACGGTAATCCAGGAAAATCATTTCCGTAGGTATGTACATCCCACACGATGAATCCAGAAAACCATTTCCGTTCGTATGTATATCACACACAGTCAATCCAAGGAATACGTTTCTTTTCTTATGTACATCCCACACAGTCAATCCAGGGAAAATGTTTCCGTTCGGACGTACATCTCACACAATTTTATGTGTAGGCTCGTGTCTGAAGCGCTATTACTGCTAGAACCGTTTGCAAAGATCCATGACACATTTAGCAGGTTTATTAGTTTACAATTAATAATTCCAGTATTACGCAAATTCACATTTCATATCGAACAGTTGTTTGCCAATTTCATATCAGACACATAAATATATGATAACATCACAGTACGGTAGCTAGATGCAAACAACACAGTACAACATATAGCTAGTTCAACTTCATAAGAACAATATATTCATTTCCCTAATCGAGATCATCCAGGCTCGTCTTATCCACCTTTGCTCTCAGTTCAGTAAGAACCCGTTTTGCACGGGCCAACTGGGAAAGTGTCTCCTCCTTCACCAACACCATCTTAGCAAAGTCTGATTTAAAAAATATGAGCTCATTCTACACCTTCAACTTTTTATCCCGCATCTTGAAATATGCTTCAGTGTTGACAAGACTTTCTCTAAGCCTACGTGTGTTCTCTTCCTCATACATGCTCCAGAGCTTCGTTAGGCACATCTTCAAAGACTGTGGCCACTCTTGATCAACCCACTCCAAGTAAGAACACTTTCGTTCATCCTATAATATTTAAAACTAGATCAGTAACAACTGTAGGGGAAATGGGTTTATAGCAACATAGAAAATCACCTATGCTTATTTTGAAAAACTGAAGAAACATGTTAGTTATGACATATCTTCTCAAAAAGATCAATGTGCAAATGAAATAATTGGTACTGAGACAACAACCAAATACTGGAAATCAAAAGCTATAATTAACTACAACAACGCTACAAGTTCTTACTCATGTACAATAAATAACAAATTGAACATTTTATGAGGAAGGTAAATATAACTGCAACAGCATAGCAACAGTGTTTGGACGACAGCAAATTGATACTAACAGGTGTGTACATGCACAAATTTACTAACATAGAACTAATAGCACTAAGGCCGTCCACTATGTATGTCAAAACTAGGGTAAAGACAACGGTTCCTACATCTCGCGCCGGTGCCCTGCACTGGCGAGCCAATGCAGCAGAAAAAAAATCAGGGACCCAGACAGCGGAGCACGTAGTTACTCCGATGCCCAGTTCCTTCATGCCATAAAGATTTAGTGTTTTACTGCTTGGCTGCTCGGATGTGTGGACCAAAGTTGGCTGCACAAACTGCTGAAGCGGTGCCAAATAATTTTCTAATGGCACCGCTGATGAGATGGCAACAATTTATGATACTAGATACAAACTGTGGCATTGTCTTGGGATGCGTTTGGTTGAAGGTGCGGTATGAATGGGTTGGTACCGTGACAGTGTCTGAATCACATCTAAAAAATGATTTGTAACAACGAAAGAGGGTCTAACCTTCTCTACACATGCCAAAAACTTCCTCCCACTGTCCATAGAATCAAACGCAACTAGCTTCATGCATGGAGATTGATGGTTACAACAAGCAGATAGATCTTCAGCCACCCCACTCCATTTGTTGCCACTAATGGTCTTAGGGAGCTACAAGAGGAAGAAACGACTCAAATCGACCTCTGGGTAAAAATCCCTCATTCCAAGTCATAGCCCGAGAAAGAGAAGAGAGGCATACTCAGGTGGTGAAGGAGTAGTCGCCAGAGGAGGAACCGCTGGAGATGTCTTTGAAGAAGACCATGGTGACCCCGGCGGTAGGATGCGAGACGGCGAGAGAGAGGAAGCGGCGATAGCTTAGCAAGGAAGGAAGGAAGGAGGAAAGAGGGGAAATGTGACTTGTGGTCGGGGATAATAGGGGGTGGGGAAGGGGGCGGGGGTAGATATTTTGGCGGTAGGACAAAATTTTGGAAATGTGGAGGGAAACTTTGCGCGCGGTGCCGCCGGACCATTCACTTTGAACGATTGTGTGCATCACAAACGATTCTTCTGCTTTACGCGCATGGAATGAGTTTGATTATTCAAATTTTGGTCTCCAGGAATGGGCACATTCACTTTGAACGCGCGAGGTGCCGCCGGACCATTCACTTTGAACGATTGTGTGCATCACAAACGATTCTTCTGCTTTACGCGCATGGGATGAGTTTGATAATTCAAATTTTGGTGGAAATTGCCTCGGGTACGTCATTGCATAATTTAACATCACTTGCTAATTTGGGCAGACCAAAGAGCGTACAACAGACATACTACACTTACTAAATCGAGCAATTTTAGTAATTACACAGAGCCAGTTGACCTAAACATTGCTCTAACAAAAGACCAGCATTAAAAATAGAGCCTAAGTATGCATAACTAAAAATCCACCGCCGCGCCGGCCTATGTGTCGCCGGTGTGAGATGAGACATCGATAACTTGTCCTGGCGACATGCCGTCGTTGGTGGACTCCGCGCCCCCCTGCTGAAGTCGACCGCATCCTCGTCCTCGGCGCCGCCCTCAAGGTTGTAGTACTCGTAGTAGTTGCTCCGCCATAACTCGCGTTGGTACTCCATTGCCGATTCCTCGACAGACAGACTCTTCTCTACCTCGACCTCGGCCACGCGCAACTCCTCCTCCCAGCACTCCTCGATCTCCGCCGCCTTCTGCATCTCCAGCTCCTGCTCGGCGACCTCATGAGGAAGCAGGTGCTCCATGGCCGCCGCCGCCTTTTCAGACGTGGGTTGCATGCTGGAGTCCGGGGTGGCCTGGAATATCTTGGCATGTGCGTCCTCGATCTTGCCGTGGATGGCCTCGACCCGGGCCAAGGCGACATCAGTGGCACGGACGGCAGCTCGAGCGCTCTCGGCGTTTGCAGCCGTCATCATAGCAGCAGCTGCAGCCCTCTCGGCTGCTACAGCTGCCCTGTCGGCTGCCACAGACGCCCTCTCAGCGGAAGCGGCCGTGCTCAATGCGGATGCGGCAGCACTCTCGGCATAAGCAGCCGCGCTCTCGGCACAGGCCGCGGCGCTCGGGGGGACGCAGCCATCGTACGGGCCTTCACGAAGCGTTTCCACGACGTCATCTTTGCAAGAAGGGGGGTGTGGGAATGGGGATCAGGATTCGTGGTTTTGGGGGTTGCCGGCACTAGAGCAGACGAGCCGGTGAAGCTTAAGGACGGAGACTTAAATAGACCCAGATATTTTCATTGCAAACAATTCCTAGAAAACAACTGTGTGTGATGTTGTAGATATTTTTTTATTAGCTGTGAAAGACGAATTTGGAATAAAGTGCCAACAGATGGTGTTTTAAATGAACGAGAAATTTTGTAGTACTAATACAACTGTCATGTCAAATTTTGGAAAATTTCAGGGGTCATTTGACCTTCTAAGTCATTTAAGTGATTTTCTAGCCATTTAATGGCCGTAATTGAAATTTGAACTACATGTACATGCAACAGCTAACCATAGCGGTTTGAAAACACATATTTCATGTGCTTGCGTGCGATTTAATTCCATGTGCAGTAAATTGGAGGGAATTTTCAAACATATTGGTCTAACGGCTATGACAAAATTAAGCATGGAGTGACATGGCATTTTAATTCCAAAAAATAAAAAAAATCAGAAACACATGAAACCTTGGTTGATGTAATGTCCTCCACCAAGATGATGTGGTAAAAAAATTGGCATGTTTGACCAAATTTTGGACACACACCCCTCACAAACCGGAGCAACTCACTAGAAGGCTCGTGGTTCCGAGAGAGAACAATGCATGTTTGATGACGAACAGGAGATAGCTTCCTTTTACTGCCTTCAATTTTTCTCCACGTCTAACGTGCACTACTACAACTGTAATGTGAAAATTTTGAAAATTCTAGGGGTCATTTGACCGTTTAAAGACATTTAAGTGATTTTCTAGCCATTTAATGACCGTAATTCAAATTTGAACTATATCTACATGAAATGCCTAACCCAAACGATTTGAAAAATCATATTTGTGTACTTGTGTGCGAGTTAATTCCATGTGCAGTAAACTAGAAGGAATTTGCAAACATATTTGTATCACGACATGGACACATATGCATGAATACGCATGCATGGACTGGCATGGCATTTTAATTCCACAAAAAATCAAAAACACATGAAACCTTGGTTGATGTAATGTAATGCCACCAAGATGATGCGGTAAAGAAATTGGCATGTTTGACGAAAGTTTCGACACACACCCCTCACAAACCAAAGCAGCTCGCTAGAAGGTTCGTGGTTCCAAGAGGGAACAATGCATGTTTGATGATGAATGGGAGATAGCTTCCTCTTACGGCCTTCAAATTTTTTCTACGTCTAACATGCACTACTACAACTTTAATGTGAAATTTTGGAAAATTCTAGGGGTCATTTGACCTTTTAAAGACATTTAAGTGATTTTCTAACCATTTAATGACCGTAATTTAAATTTGAACTACATCTACATTCAATGCCTAACCAAAACGGTTTGAAACATCATATATGTGTACTTGTGTGCGAGTTAATTCCATGTGCAGTAAATTAGAAAGAATTTTCAAACATATTGGTCTCACGACATGGACACATTCATACGTATGCATGGAGTGACATGGCATTTTAATTCAAAAAATAGGAAAATGATTAGAAACACATGAAACCTTGGTTGATGTAATGTCATGGAACCAAGATGATGTGGTAAAGAAATTGGCATGTTTGACGAATGTTTGGACACACACCCCTCACAAAGCGGAGCAACTCGCTAGAAGGTTCGTGGTTCCGAGAGGGAACAATGCATATTTGATGACGAACGGGAGATAGCTTCCTCTTACGGCCTTCAAATTCTTTCCTACATTTAACGTGCAACTGTCATGTGAAAATTTGGCAAATTTCAGGGGTCATTTGACCTTCTAAAGACATTTAAAAGTGTTTTTCTAACCATTTAATGACCATAATTCAAATTGGAACTACATCTACATGCAATGCCTAACCAAAATGGTTAGAAAAATCATATTTTTGTGTACTTTTGTGCGAATTAATTCCATGTGCAGTAAATTATAAGGAAATTTCAAACATATTGGTGTCAAGGCATGGGCACATGCATGGAGTGCATGCCATGGCATTTTAATTCCCAAAAATTCAAAAATGATCAGAAAAACATGAAACCTTTCTTGATTTAAAGTCATGCCACTAAAAGTGCAACTATCCCTAGGTGGTTTTGGTAATTCCTAACAACATATAGCTCATTGAGCTAATGCTATTTCAAGATTAATATCTCAGGAAAGCTCAATGATTGGCATGGCATGGATGAGAAAAGTGGACCCCTCAAAATGCTAAGGACAAAGGATTGGCTCAAGCTCAAAGCTCAAGACTCTACATTTTCTATTTTAGTGATCCAAGATCACATTGAGTCTATAGGAAAAGCCAATACTATCAAGGAGGTATGAGGTGTTGCTTAATGAGGTTCTTGCTCAAAATGCTTAGTGATATGCTCCAAAACCCTCAACTACTTTCTCGCATCCACATATGACCTAAACCAAAAGTCAAACTTTACCCCACCGATTCTTCCTATCCGGCGCCACTGAGTTTCAAATGTCTTAGCCAATGCCACAAACCCTAGGCAAATCGGTCTCACCGATAGGGATCTCGGTCTCACCGAGATGGGGTCGTAATCTCTCTTTTTCCCTTCGTAATGTTTTGGTCTCACTGAGATGAGCGATCGGTCCCACCGAGATTGCAATGTAAACTCTCTGTTTTGCCTTCGTAATGTTTTGGTCTCACCGAAATGAGCGATCGATACCATCGAGATTGCAATGTAAACTCTTTGTTTTGCCTTCGTAACGTTTCGGTCTCACCGAAATGAGCGATCGGTCCCACCGAGTTTACCTGACCAACTCTCTGGTTAGCTTATTACCAAAATTGGTCTCACCGAGTTTGTGTAATCGGTCCCACAGAGATTACATTATTCCCTAAGCCTAATCATATCGGTCCTACCAAGTTGCATGTCGGTCCCACCGAAAACCCTAACGGTCACTAGCTTTGCTAAATCGGTTAGACCGAGTTTAACCATTCGATCCCACCGAGTTTGGGAAGTTATGTGTAACGGTTAGATTTCGTGTGGGGGCTATAAATACCCCTCCGCCCTGGAGAGAGCCATCAGAACAAACCTACACTTCCAACCTATTTTTTCTGAGAGAGAACCACCTACACTTGTGTTGAGACCAAGATATTCCATTCCTACCATATGAATCTTGATCTCTAGCCTTCCCCAAGTTGCTTTCCACTCAAATCTTCTTTCTACCAAATCCAAATCCCGTGTGAGAGAGTTGAGTGTTGGGAAGACTATCATTTGAAGCACAAGAGCAAGGAGTTCATCATCAACACACCATTTGTTACTTCTTGGAGAGTGGTGTCTCCTATATTGGCTAGGTGTCACTTGGTTGCCTCCGACAAGATTGTGGAGTTGAACCAAGGAGTTTGTAAGGGCAAGGAGATCGCCTACTTCGTGAAGATCTACTGCTAATGAGGCAAGTCCTTCGTGGGCGATGGCCATGGTGGTAGACAAGGTTGCTTCTTCGTGTACCCTTCATGGGCGGAGCCCTCCGTGGACTCGCGCAACCGTTACCCTTTGTGGGTTGAAGTCTCCATCAACGTGGATGTACGATAGCACCACCTATCGGAACCATGACAAAAACATCCGTGTCTCCAATTGCGTATGAATCCTCCAAACCCTTCCCTTTACATTCTTGCAAGTTACATGCTTTACTTTCCGCTGCTCATATACTCTTTGCATGCTTGCTTGAATTTGTGTTAAGATTGCTTGACTTGTCCAAAGTTGCTAAAATCTGCCATGAACTAAAATTGGGAAAAGGCTAGATTTTTATTTGGTCAAGTAGTCTAATCACCCCCCTCTAGACATACTTTCGATCCTACGGCCACCAAGATGATGTGGTAAAAAAATTGGCCTGTTTGACGAAAGTTTGGACACACACCCCTCTCAAACCAGAGCAACTCACTAGAAGGTTCATGGTTCCGCGAGGGAACAATGCATGTTTGCTGACGGACGGGAGATAGCTTCCTCTTACGGCCTTCAATTTTTTTCCTATGTTTAACGTGCACTAATACAGCTATCATGTGAAATTTTGGAAATTTTCAGGGGTCATTTGACCTTTTAAAGACATTTAAGTGATTTTCTAACCATTTAATGACCGTAATTCAAATTTGAACTACATCTACATGCAAAGCCTAACCAAACCGGTTTGAAAAAAATCATATTTTTGTGTACTTGTGTGCAAGTTAAAAAATCATCAAACGATGTAAATATCTGGTGTTCAAAAAAGAAAATGTAAAGATCTGGCAAGACAACGGGCCCCCATACGATTGGCACTCTATCTCGCGGCTCGAGGTTTGGTAGGTGATTGGCGGGGATCATTAATCAAACATGCTTCTGTATTGGAAACCGTCAGCTATTAGGTTCGCACACGGATTTGCTGCGGGAATTGTGTGTAATTCAAACTACAGTACTCGTAAATTCCGGCGACCGGCATGTGTACTGTCCCTGTTGATCTAGATTCTGGCAGCCAGTAAATATTGCCTTGATCATGTCCTCCCGCCTGCATTCTCATCAACATCCTCCCCTCGCTCGCCCTCTCTCTCTCTCTCAAACCTCTGCCATGGCGTCATCGGTCTGCCCACGCGCCGACGAGGAGTCGCTGCCCCCCGAGGACGCTCACTTGATTAGCAGCGAGAAGGACCCCTACATGCCGCCTGACGTGGTTGCATCGGACCCCCCAACTTTGGATTGGTTTTGGGGCCAGTACAATCTTTGTTTGTGGAAGTCGCTGCCGCCAGCTGAGAAAGCCAGGCAAGTGGCGTTCAAGAAGGAGATGGCGGAGGAGGAAGCCAGGTACCATGCGGCCTGTGAAGTCCGTGATACCGCCTGGAAAAAGGAGGCGGCAAAGCTTTGGGGGCAGGCGTGTCGTCGTTCCGAGGTGTACGAAGACGGGTACTTAGCGAGGAAGGTCATAAGCGCTGGGCGCCTCGTCGCTGCGTGGAGGTGGGCCGATAAGCTCCAGCGTGCTACCGACGAGGAGCTCCGGTGGGCGCCCAACGAATTGGCAAGATCGGCCGCGCACGTCCGCCAACAAGAGGCAGATCGGTACATCAAGCACTGCGAGGCGGATGTGTCGGAGTATTGCCTCCGCACTGGGAAGACGCCGCGCACCAGGGAGCTGCTGGCGAGGGGCTGCCGGAATACTGGCCCCAGGAGGGGTTATTAGTTTTAGTATCGATTGTTTTAAATTTTATGCATTTTACCTAGTAGTTAAGTATCATCACATATTATATTATGAATTGTACATGTCCTAAAATTGTACACGTACCTAGTAGTTAAGTATCATCACAATTAATAGCGAGGAATGGGGGTACTGACAGGACGTGTACCAAGTTGTGACGCCATGTCGACAGCAGGAAAGCGTCGCTTGATCCGCTCTTGCTGTGCGGCGCGCCACGCCTCTCACTCTGAGGTGCTCCAACAGCCTCGCCATGCGGCGAGCCGCAGCCTATCGGTGTGGACGCGCCTAGCTTTGCTCTGTGGCGCGCCATCAATCATCTTGTGGGCGAGCTGCAGCCTATTGGCACTGACATGCCTATCTTGATTCACTGCGCTCAAGCGCCATGCGACAAAGGTATGCTCAACCCTGGCGATGAAGTGCATCACGGCGTCGTTCATCGCATTGGCGGGGAGCGCCTCGGCCTCGACGGGCCATGGCGCCTGCTCGATTTCCTCGTCAACGAGGTTGATGGCAGAGGCGGCGCTTTGGTGGGTTAGCATGCTTGGAAAAGGTGGATATGCTACAGGCTGCGCTTGTCGCCTCCATGCGTCGCGCGCCCCCTATGCGCAATATAGCAGGGTGGCGGGAAACTGGTGATGAAATGGCAGGAAATGGTGGTGTGTTCACAAAACGCCATCAATTAACGGAAACTTAGCATCGAGCTAGTGCAAGAAGTAGATGATGATCAGATGAACACGGACCACACTAGGGAACCCATCGGTGATGAATTCATCAATCCCAAACGGTTGAATACTAGCAAGCGTTTGCCCACAACACACACTGCCTATTCCATCACAAATAGTTCAGATGGATCAATTGTATGCCACGTATCGCACATTGTCAAAAAGTAATGCGGTAGACCTTCTTTAACATGTGTTAGAAAATAAAATAAATAAATAACAAGGACCTCGAGGCTAAATTTAACATCGACACAACTTCCCATCCAATCACCCATCTGATGGCTACTCCAGCCTGAGCACACTTAACTTGATAGTTTTCTTACATGAGCTACTCGTGGAACAGCTAGTCCTTGTTGATGGGAATGCCTCTTCACATCCTTATGGCGTATCTGGATGACCGCTCGTCCCACAATGGCTAATAGATCTTGTGTAGACAGAGCACATCACATACGTCTTATTAGAAGCAATCGTCTGCGTTATTATCGGTCTCCGCACACATTTCTGAATACAGACCTGTTTGTCGTGTATCACACACATCTTGTTATATTGAACCGTTTATGTTCTCTTGCCTAATCACAAACTGTTCATCCGAGTGAACCGTATGTTGTACATCACACACACCTTGATCGGGCTGACCGTTTCTTTTGTGTTGCCTAATCACACATAGTTCATCCTACTTAACAATATGTTGTATATCGCACACGCCTTCATCTAGCTTCCCGTGCCTTTTGTTCCTCCTCATCGCAAATAGTTAATTGAGCTAAACCGTATGCCCTGCATCGCACACGCAACTAAAATCTGAACCGTGTTAGATGCATCCTCCATCGCAAACGTTTTGCACCTTTTTTGACAGTTATTTCACACCACCATTTGCAATAATGGCATCGCACACAGTTTCGTCGAAGGGTCTCAGATCGTAGTGTCGCGTTAGCAGCATCCTGCAGTAGTGCATGCCAACTAGTAGGCAAATCTGATGAGGTGGCGTAGAATTAAATGAAGAAAGAGAGGGTTGAGTATCATATTATAATACCGTATGGAATTAAGTTACTCCCACTGTGGTTAGTCTTAGGCCTTGTTCGGTTCAACCTCCTCCCAAGGGGTTTGGAGAGGAATGGAGGGGAATTTGGCTTGTACATGATTTAATCCCCCACAATCCCTGTTAATCTATGTATATTGTGGGCATATTATTTGACCCCTCATATTGCCGCTCTATGACCAGTGTGAGTGTCTGCATGCAGTACACCATTCTGTACTTTGTCGGATGCCAAGCCGGCCCGAAAAGGAGCTATAATTCTTTTTCAAGTGAAAAATGTTGTCGATGAGGAGCCATAATTAAGCTGGAGGCGTCTCTTATTTTCTTTTGAATGGGCAATAAGCTGGAGAGCTGGAGAGTGTCTCTAATGGGCTGCCTCTAGTGTTAAGGCCCTCGAGTACGAAACATGGGCAGCCGACTGGGCGGATACAAAAGCCTATCCATCTTAAAGTCCATTTGTTTTTGTTTTTTAAGACGAGATGCCCATATTTCTTCAAGAGGGGGCGATCATAGAAAAACCCTTCGTCCTCCTCGCTTCCACTTATACTGTAGCTCACTGGACTCTCCCACTTCCGTCGCCCCCCTATTCCCCCACTCCCCATCTTCCTTACTCGTACAGAAAACCCCCGTTCACCTTCTTCCTCACTCATACAGAAAACGCCTACTCCTCTTCTTCCACTCCTACGGAAAACCCCAGCCCTCCTTCTTCCCCACTCGCATTGCCACTAGGCTCGTCTTTGGCTACTCTGTTCAAACCCGTGAGCTCGGCGTGACGCCCACAAGGGAATGGAGTTGGCTGGCCCCAACGCCAAGAAGATGAGGCTCCTGCCAGCAGCGACGCCTGTTGTACACTACAAAAAAAATACACTTCCGTGATGATACATGTTTGTCACAGTAGGTCGCATTTTCTGTCATGCATGTACATCCATGACGATTTTATGACAGAATCAAGATAATCATACCTGTACTATCGTAGAAGTGTTCCATGACATTACCAAAATTATTATCACGGAAGTGTCCACTTCCATGACGATAAATCACGCGTCACAGAAGTGCTTTCGTCAAGGGTGACCGACACGTGGCATCCACTGTAACGGAACACCGTTAAGCTATCGGGTCAGGTTTTGGATCCGATAACCCGTTAACAACCCCGACCAATGGGGATTTTCCACATGTAAAATCATCATTGGCTGGAGGAGACACGTGTCAGGTCCGCGTTGGCACAGGTGTCACTCATCCAATGGGCGAGACGCGCCTATGATATGTTGACACGTGGACCAGCCCATCAAGTTTAAATGGGCCGGCCCAACTGAAGGCCCACAAGATTTTGCGGACCATAATGGCCGGCCCAGCTAAAGGTCCACGAGATTTTGCGGACCATAATGGGCTGGCCCAGCTAAAGGCCCACAAGATTTTGCGCGCCATAATGTGCCGGCCCAGGTAAAGGCCCACAAGATTTTTGTGGGCCATAATGGGCCGGCCCAGGTAAAGGCCCACAAGATTCTTGCGGATCATAATGGGCCGGCCTAGCTAAAGGCCCACGAGATTTCGCCGACATTAATGGGCCGGCCCAGCTGTAGGCCCACAAGATTTTGAGGACCCTAGTAGGCCAGCCCATTAATTGGCTGCCATGTTTTGGGCCAAATGCCGACCCATATTTGATCCGGTCCATTAATGGCCTGCCACGCTCCGGGCCTAATAGTGGCCCATATGAGATCCGGCCCGTTAAAAGCCTACCACGTTCTGGACCAAATTATGGCCCAGATCAGGTCCGGCCCTTTAAGAGGCTTTGGGCTCAATTATGGCTCATATCAGATTCGGCCCGTCAACTGGACACTATACTTTGGGGCACTTGCTAAATGCCCACTTAGTAATTCAGCCTGATATTAGTTTTGGCCTGTTAAGGGCCCGTTTAACATTTTGGCCCTATATTAATTTCGGCATGTTAAAAGCCCGTCATATAGTTGGGCCTAACTACGGCCTGGTTTGCATCCGGCATGCTCGCAGCCGATATCTAATTGGGCCAAACAAGGACCGAGACAATTTTGGCCCGTTAAAAGCCCGTGATTTGATTCGCACAATCATGGGCCAGGGTTCATTTCGGGCTGATGCCGGCCCGTGAGCTGTTCGACACGTTTCAGGCCCAACCTACATCGTGATTGCATGGCGGCCCGATTATGTACCGTAATTTTATGGTTTGGCCGGTTTACTGCGAAGACATGATCTATATACAGTAAAATAACTGCAACATCGTGAATAAGAAAAAAATCTAGACTATACAATAAAGAAATTACGGCATATTACATCCACTGGGCATCAAAGTTTGCCACTATGATAATAAAGCACAAGCAGACAGCAGATTACATACACTGGGCATCAAAGATCGCCACCAGTGCAAATAAACACGCTAACAAAATAATATACAAAACCAACAGCACTTCAATAGAGTTCAACACTTATATCTTCCTCACTCTGAAAGATAAACAAGCAGACAGATGACCGGTTTTGCACATAAAAGTATCAGTGCTGACAATTCATCACATTTCTTACTGACGAATAAAGTGACACAGTTTAAAATTGCATTAACACAATATGGTATTGTTCAGGTCAAGACATGGCAGGAAATGACATTATGAAGGAGTTGGCAGCTTCACGACACCACTGTATTATAGATCAAGAACTCATAAGTGTCAATGGTTAGTGTGCTGTCAATTTATACCATTTCAGATTGGCAAATAAAGAGACGGTTTAAATAATAGTAGAATGATATGACATTGTTCATAGTTAAGACATTGCAGAATATGACATTATGCTGTAGTGGGTAGGTTCACCACACCACTGGATTACGGATGAAGAACAGAAGCATACATGCAGTGCAAAAGAAGATCACTTGCTCTGTATAGTTTAACTTACATGGTATGAAGAAGGAACTTGGTTGTACAACTGAAAACTTAAATTGAGAAAGGACAAACTTTTGTTTATGAACTACATAATAAACTTTAAACAAGCAATATGATGCAAACACCAAAAATAAACAGATGTTGCAGTCATGCCTAACCAAATATATACAACAAAGTTTGAAGGCTTGAGATGGACAAACTTACATTATTGGTGAAGACGGGCTCTATAAAGGCCTTGTCCATGCTGATGCGGGGGGGGCAATTCAAGAAGTTTACCACAAAATCTTCTTCAAAAGCATTGCCTTTATTCTACATTTTGTTAAGAGTAAATATAGATGTGATAATATACGAAAAATGGAGAATATTTAAGATAAGATGAAGAGTGATGCTACATAACCAAGTAGCTATAAATGTAAGTGCAGCGGTACAGGAAAAAGGTACAGCCAAGAGCAATGCACAGCTTAACTTCTTCAGTACCAACCTTATGGTAAGAGTAAATATAGATCTGATGTGTAGAAAATGGAGGGCAAAGGAAAATAAGTTGCAGAGTGATGGTACATGAACAACTACCTGTCATTATAAGTACACTGATAAAGGACAACATGTACTTACAAGAACAATGCAGAGCTAAAAGAAAACATTGGCATTGGATATATTCTACACTAATGTAACCATTTATACAGATCAGATAATTTGGAGCGAACAATTGATAAGCAAGCTATCATGCATACTGCTGTCACATAATGAACCAGGTATGTATGCAAGTACAGTGATACAGGACAACAGGTACTAACAAGAGCAAAGCAGTGGGCAGCATATTTGTGATATCCTGTCGTTCTTGTCAAATTGGAATTCTTCTTCGAGCAGATTTCCTAGAAAAAAGATCCATAAGGCACATGCGGAAAAGTAGAAGTTCAAATTGTCATGTGATTTCATAGACAGTACCTCATCCTGGGAACGAGACCAGTGCATAACAAGGTTTTTCCGTTCAATGTCTTCTAAATTTAGCACAGGAGACTTCACTGGAAGTTCGTTTATAGACTTGCCATCAAAGTGTGACTTCCTCAGGTAACACCGAGACTGCTGCAATGCTTCCTTGAAAAGCACAAGCAAGCTTTGCTCGTCATGACTACCCAGATTGATCCTCGCCTAGTTACAACAATGCAATGTAAATCATTGATGTGTTCAATCAGCAGAAAACAGGAAAATAATAACCATGAATAATAGCACTTACACGTAAGTTGGAGAGGAAGATGTGAAAATGGTGTTTGTCTTCACAATAATCTTCCCATGATGGGAATACATGCATGTAATCCCTAACAACATTGAAAGCATTGTCTTTTAAACTGGGAATAAATGGAATGGGGTTCCAATGTGCAGGAATTGGTTGTCTCTGCAGTTGGGATAGGTCTTCGGTCGGTGGACTTGTTGTACTTTTTACTGGAGTGGGGTTTTTCTGTGGTACAGCTGGTGCTATGGCAAATGAAATCGGTATAACTTTTGCTGGAGTGTAGGTCCTGTGTGGTGGGGCTAGTGGTGTGGCCAGTGAAGTATGGGTACATTCTGCTGGAGTCGGTCCTACGTTTTGTGTCACTGGTTGTACAGCCAATATAAGTGGGGTGTTGTCTGATTTCTTCGGCACCACCACGTTTTTCAAGGACTTTGCTGGTGCTCCTTCAGGTTCGGCAATCACCCTCTTCCTTTTTGATGTCTAATGCACAAGAACATCATTTGAGTGGAAAAACATGGTATGATGACAGATGGAATATGTATTGATAATGGATGGGCATGGCATCTCGACATATATGATGAGTAAACTAAGCAGATGGCGGTGCAACAAAGTAGAAGAAAGGCAAGACAACATATGCAAGATACCCGCAATCAATAAAACATTGCCAAATTAGAACAGGCACCTTGATGGGTGAACAGGACAGGCCATCTGCCTTTGACTCCTCGAGGTTAGAATAGTCATTAGGATCATATTATGAACAAGAATCAACAGGTGGGGAGCGTATGAGTTTCATTGCATCTAGAATGGCACTCAATGCCTTGGTGCCAATTTTGTAAGTCATTGCAGTGTTTAGCTTCAAGAGTGGACTGCTTCTAGTGCGACACAAAGCAGCTACACAGATCATAGTGTAGATATAACGGGAAAACCTTAAGCATGAGAGTAAAATCAGCAAAGTGGAACTTGCTGGAATATATGTGCTAGTATTGCCGGTACGACTAGAAAGGCTTCGGATACCAGCTCTCTTCAAGTGAAGGTGCGGTACTATTAATATTAGTGTAACTCTCAAAGGCGACACAGCTCCCCGCATTTCCTTGCTATTCTTATAGGATTCAAGTGGGCAGGCCACTACAAATCCTATTCCTATGTTTACAAGATCCTACGAATCAAAGAGGCTCAAAGTGTCCATCACAACCGACTATATAGACCTCTACACTGCAAATGTCCCTGCTCATCTTCAGTAAAAGGAACATACTGTACTACTATCATACTCCCTCCATTCCAAAATATAAGTGTTGGTAGAGATTTCCACTATGGATCACATACAGATGTATCCAGATACATTTTAGAGTGTAGATTCACTCATTTTGCTCCATATGTAGTCCATGGTGGAATCTATACAAAGACTTGTATTTAGGAACGGAGAGAGTACATATTAAAGAAGAACAGAAGAGGAACATGGTAAAGAAGAGCAAGCAGATTTTGGATAATAAAATGTTGGTTGCGCAGTGCCCACACATGATGAACCAGAGCGCATTAAGAATACAACTCCCAGATGTCTCTCGACCATTTCTGGCGGTTGGATGAAGATCCTATGTCTCCTAACCCTTCTTATTCCTCTTCTCTGATTCTTCCCATACAGAACAGCGCACGGGCCGCCGGCCGGACCACCGGCCCCCACCGCCTATGTTCCTCCGCCACCCCCACCCCACCCCGCCCAACCCCCACCGGCGTCGAGTTTTCTTCATTCGGCGAGGCCCCACAACCACCCGAGCCCCTTCGATCACACCGGCGAACTCCGCGCGAGCTCTGAAAATTGACTGACCCAATTTTGAAATTTAGTCTACTGTGATTTAATTAGTGTGGAATATAAAAGGGGAAAACCATAAGCATTGGGAGTATAGTGTTGAGCATGCCATGGCGGATCTGAAGGTGCAAACCGGACAAAGGCAACTTCGCAACCAAGACAAGAAATCAGAGTAAAGCAGTGGCGATCTATTTTCTTGCTGCGATAAATAAGTTGAGCAGATACGAAAGAGTACCGCCTCTGGTGTGGCGCGGTGTACGCATCTGCTGAGAATTTGACAGTGTTGCGGTAGCGATGGCTGTCGGCGGCGTGGAAGCAGATCTAGGAGGGTAGACGGTGGCGGCGGGCGCGGTGGATGAGACGGTCGTAGGAGCGGCGCCGGCAAGGGGGACGATGGCGGGGATGAAGCGAGAGGACGGGATGCAAGGATCCCGGTCCGAAGCCGTGGATGAGAGAGGTCGATCTCTTTTAATGGACGGCGGCGTCGGGGTATCAGCTCCGGCATGGTGGAAGAGGACGATGGTGGATGGGGTGGCAGACGGCGGCGGACGGAGGTGGGTGGGGTGGAGAGGATGTTTTGGCGCCCACGGAGTACGAATGGGGAAAAGGGAGGTAGAGAGGAAGGGGGAACCATGTATTCAGGGCGCGCTTGTCTCAAATGCGAGGAAATTTACAAACTTAGCCCCCGTTTCAAATTTCTACTACATCACAGCAACATTAGTCGATTGGGGATAGGACGGTAATCTCGCATACACCGAATATTTGCCGATGAGAGTTTGTTTTTGGCGCCCACCGTGTATGAATATGAATCGGGGAGGGAGTCCATTTCGGTCGAGGACACATTGTGTTTTGGCGCCCACCGTGTATGAATCCGGGTGAGAGGCGGTTACGTCACGTTTGGGTGAAATTACAAACCTACCCCTATCGAAACCTATAGAAATCCAGCAGATAGGCTTTGCGTGGCAGGGATAGGCAGTAGTGATTTCCATCTTGCAGATTTTGGTTTTGGGCGGTTACCGCGACTTTCCCCGCTTCGTTCAAATTTTGCAGAGTGCACGTTTACCATGCCAACTCAATTCGAATCCCGTTTGTTTTCTATTTTTTGCGGGCGGGATCCATTTTCAATTGGAATTACATTCTATATACATCATTTTTTATATATACTTTCAAAAGCACAACAAAGAATTCTACTCCTTTATATGTATAATATGATTTACAAATACAATGATCTCGAAATCTTAAGGTTGAATTCGAAAAAAATTAACCAAATTATGTTCTACTAAAATGTATGGATCAGTAATATCTACATATTAAATAACATAGATGTGTGTGAATTCATATGAGTATGCATGTTTGATAGATCAATTTTGGTTCGAGTATGGATTACAAGTATCATCATCTCAAATTCAAATATTTGAATCCCTTTTTTGTTCACTCCTTTCACGCCCATCTCTCTCGTATGCGTGCTCCTTCAGGTAGCTATCACTCTCTTTTCTCCAGCTCACCCGGACGCTCACTTCATGTTTCTCCTATCCTCACAAACATGGTCTCTCGACTTCTCCCTTGAGAAGTGTCACACTCTCCCTGCCATTATACATTACACGGTTTTCATTATCTCTCACGTCTCTACTGTTCTCTGGTATCACTCGGTACCTAAGCTTTCTTTTTCACCGCCACACACACAGTCTCCACTCGTCTTTCACTTTGTCTTTCTCTCTATGGGATTCTCTCACACACCCTATATGTCTCTACATATGACTCATACCACTAAAATTACTCTCTCTCTCCCGCTCTCCTGTAGACACAACATTTGTTGCGGTCTCCTTTTCGTCTCCATCCCAGACTGACATTATTCATTTGTTTACCGATCATACAACCCCGACTACCGTCTCCTCTCTCTCTCTCACACACACACACAGACACACACACACAACTCCTGCTTCCACTCCCCTTCCCGCCTACCGTCTCTCTCTCTCACACACAAAACTCTTGCTTTCGCACCCCGACTCGTATTTCTCTCACAAACATTTATCGACTAGCTAGCCTCTAGATAGGTTTATACACCCGCACACTCGTGCCTCCACCATCGCATACATGTCTCTCATCCGCTCCTTGTATCTATGTAGATTTTTCTTCCCTTCTTGAGACACGCCCTCTCGATCGTGCACACACATACTATCGCCTCATTTTAAGCTGATACCTATCGCACACACACTCCTTGTGTCTTTGTCACACATGCACTCCGTCCTCCTCCACTCTCCCTCTCTCTCTCTCACACACATGGGCTTTTTGCAACAACTAGCTAGATGCCCATGTGTTGCACGCAACATCAAGATGCATTTGTATGAGTAGTTTATCTTGTGGGGGGAAAGGATGAACGAGGGAAGGCCTTATTTGCAAATGTGAAGAGGGGTGTGGGTATGTTTTTGCAAAATTGCCATAGTTTCCTTCCTATCCGTCAAATATAGATCGGGCGGCCTATATTGCAGGATGGAAGGCACACGATCATCACCGACAATTCTTTTTATAAGAGTGGGGCTAAAAATAGAGTTGGTGATGATGGTGGGCCTGCCATCCTGCAATGTAGGTCGTCCGATTTATATCTGACGGATAGGAAGGAAAATATGGCAATTTAGCCGCACTCTTCACCACATTTGCAGATAAGGCCTTCCCTCGTTCATCCTCTTCTCCCACAAGATCTTGATGTTCTGTGCAACGCACGAGCATCTTGCTAGTAAGAGTAGAAATTAGACATATACCACTTCTCGAATCTTGAAACCAACAACATTCCTCCCTTATCTCATCAAAACCGCCAAAGGAATATATTTTGAGTGAAACATAACATATTTTTAGTGATATACGTATTTCAAAACTAGACTTTTTTCTATCAAATCGGTGAATATGTATTAATCTACTTTGATCGTGTGGAAACGCATTGGCACATTGCTAGTAGTTATTATAATTTTGTGGACACCAGCCAAACGGTGGAGTACATATATGAAGAGAAGAGGCGCACGCACGCAGTCGGCCTCTCGCTGTCTCGCACACATGAGTGTTACGTAAAGGCGACGTTAACAAATAAACCCTAAAACCCTTGGTGCACGATTGCTGCATTCGCGGGTACCGGGTACATGGTGGAGCACCTTTGTAGGAATAGTCAGCTCGTGTGATAATTTGATCCATAGGAGTTGATGGTCGGGACCACATGTGAACGACTTGGAGCGCGGTGGCTCGCCAGTTGCCACAAATTGAGTAGCCACGTTCAAAATATCGTTTTTAGTGGGGTTAAGAGTTCCGATTTTCAATGGCGCGTTATAAGTAGTAATTAGTTTTTAGAACGATTGGTATGGAGCAAAATGGAATTCATAGTACTACGTACCTCCTTGGCGTATGGTTGTATGGTTTTTTTGCGATGGAGGTTGTATGGGTTTATGTTGCGAGATGTTGAACCTGGTAGTTCTAGGGCAAATACTATGGTTTAGATTTAGATGCTAGTTTTCAGTAATGAAAATTGGAAGGGGAAACCCTTCTTTGATTAAAAAAACTACTACCTCCATTCTGGTTTACTAGTCCCCATCGTACTTTGGGTCAAAGTTTGTCCATGAATTTTACTTGTAAAATGTGAATGGAAAATGAGATTTTGTTATGCCCAAATAAAAAAGGACTGGAGGGAGTGATTGCTCTGGCACAGACATGACCTCTCATAGCGCATGCATTGAACCGGCGCGCCAGCCAAGAGGGCCGCACTCGCTGCAGGCCCGGCTCAGCATGCCTCCTCGCCCCGTGCAACCAGCTTAAGACTGCCCCACCTGCCTTCATTGAATCCGCGCGTGTGCCGGCAACACGTCCTTCCGCGAGCCGGCAGGCATTTTAGAACACAAAAATGACTAAAATATAATTAATTTACGAATGGTCTTGACTTGTTGTGCTCGCACTGGTAGCAGGAACTAGTAGAGGATTTTCTTTATTTATAACTCCTCACATTTTTTTGGCTTTGAAGTGAATCATGGTTGTGGACATTATGTATGAATGTGCAGGTATCTGTGAACATGAGTTTGATGTGGAAGTTGAACTTGGAATGTCGGGCTTGCGCGTGAACTATACCATGTCCAATGCTTCGTCTGTAATTGCTGTTATTACATGACCCGAAAAAAACATTTTGTGCCACATCAATAGATGCACGGACATCACAACAGGCATGCTGACTGCATAAACATTTGAACCTAGCTATTATGAAGGAAATTTTGTATTGACAACAGTTTTAGATAGCAGGAGATGCCTTGCCTGCTCTGCCTCTGCTAGCTTATTTCAGGCTTCTTCCATCTCTTCTTTGGCTTGGGTGAAGAGAGCATCTGATTGCTCTTTTCGCTTCTTCAGGAACTCAGCTACATTCTCAAGGGCTGCTGCACGCTTTCTTTTAGCCTTTACTAATGCCACAAGGACACGAACAGCTGACGACTCCACCTGGCTTGTGTGTAATCCATCATCATCTGGGAATTTGCACCTTGTGTCTAATCCAACATCATTAGGGAACTGGCACCTTGTGTGTAATCCAGCCCCATTTTGGAAACATGATCTCGAGGTTGACCATACTTCCCTCCTTGCAGGAACTACATCCTGACATGAAGTTACTTATTTTTTAGATCAATACTCAGAGCAACCTAGATCCATTTAGTAGAAGCCAGATAAACAGAACACGAAGAAGTGAATTCAAAAGGAAAAAAAATAAAAACAGACTACAAGGTGAGAACACCCACTTCCTACATCAAGCTAAAAACGAAAGCATTAGGACGATTAAGACTCTTCTTATTACACATCGAAGAACACCATTCTTAAGAGAAACAGAAACTACAACATATACACATTGAAGAACACGAGGCTACACGAAAAGTAATTGAAAGGGTGTTACTTACCAAAGCTCGTTTTACAGGTTCGGTGCAGCTCCTCTCTAACTTGGCACACTCCTTGAAGATATCCCGAGTATCCCGTGTTTGGTCTTCATTGCTCCTCTGCATGTTCGCACTCGTGGTTTTAAAATCTCAACATGGCAAGAAAAATATACTACTAGTAATACTCCCGCATCTTGTGGGCAACATTAAAGCACTCGTCTGCCATGTTAGAGCATCTCCAACAGAATCGCAACGCGCGGTGCTTTAAAAATCTCAACATGCTATCTCTACTCTCTTCTCTACTGTTATATTTATTTTATATTTTATATTTTATATTTATCTCTACTTCCTTTACTGTCTACTTTCTTTCTCTATACTTTTTTTCTTGCAATATAGGTCGTCCGATTTATATCTGAAAGATAGGAAGGAAACAAATGGGAATTTTGCAAAAAGATACCCATACCCCTCTCTAGATTTGCAAATAAGGCCTTCCCTCGTTCATCCTTTTCTCCCACAAGATAAACTACTCATACAAATGCATCTTGATGCGTGCAACGCATGGGCATCTTGCTAGTTCTAAAAACCTTTCCATCATTTGCCACACTACTGGTTGCAGATGAAAAACCTAGCCAAGCACAGCGCGATACAGGAGCGACGCACAATTACAAGCTGATATTATGTTGGACAATGGAGGCTATAACCAATTACTTTTATGGGAAAAATAGCACCCAGAAAATTTGAAGGCTAGGTATGAACAAAATTGGAACTGCACATGTACTGCTAAGTGATTCAATACACACATTACCAATCGAGGAGGAGAACATGGTCGCGGTGGCCTTTGTGAGTCATGGTCGGCAATGGGAGTCAGTTCATTGTCCACAACGGTGGTACTTCTGCGCTTGGCATCGGCTTCCGGGAAGCAGATCCGAGACCGTGGAAGACGATACCAGGGAAGAGGCTCCGTGTACGACGACGATGGTGGACCGGCTCCAGTGCGGCGTACGAGGTCGTCGATGAGGCAGATGCGCTGCGGTGGACGAGTGCGCCAATATAAAGGGGAGGAACACGAAGGCTGCGATGCCATGGAGAAGTCTATTTTGCGGTGGGGATAGAAAATGGGGAGTATTCAGGTGTACTACTCTGGGTGCCGGGGTGGGGTTGGCTGGGTAGGGTGAACCTGAAGTTATGAAAACAACCCCCCTACCAAGCGTCATCCGTAGGCCTGTTCCGAAGGCTATGATGGTAACTTCCCACTGCTCGAATCAGGGTCGCGGGAGATTTTCCCGGTGACCTCAAAATTTTGTGACACTGGACTCCCCGTGTGGCGTGTTGAGTGATTCGGCTAAGCAACTAGCGAGTAGTAGTAGTAAACTCTGCGTATTAGGTTTGACCAAAGTCAAACTTCCTAAAGTTTTACCAAGTTTATAGAAAAATATAAACATTTACCATAACAAATATGTATGATGTGAAAGTACATTCAATAATGAATCTAATGGTATTTAGTTGTTATTGTATATGTTAATATTTTTTGTTATAAGCTTTCTAAGAGTTTACAAAACTTGACTTTGACCAATGCTAATGCGCGGACTTAAATAAAAACAGAGGGAGTACACATTTGTTTTCTTAGTTTGTAGTGAACTAATCATTTGTTGAAAATGTGAAATAAATATATTAGGCTATTGACTTCGAATGTAATGGTCTATACAATTCAATAGTTACAATCATTGTCGAATCCCAGGATGTATACAAGGTCTATAGTACTTCACAACATGCTCAAACTCACATAATCCTAGTCAAATGAGAATCTAAATGCATATCATAGTTATTACTTTGTAGGATGCAACAAAAACAACCATAACTCTACATCAGCCATTATAGAAGCAACATTTTGACATATCCCAATGTGTGAATGAAATGTGCAGAGAGAGCTTTTGAAGATGGAGCAGATAGGGCGGGAAAGATTGTATGTATGTGGACAAGAGAGTAGGAGACAAACCTAATGAGACAGAGAGAGAGATAGAGAGAGAAAGAGAGAGGAAGAAGTTAGGTCTGTGAGAAAGATGGATGCATATAATATACATGAGATGCGTGTGCATCTGGATTCTGTATACGTGGAAGGAGAAAAGACAACATGTTTGATGAGAGAGCTGGAAAAACATGGACGAGAGGGGAAGGATCTCATGGGTTGAGGGATTGAAAATTTTGTGCGGGGGAGAGAGGGATTGGTAATTTTGTGCAAGAGAGAGAGAGGGTGGGGGAGGAGTCAGTCAGCCGTCGTCACATCACCCTGCTTCCAAATGACCCCGCATTCTCTAGCGCGGTGTGGTCGCCGTCTTCGATCTGCTTGATGCCCTCTTTGAAGATTGAGGTGTTGTGCATGTTGGGGTGCAAAGAACCACAAGCGAGAGTGGTCTCCGTATAACCTTGGATGGGGATGAATTGTGTGCTCGGGGGAGTGTGTGTGTGTGTGTGTGTTGTGCTGCGTGTCTCTCTCTCTGTGTGTGTGTTAGATATTGAGAGAAAACAAACCTAAGGAGAGAAATGGGTATTCACGAAGAGATTGTGTGGGCCTTGAGGTGGGCAGGGGCCGGGTGAGGGTGTCAAAATGTGCGCGTTGATGTGTGTGTTGCATACGACCGTGCGAGGGACGGACGAATCGAGAGAGATGGTTGTTGTGTTATGGATGCTCCTCTCTCTGTCTCTCTCTGTCTCTCTCTCTCTCTCTCACACACACACACACACAAGTAAACTAGAAGACCGTTCTCTCATGTATACACAACGTATCGGCATCTGTCTATGTCTCACTCATGCATGATCATTTGCACATTCACACCTCTCTATGTTTGTATCACACGCACACCATCTCCACATTGCCCTTCTGCCACAACACACATATGGACACATACACACGTTCTCTCTGAGTCACACACACAAAATCAGTATTAAAAAAACTAGGGCGCACCTAAAATGTCCAAATCCAAATAAACACGAACTGGAGCTAAATTCAAATATATGGAAATATTGCAGCGTCAAGAACTTTCACAGGGAAAAAAAGTTGAGTAATATTCGAGGATCGTTTTCACACATACAAAAAGGTTCGGTGGATGTCCTTCGAGCCCGACACGGTGACGCACCTTTCGATCGACCGCGCAGCCGCGGTTCACGCGCTTGCATAGGATTCCGTATCGTGGCTGTGGTACTAACTAATAAAAGCGCTGCCTAAGTCTAATGTTTACGTGTACTAGTACGGATTTCTTTTAAATTTGACCAACCTTATATATAAAACTAAAGTAAGCTCCCACACGCGCACTCATCAATATGCCGCCGCCGTTGCGCATGTCGGCGCCCGCCTGCTCCGGCTAACAATTTCTCGCCCATCACCGCCATGTCGCCGCCATCCCTGTGCCATGAAGCCGAAGGCTCGCCCGCTCACGTCGTCTGCAGTCCCTCCTCACAATGTCGCCGCGCTGCCAAGCACGCGAGCAGTTGGTGGAGCCGCGTCTATGCATGCAGCGTACGAAGAGGAGGACGAGCGCGTGCTCTAGCACGCCGGTGAGGAGGAACTAGCGTGTCATTGTCGTCTCCGCCCGCGCGGAGGAGGCGCGCATGGTGGCTGTCGTGGCGGAAGCCGGTCGCGCGCGCGTCGAGCCCGCAAACCGGGTGCGGATGCGGAATCTACCTTCGAGACCTTGAATGCCACGTGGATCCTGCAATCTGAAGGAGCAATTTGGGTCAGTCGACTCATGTGAGCCGTTTGATGCAACATGGATGTCTAGAAGGGCTTCTTCTACCTCTTCTGCCGTCTTCTTCCTTCGCTCCGCCGAACTTCTTTCACAAATCGACTGGCCCAAATTATACTACTAGTACGAACGTATTAAGTACAGTAGGAACACAAAGATACGAGCAGTAGTACCAACTGCAAGAAGAACAGTAGTAAGACATAGTACTAGTACTATTGTACGTACTAAAAAGTTCAAATAACGAGAAAGAACATAAACATAATTCTGCTGGGGCCTCAGCACAACACACCCTTGAAAATAAACTAAGCAACTAGTCCGCTTGACATTGCAGTAGAACCAGCATGAGCGACGGCACTGCCACCTACTTGGAGTCCGAGTCCACGTCCTCGACTTCGTCCTCGTCCCTCTTCCTCTTCCTCTTCGCCGATGCTTCTTTGCTTGAATCGGACACTGGGCTCTGCTTCTTCATCCAACCCTTGTAGATATTTAAATAAAGGTAGGCATCCATTGCTGCGTACAGGATGTGATCTTCATCTAATGTCTTTGACTCCCATGCATGATGAAACTCGTGATGAGGTTTCTTCAGTTTCACGTACGAAGGATCTATCATGGCTGCTGCCAGGGTCAGCATTGAAGGTTGAGAGGAGGACACCAGGCTTGCCTTCTGGAGATCGAAGGGCTGGCCTACAACGAGACCTATCCAACGCAGGACATCCCTGTCATTCTTAAAGCCTACAATAACGAATTTCACTCTTTTGTCCTTGAGGAAGTTCTTAAAATCCTGGCACTTAACGTCGGCATGGCATATGTGGTAGACCAAGAAAACATTTGTCACATCCCTAGCTTTACCCTGGCCTTGGACTAGCTTGGTTGCTGCATCATGTTTAAATTCAAATGCAATTTGAACTGAGGAATATTGGAAGCCTCAAAACCCTAAATAAAAGAGGGGCAAAAACCCTAGAAATCTCATTCATTGCTCCAAAAGGCTCTTCTTAAATGTTTGATAATTTTTGGTAAGGGTTCTGGTCCCAACCAAAATATTGAACATTTTTAAGGATTTATTTTTGGGACTTTGGATTTAATTCATTAGCTATTTGAATTTGAATTATATTCATATAATTAGAATATAATTTCAAATACCCCCTGAAATATTTTATAAGTTTTTGGAAAAGTCCATCTAGCAATATAAAATATTCAGAGGAGCTTTGGCATTGTTTGAATTATTTTTTTAATTCAAAACAGTGGCAAAAGAATTAAATAAAAGAAAACAGAACAGAAAAAAATAAAAAGAGTAAAGCCTACCTGGCCTCACCCGTGCAGCCCACCAGCCGGCCCAGCTCCCCCACCTGGCCGGCCCAGCCCACCTCCTCCCCCTTGTCATCTTCCTCCCCTCGCACCGAAGCAGCTCGGTGGCGAGCGCCGATGCCGCCTCGGCCACCTCCTGCTTCCACCGAGGCGTTCCCGAGCCTCCCCCTCACGCCACCACGATGCCCCGACCCCCTGGAACCCCTCGACCTCTCCCATCGTCTTCCCCCTCTCTCTGGCTCCCTCTCTCCTCCACCGAGCGGAGCCCCGTCGCCACCGACGCCGTTCGCCGCGGCCACCACCACCCTCTCGCCTCACCGACGCCTCCCAGAGCTCCGCAGTGCCTCCCTCTACCTCCTCAACGAGCCACGAGGCCCCAGACGTGCCGCAACACCGCCCTCGATGTCTTCTTCAACCTCGGGACCGCCGGCCATCTTCGTCAAATTCGTCGGCCCCGGTGCCTCCCCGAGCTCCCCGAGGCCACCGTCGCAACCCCTGTGAGCTCCACTCCGTTTCCCCTCCATTTTGCTCGTTCCCGTGCCGTAGCACCCCCGGCCACATTCCCGAGCACCGCCGTCCGCCATGGCCGCGTAGCTCTCCTGACCCGAGCCCCTCTGCTCGAACCCGTGGCACCAGCGCGCTTCTGGTGGCCCGCGGATGCCGTCTGGACCATCAGTTTCTCTCCTAGCGCGCCGCATCCCAACTCCGCACATGGACGAACTCCGGCCGCCGCCTCGGGCTCCACTCCGGCGAACCCCGGCCACCCCCGCATCTCCCGTTGGCCCTATTAGATGCGCGTGAGTCCGGGCATCCCGTAGAGCCCCTCCGCCGCTCTTTTGGTCATCGGAGGGCGAATCCCGATGCTCTCCGCCGTCCCTGGCCTCGCCGGCGACGAGCCTCGGGTCAACTCCGGCGAGTTTGACCCGGGTTTGACCCCCCTCTCTCTCACTGACATATGGGCCCACGCCCTTAACTAACCACGGTTAACCCCATGATTAGTTTAAGTTAATCACAGTGGCCCCACGCGTCAGTTTTGACCGTGCTGACGTGGCCTTTGACCCGGCCCAACCTGCCATTGACACTAACTAGCCCTGTGTCACTGACGTGTGGCCCCCACACGTCAGGTTTGACCTGGGGCGCCCAGTTGACTCTGCTGACGTCACAGTGACGTGGGGCTAACGCAATAAGTATTTTCTGGAATTAAAAATAATCAGGAAATTCCAGAAAATAGCTAAAACTTCAATAAATCATAGAAATTCAACCGTAACTCCAAATTAAATAATTTATATATGAAAAATTATCAGAAAAATTCAAGGAATCCATATGTACCATTTTCATGCATGTTAGAACAACTTATAGCTGCTGTTTAGCACAAATTATTTAAATGGCATTTGAATAATCACATATGGAGTTTGAATTTGAATCTTGTATTCAAACCAACCCCATTTAACTTGTTATTAGATGCATTAGCCCAAAACACATTCATTTTGCCATGTCTTGATCATGCATCATATTGTGCATTGCATTGATTGTGTTCCCTTCTGTGTTGCCGGTATTTGTCCCCTCTCGATAGACGTGATACCGATGATGTGATCGTTGACACTGATGAAGACTCAATGCTATCTTCAGAAGTGCCAGGCAAGCAAAACCCCCTTGTTCATTCCGATACAATCCTACTCTCTCGCTCCTGCTCTCTTTTACTGCATTAGGACAACAACGATTCATCTGTTACTTGCTGCGGTAGCTGAACCCCTTTATCCTTTGCATGACCTGTCATTGCCACAGTAAATAGATGAAACCCACTAGCATGAGTAGGAGTTGTTTGAGCCCTGATGTGCCTACTCATTTATGTTTGTTGTCATGCCTGCTACTGCTTAGAGTTGAGTCAGGTCTGATTCATCGGGGATGAATCAGAGGCGTGTGAACATGTCCTACTGTGTGTGAGCTAAGGGTGTGAATACGATTTGGTAAAGGTAGCGGTGAGAGGCCATGTAGGAGTACATGGTGGGTTGTCTCATTGCAGCCGTCCTCAGGAACTGAGTTCTGTGTTTGTGATCCATGATTCAGCTACTACCACGCATTGGGCCCGAAACCAATGGACCCTCTCGGCTTCTTGATCACCCTTGTCCTCTGTCCAGGAGTTGCAAGTAGTTTCTGGTGTTTGTAGTATGCTAGAGGCCGTGGGCAGCGCTGACCGTAGGGGTGGGCTGTGATGCGGTAGGCACGTGGCCGGGTAAACCGGGCGCCCGTTTGGTGTCACGGAACCCTGTTCACATCATTTGGGGCTGTGAGCGAAACTCCGGCCGGATCTCCTCATGGATGGAACCCGAATAGGCGATAAACCTGGACTAGAGACTTGACTGTTTAGGTAGGCCGTGGCCGACACCCACGTTGGGCTTCCGCTTGAAGGTTGCCGAGTACATGTCGTGTAAACGGCGGTAAGTGGTGAGAGCGTGTGTGAAGAAGTACACCCCTGCAGGGTTAACATCATCTATTCGAATAGCCGTGTCCGTGGAAAAGGACTTCTGGGTTGCTTATATCAGTTCATAGACAAGTGAAAGTGGATACTCTAAAATACGCAAGATAAGCGTGAGTGCTATGGATGGCGTTCTCGTAGGGAGACGGGAGCAGATCCATAGTGGTGTATTGATATGGTGAATATGTGGACTCGTGTGCGCCACCTCAAAAGAGTTACTCGCAGTCGTAGTTCAGGATAGCCACCGAGTCAAAGCTGGCTTGCTGCAGTTAAACCCCACCATCCCCTTTGTTGATAATGATGCATATGTAGTTAGTTCTGATGTAAGTCTTGCTGGGTACATTTGTACTCACGTTTGCCTATTTTATGTTTTTGCAGAGAGACTTCGGTCTCGCTAGTAGTTCCGCGTGGACTTCGACGTTTAGCTTGATACCTCAGCTACGATCTTGTGCCCTCGGCAGGATCTGGTAGATAGTCAGGCTTCTCAGCCTTTTTCATTTATAGATGTCTGTACTCAGACATGATAGCTTCCGCTTGTGCTTTGATTTGTATGCTCTGATTGTTGGGTCATGAGACCCATGTTTTGTAATGTCTCGCTCCTCGGAGCCTATTGAATAAACTACTTGAGTCGTAGAGTCATTTTGTGATGCCATGTTGTATTGCACATATCGAGCATATTGTGTGTATGTTATTGAAATGCTTGGTATGTGTGGGATCTGACTACCTAGTTGTTTATCTTTAGTAGCCTCTCTTAGCGGGAAATGTCTCCTAGTGTTACCGCTGAGCCATGGTAGCTTGCTACTGCTCTGGAACACTTAGGCTGGCCGGCATGTGTCCTTATTCGTTCCTGTGTCTGTCCCTTCGGGGAAATGTCACGCATTGAGTACCGGAGTCCTGTTAGCCCGCTACAGCCCGGTTTACCGGAGTCCTGCTAGCCCAGTGCTACAGCCCGGACCCACTTGCTGATGACCGACACGTTCGAAGCTGGGTCATGGATGCCTGTCCCTGTAAGTCTGTGCCACTTTGGGTTTACGACTAGTCATGTCAGCCCGGGCTCTTTATCATATGGATGCTAGCGACACTATCATATACGTGAGCCAAAATGCGCAAACGGTCCCGGGCAAAGGTAAGGCGACACCCGTGGGGATACCGTGCGTGAGGCCGCAAGGTGATATGAGGTGTTACCGGCTAGATCGATGTGACATCGAGTCGGGGTCCTGACAACATTATGTATGCAAACCTAGATCACGGCGGGCTTCTTCCTCTCTTCGTCCTTTAGATCCTTCTCTCGTCCCAGGACTGTGGTGTACTCAACATCTAGCCCAGCGACCCACTCATCCGTTGAACTGTTGAACATGCGTAGGAAGCGAGCAAGCCATGCTTTCACCATCTCGGATCCACGTGTGTAGATGACGATGAACTGATCGCTGGTGATGGCTCTAACCTGGTACTCAGCGGCGACCATGGAGATTTGGGAGGCCATGGATTTTGGAGGAGGGTTAGGAGAAGTTGAACTGTTATACCCCACAAAAAAAACTGGGAGCGAACTAATGTGAAAGGATGGAACGACTGGGAGCGAACTGTTGTAAGGTAGAAGACAGGGACGAGTAGGGCGTGCGAATGGCGTGGGGTTGCTGGCTTGCCCGGTGGATAAACGGCTGCAAGCCCCCAAAGAGTTCTCGAGAACTATGCGGGACCCACTAGATGGCATGTCTACTAGACCCATATCGTAGGCCTGACAGTATAGCTTCTGCCTGTTCGCATGCCATGCCAGCACGTGGATGTAACTTCACTTAATTCTGTCAAACGTCGCGCCTCCCACGACCTTCGCCTCCGTCGCGCGGTCGCGCCCTTTGAGACTTCGACCGGCTATAAATGAGCAATTTTTTTGCCTTTTTTTAGATAAGCAATTTTTTTTGCCTACTCCGCATGCATGATACTCCCTCTGGTCCTTTTTACTCCCGTTAACCATTTGCAAAGTGTTTGACCAAATTTATACTTGTTTTGAACACCACCTTATATTAATTAACCAGCCACACCAGTACACTCATTCGATACAGTATTCACCACACAGGGCAGTACGTTATTTACAATAATACCATCTAATCTATTGTCAAAGCTATACTTAGAGATTAAGTGTGCCACCTTATTAGCCGAACGGCTAATCTTTGACAATTGAAGATTGTTGATCAACTTTGAGATGCTCAACGCTTTCATCTTCAGGTCACGCGTAGCAGACCTGTCATAGTCCCCCGATGCAAGAGACACTACCACAAAAAAATGTGTTTACCAATGCATGCCTGAACACTAGTTACTCTAACCCCCCTCTCTTCTTTAATTCTCTGCCACATCAGCATGTTTTCTATTCCCGTGTGCATGATACCAGCTAAGATACCACCATTATGGCCAGCCTTAATCATCGCATGCAATAATTTAGTGCACCTTGAAATATGAACATGTGTGGGGTGTGTATGTTTTTAATGACTTGAGACTATACATAGCCCGGCATGCAAGATGACTTATTATGCACCGTTCCCCATAACTGCAGGAAGCCCGTGTGAAAAAATCTGCATGCATGACTCTCCTCCCCCCACGCTCGTCCAATCCGTTGTGACCTGCAATATTTCCACCCCTTCGCTCCCCCGTAATTTACTCCAACAAATATGCCCATGTAGATGTTACTTAACTGCAGGTGCATTGGATCACTGACACATGGGCCCAACAGGGGTCTGGCCCACATGTCAGTGATGCAACTGGACCTGTAGTTAAGTCAGTGCAGCTCAGTCCATATCTTACGTACGTGTGCCATTGCTTGCTATAAATACTGCGCCTCCCACGACATCGCTATCTCCTCCCCCTCACGTTCACGTTCATCGCTATCTCCTCCCCCTCCCTCTCATGTCGACCACCATGGCATCGCCCCTCCCAAGCCCTAGGAGCCCCTCGCTGCACCGCGCGGACGGTCAAGCGTCGCTGTTCTGTTCCTCGCCGCCACTAGTCGAGGAGGATGTGTCGGTGTTCCGCTCCTCGCCGCTACGCGACGCGTCGCCGTTCCGTTCCTCGCCGCCACTAGTCGAGGAGGACGCATCGGCGTTCCGCTCCTCGCCGCGATGCGACGCGTCGCTGTTCCGTTCCTCGCTGCCACTAGTCGAGGAGGACGCGTCGGTGTTCCGCTCCTTGCCGCAACGCATCGAGGTGGACGCGTCGGCGTTCCCAATCTCGCCAGCACGGGCACCGGAGGACGCATTGGCTCCTCGCTACAAGGAGAACATCGCGCCACCCGCCGAGCCCCCCCAGCCTTGAGGAGCTTTGGAAATAAATGGATGTCGCCTTGTGGGAGGCTTTGCCTCCAGTAGAGCGCGCCAAAATAGAGGCGGAGAAGAAGGCCGAGGAAGAGAAGCGCACCGCGGAACAAGCTGCATGGGAGGCCTATGTCGCGTCCGAGAGAGTCAGGCAATTGGCTCTTTGGCAGAAGGCTCGTGCCAGGGCCGTGAGGGTGGCGGAGGACGCCCGTGCCGACGCCCTGAGTGCAGTCGGGCCCAAGCGCCTCATCTATGCTTGGAGGTACGTGGACCGGGTGCACGCTTCCAGCGAGGAGGAGTACCTGTTGGCGCCGGATCACCACACCGGTGAGATCGCGCTCGCCCGCCGGCAAGCCGCGAATCAGCACCTCGCGAGTTGCGAGGCTGAGGAAGAGGCGTTGTGTCGGCGCGCTGGGAAACGGCCGTGCACCAGGGCACACGTGGCGTGCCGCAAGCGCTCCTGCGAGCGTCGTGGCTTTTAGGAGGAGTATAATTTTTGTTTCGTATATCGATCTTATTAGTTTTTGGACGCAAATGATAAATCCCGAACGTTCAGGAATTTTTAGCGTCCTTAATTAAGTATGTAAAAGGGAAAGTTTGGAAACCTTGTGTATTCGTACGCATTTTGCAAGTACGTGCATATAGCACAAACTTCACTATATACTATCGCACTACACGTCTCTCTCGATATATGCTTGGAGACTGTGCTACTCCCTCCGTCCAGGTCAATAAGTCATCTTTGGTTGTGCACCATGACCAAGAAGGAGGGAAGACTTATACACCTAGACAGAGGGAATACTGCTATTACTTAGTACAAGCAAATGCATGTTTTAACATTACAATACGGTTTTTGTAAAAGTAGAAAAACATCACTAGTCAAGCTTGTGAAAATATTCAATGCAAAACAAATGCAAAAATGCTCGTTTGATTGTTTGCTTTTAGCTTCCTTCTCTGTAGTTATTTCTCTGTCGTACTTTGTATGGAGTATCTCACTGGTTGGAAAGGCATGCAAATTCCCAAACCACTTCCTACACTCTGTATCGAATTTTTTGCCTAACAAGTTGTGTCGTGCAATTGGAATTCCAACTTGAGTACTACTACTAGTAGGAGTACCAGGGGCCAGTTCTTTTAGGCTTCTAGGTTAGTAATCCCATAACTACTACCTCCATCCTGGTTTATTGGTCCCCATTGTAATCTGTGTCAAATTTTGATCATAAATTTAACTAATGAAATCTTAGTGCATGTCACATGCACTACTCCATCTGTCTAGGTGAGTAAGTCATCTTAGGCTATGCACCGTGACCAAGGAGGAGGAGAAAACAAGAAACATTAATGTTTATTTGCTAATTAATAGTATTGCATGCAATGAACTAACCACTGCATGTTGTGTTTGATATCTCAAGTCATTAAAAGCATGCACACTCTTTATCTCTTATTGGTTGATATGTCAAGAAACAAGAAACAAGGTAGAAGTTAATGCACTGTGCCTATGTGTTTTGGGATTATTTGGTTTTCGTAAGATGACTTACACACCTAGACGGAGGGATTACAATGGTGAGGAATAAACTAGTTAAATCTTTGGTCAAAATTTAGCACAAATTACAATGGTGAGGAATAAACCAGGACGGAGTAGTAGTTTAGAAGCCCAAATAAATGAGTGAGGCGCCTCCACTGTGACTAGTCTTGTGGGAAAAGCTGGGGAAGCCGCCAAAAGAACTGGCCCTGGGATTAGTAGCTAGGGATCGAGTGTCGAGATGAACCGGAGAAAGTAAATGCAGAGAGATGAAATGCAAAAAGGACGGAGGGATGTGATGGTTGCTTGTCCGTTTATTTTACCAGGCCACTTATTACTGGGAGTGGTTGGGTTTTGTGATATGACGGCTTTACTGCCGCGCCACGAGCGGGGTGAGAGGTGAGACTCATGTGCAGCGCCGCCCTCTACACTTGTACTACAACGGTCGTGGTTTATTAGTCCCCCATTGAATTTTACTAAAGATTTAACCGACAAAATGTTAGTGCATGTCAACAAAAACTATATTGTTTGATTCGTATTTGAACATAGTTTTGAATGATATAATTTTAGGTGACATGCATCAGCATTTATCGTACTATATATAATGTTAGTTCAATTTTTGGTCGTACTAATCTATAGTAGTAAGGTGCCCGTGCGTTGCACCGAAGAGTGAAATGCATTGAACTGGGAGTTGTTTATTTTGACAAAGGATGTGGGGGTCATCTCATGTGTAACGGGTATCGATAGGTTTTTTCAGATATTATTTCATCTCTAGAGATCACAAACATCCGGGTGAAATAGATAAAAAGGTATCTTTTGCAAACAAAAGCGTTCAACTGTTCAACCTGCATCCAAAACTTGTGAAGAAATAACACTTATTGTGCTTTGCAAGAAATGATCTTTAAGAATTAGTTTTTGAGTATCGATTATTATACATGTTGGCTACAGATGACATGGCACTTTCTTATAGTCAACAGTTGGCTATACTATTAAGTAATATTAACCATGCCCTTATACACCTAGACGGAGGGATTAAATCAGGATGACTTGCAAGCGGGTACAGGAGATGTAAGAAAGGGTTCATCGTAAGTCTTTCACCAGTACTGTAGTAAAAATTCATACATGGAAGATTCTAGACTAAACCATAAATGGATACACTTTTATTCATGCGCGATACTCCAATAGAGCAAGATCCTGCATGGAAGTCTCCACATGCTTAGACAGTGAATTAAATTGAGAGAAGACTAATGATCAACATTTAACTTGATAATGCGTATGTCCAGGTGAACCTCCTTGGAGTCCCCGTGCACCGCGTCGGTGGGTAAAGGATGCCATGGGTTTTCCAAGTCCACATTGGCGGGATAGTCCCAGCTCCCCAGAGTCCAAGTCCGTTCGATGAGGCTGGTGTCGCCGCCCATGCGACCCGGAGGCGTAGTAACACTGAGCATGCACCAGTACATCGGCCTCGTGTCAGTGTCAGTGTCAGCGGCGTCGCCCCTGACACACATTACAGAGACGGGGCGGCGGCCTGCGCGGGCCTCGCCGGTGCCCGTGATCAAGAGGAAGACGTTGTCGTCCTCCTCCGAGACTAGCAGGCGGCGGTGATCCTCCAGCGACTCCGGCATAGTGAACGGGTAGCATGTCTCGTACTTGATGTTCTCCGCCAAGGGCCAGCAGTGACCGCTGCACTCATCCGTGAGGTGATGCACCATGTCCGCCGGCGAGCCACAAAACGGCATCGGGCACTCATAGCAGTGGACGAAGGGCTCCTTGGAGGCATCGACCAGGCCGTCCATGAAACCGGAGTGGCTATAGGGGACATTGCGCCAGTTGAATATATGAGCAAGTTACTACGACATTTAATCCGAATAAGCACAAAATAAATCATGAATTCTACCACGATTTCGAACAGGAAGGCCAGAAACACATACGGTGCAACGGGAGCAGCACCGTTGGCATTAAGGTTGTCGCCCATGTCCAAACACCACGTAGACACGGTCTTTGAGCACGGTTTGTAGTCGTTCCACGCTTGGGCATTGAAGTTTGTAACTATTTTAGATTAGAATATACTACTCCTTCGGTGCTAGTTGTAGAGCAGAGTCCTACTCTACTACTCTACTCAAGCAAGTTAGGGCATAGCACTGTAGGGAGTACCAGTACTATGATCCCTCAAGCAAGTTGTCTGGCATCGACATGACCCTACGCTGCTGGTATGTGTCTCATCACCTGTCAAGCGGCATGCTGTAGTCATCATCACCTGTCCACTTCCCGCAGCACATATTCGCTTCTCCATCTTTGTCCGCACATAATCACGTCCAATCTTCCATCCCCTCTAAGGCGCCTCCCCCCTCGTCCGAAACCCAAGCACTAACAATGGCAGAACCGAGCAGCATTCGTCGAAAGAGTGGCTGGAATTCGCTCCCCACAGAGGTAATCAAGCTCATTGTTTCGCGTGTGGACAATCTCAGTACCATTCCGCTCGCCGCGTGCTCGTCGGGGCTGTACCGTTTACTCAAAGCCCTCAGGCTGGAGCTTTCTAAGCCAGCTCCTTGCTTGCTGATGCCGCCTGATCACGCAGCATAACGATCGTAGGGTGGCGAGCACCAACCCCCTTGACTGCGATCCGATCCCCGTCAGCCTCAACTACATTAACGATATGTACTAGGTCGACATGAACACGTCTTGGATGGTGCTCGTCGACGGTCGCGGCAGCTGGATGCTCGTGGAGGTCTACACCCGGCGATTGATCCCCCTTCCTTCGATTAACACTGCACTGCTTTGGCACCACGGCCTAGAATACTCGGAATCTTACAGCAGCCAACATGATACCAAGTTTGATTTGCTCAAGGTTGTAATCTGCCAAGTGCCCACAAGATCTGTGAATTATAAAGACTTCAGGCTAATTGCGTTCTTCAACCGCGGTCTTGCCTATCTAACAGGTCACTGCGGTAAGTGGATAAATCTGCATGTCCATCGCAGGATCATACATCCTCCATGGTTCTCTGATGCCATTGAACACAAGGGCTTCATTTACGCTGTCGACTCCTTCTATGGTTGGACGTATTGCTAGCCTACTCCAGTCATCGCTACAAACGGCTATTACAGCAGTATGTTACTTTCCTATGATATCATCATGGCTTGCTTATATTACTGTCAACATTTGCTGAAAAATATTCATGCTCATAACATGTTGTTCTTAAAATTGACTAAATCAAGAGCCCTTTTTTATTTGACTCCAACTTGATATGATGTTGTAGGCCGCCTGGTGTCCCTACCCTTCCTAATCCCAGAACCTTTCAAAGAAAAGCGGCATGGCAGTTGCAGGTGGTTCCTGGCTCGATCAGACGATGGAGAAAGATTGATGATCGTTCGCACGTACCGGACGTGTTGTTTCGCGGAATACAATCACAGTTACTGCAAGGTCTTTGAGCAGGATCCCAGCTTCTCTCGGCCTTCAGGAATTTTTGACTAGAGGCTGGTAAGTAGCCTTGGTACACACTCTCTGTTTGTCGGACTGAATTATCCGATTAACCAGGAGATAACCGATGGCAAGGATCATGATGGCAGCGCGGTTTCGTTCATCAGGCAAAATTGTGTGTACACAGCATACCATGCGTATCTGCATGCACCATCCCCTGATATGTACGGCCATGCTCTGCAGCCCAAAGTAGGAGAGAGGGTCGCAAGTATTAGACTTCGACCTGCTGGCTGGAGTTTCCCCTGTCAGGCACCCATCTGGTTCAAGCCGTCAGTCAATCTCCATAGCTTAATAAATAGTAACGTCAAACTGAGCCAGTTAGTTAGATGCGTACACTTGGTGTAGTAGGATCTTTATTTAGTTTGATGCATACACTTGTTCTTTTTTGGTAGCCCTTTTGTAATGATGGCTGATGTTTGGTTTGGAAGACAGAGCCGCATCTTCACTCTTCTGGCCTGCTTACTGCTTCTGTTGCACCCCCAGCCCTGGTTGCTGCTGCTGCTGTTTTCAATGTACAATTAGTAGTATATTTCGTCTGTTGGTTGAATAAATATGTTGATAGAATGACAAACACAATGTTTTGGAAGCCGTTGCACGGTTCGATCCTTTACTGCCCCGTACCGTACGTAGCGCATACTATTTTTCATATGGAACACATTTTCCACTTGTTGATAACATGCAGCCCACTGATGAAGGCCCAATAGAGAAGCCCATAATTAACTGGAAGGGAGGCTCTCACATGAATCCGGCCCAGGTACATGCTCATGGTCCCCTAAACATAAATAAGTAAATAAATAAATAAATAAATAAATAAATAAAGCTAAATGCTCATGCATCAGTTCTTTGGGAAAATAGGTAGCCCAGTATTACTTTTTGAAGAATACCCAAGCTAGGCCTATTTGTTTTCTCCGAATTACTGGGCTGCAAATCTTTCAAGATGAGGAGGGATGCATTCCGGCCTGGCTTAAGAGTATGGTCAATGTCTGTTAAAAGTAATATCAAAAGGGGTTGAAAATTCCAAAAAAATTATAGCAAATGGGATATAAGTTTATTTTTTTGTTTTTGTTCTTCACTGATATCTTATACGTATTTCATTGGATTTAACATGGCATAGTACTAATTTATTTTTAAACTTGTTTTAGTATGGCTATTAATTTTTGGATTAAGAATATTTCATTCCCCAGCAAAAATTTGCGAATTTTCAAAATTTCCCGCATATTTAGTTAATTTTGTTACCCTGGTACTGACCAGAAAATGGCCAGCAATTCTAAAAATGGAAAACAGGCTGCAATAAATTCCATATGAATTATAAAATGAGTAAAAATTATAAAAATAATAGAAAATGGGTTGTACACGCCACAGATTTCGAGGCTGACTTATTTACGCAAGGCTTTGTCAGTGAACACACGATTCTAGCAGCAGTGACTGTTGGATGTCCATCCAACGGCCGACGTGCTTCTTCAATCTCTGATCTTCCTGCTCCAGCGGCCTAAACTAACGCCGGCGTGACTGCCTGCTCCCTCCTCTTGTGGCCCGCTATGATGCCGTGCAGGCTTCCCCGGCCCCCCCTACTACCTCCGCTGGCATGGCCGCACGCAATCAACTGCCTCCTTATTACCCGAAAAAAATGATTCCTCCCACAGACATCTGGGGCACCGGTTGGGAGGCTGAACTGTGGGCCTGCTAAGTTGATGCATACGCAGGGCTTGTCAACTTAGTCAACAAACGATTCTAGCAGCAGTAACCATTGGATTTGAATCGAACAGTCCTGCTACTTCTTCAATCGCTGCTCTTCTTGCACTAGCCGCCCAAACCAGCGCCGGGGAGACAGCCTGCTCCTGCTCTAGTGGCTGGCTGTGCTGCCGTTGAGGCCTCATCGCCCCTACTACTCCCACCGCTAGCCAGGCCATGCGGCGACGGCAGCCTCACACCGCAGCCAAACCAGTGAACCCTCGTACTCCTCTCCGCGTGGGCATCCACTGCCGCATCTTCCCTGGCTCTGCGTCGTCCCCTTCCTAGGCCTCGCCGTCATCCACCGCCTTGGTGCTCTCGACACGGCATGGTCAACATGGTCAACGACATTCCATCGGAAGAGTACGGTACGTGGAGAGGCTGACAGCTGGGTCCACGGCCACAGCCTAGTTTTTTTTGTGATTTGCCAAGTAAGTCGCTTTGTCAGGCATGTTGGGCTGCAAATCTTTCAAGACGAGGAGAGCTTTCATTTGGCTGGCCGAGAAAATGGCCCATCAGTAATGAGAAATGGGCTGTACATTTTTAAAACACATCAAACCAGCAATTAGTTTCTAATATCTTTTTTTCATTTCGAGATTTTAAATTACATTAATTTTTATGCGTGGAGAATTTGTTGGATTTTATATTGATATACATTTATTTTTAAAATCAGTTTGAATGTGAGTCGAAATTTCGGGATTAAAAACAGTTCGGACCGCACCGAAATATGCAAAATTTCGTATAATTTATTAACCGTGGCCACAATATGGGCTGTAATGCTAACAAAAAGAATATGGGCTCGAAAAAGAACCTTAATAATTAGCAAATGGGCTGTAAATTATTAGAAATAATGGCAGATGGGCTGTATGCTGTTTTCCACAGATTTGAGGCTTTCCTAAAAAAAGGTTGACGCATAAGCAGTGACTGTTGGATGGCCATCCAACGGCCGTCGTGCTTCTTCAATCTCTGCTCTTCCTGCTCCAGCCGCTCAAACAAGCGCCGGCTGGACTGCCTGCTCCCTCCTCCCCGTGGCCGGCTCTGCTGCTGTGCAGGCCTCACCGCCCCACCATACTCCCATCGCTGGCCTAGCCATCCCTCTACTCACCCACACCTGCTGTTATTCTCCGGCGACAGCAGACGAACCAGTAAACCCTCGTACAGTCGTACTCCCCTCCGCATGGGAAACAACTGCCGAGTCTTCCCTGCCTCCATGTCGTTCCCTTCCTAGGCCTCGCTGTTGTCCACCACCCTGATGCTCTCGGCACGGCCTGGTCAACATGGTCAACGACTGACATGCATCTGAAGTGGAATGTACGTGGAGAGGCCGACAGGTGGGTCCACGGCCGCACGCAAGGAAATGCCTCCTTATTACGCGCAAAATAATGATTCCTCCACCTGACATCAGGGAACCACCGAAAGGGCCTCTGTATTTCATGAAAAAATGTTACCACCGCTGACAGCTCGGACCCACCAGCTATATCTTCGCATGCAAGGAAGTGCCTCCTTATTATGCACAAAAAATGAATACTCCCCCTGTTAGCTAGGACCCAGTATAGTGGCAGGCTGACTTGTGGGCCTACTAAGTTGACGGGGACGGAGGGCTTTGTCAACTTAGTTAATATGCATGATTCTAGCTCCAATGATCGTACGATGTCCATCCAACGGCCGTAGTGCTTCTTCAACCTTTGGTCTTCTTGCTCCAGCTGCCCAAACCAGCACCGATCGTGCCTCGTGCTCCTGCCTCCCGTGGCCGGCTGCGATGCGGCGGAGGCCTCACCGCCCCCTACTACTCCCACCGCTGGCCAGGCCATCCCTCTACTCACCCACACCCCCTGTTATTCTGCGGCGATGGCAGCCTCACACCACAGCAAACTAGTGAACCCTCGTACTCCTCTACGTGTGGGCATCCACTGTCGCGTCTTCCCCGGCTCCACGTCGTCCCCTTCCTAGGCCTCGCCGTCGTCCACCACCCTGGTGCTCTCGGCGCGGCATGGTCAACGTGGTCAAGGAACGGCCTCCATCGGACGTGGACTGTACGTGGAGAGGCTGACAGCTGGGTCCACGGCCGCAGCAAGGAAGTGCCTCCTTATTACGTGCAAAATAATTGTTCCTCCACCTGACTGCGGGGACCCACCGGATGGGCCACCATATTTCATGAAAAAAACGTTTCTTCCCTGACTGCTGGGACCCACCAGCTACATCTTTGCACGCAAGGAAGTGCCTGATAGTTGGGACCCACCTGGTCGAAGCGTACGTAGCGTTGTCATTCTGGTCGCGAACGTGTACGTACATATATACTAGTGGATGTAGAGGCGCGCACTTGTCGTAGTAGAGGCGCGCATGTAGCATGTACACGTACGTACATCGGCCAGTGTGCAAGAAAGAAAATACGGCCACGTATGTGTACATACGGGCGGGGTCTCGAACACCTACTCGCGCATACATACAGTCAGGGCTTGTGTACATGGCTGGGTCGGAACAGAGAAACAACATTGTCATCGTGTTCATGGGGAGGCAACGGAATGCGTCGTGTTCATGGGGAGGCAACGGAATGCGTCATGTTCATCGGGAGGCAACAAAACGCATGGGAGCCAACCGGCTGGGTCGGAACGGAATGCGTGGTCGTGTTCATCGGGAGGGCTTGGACGGAACAGGCGATGGAAACGAGGCCTGGCGTACCACAAAACGAAGGAAATGGACCTCCTACGTTCGGAACGGGGTCCTGTTGATCGGGAGGGGTGTGGCGTACCGCAAAACGGAGGAAACGGACCTCCTACGGTCGAAACGGGGGTCCTGTTGATCGGGAGGGGTGTGGCGTACCGCAAAACGGATGAAACAGACCTCCTACAGTCGAAACGGGGGTCCTGTTGATCAAGAGGGGTGTGGCGTACCGCAAAACGGACGAAACGGACCTCCTACGGTCGAGACGGGGGTCCTGTTCATCAGGAGGGGTGTGGCATTCCGCAAAACGGGACTCCACGGGATACTGTTCATCTCCATCGTCGACCTCCTCCAGCCTCCACGGGCTACTGTCGACCTCCTCCAGCCTCCACGGGATCCTGTTCATCCAGCCTCCACCGCGCGCTACTCCACCGGCTACTGTTCAACCACCCCTCCACGGGCACCCCTCTACCGTCTACTGTTCATCCAGCCCTCCACACCACGGGGTCCTGTTCAACCACCCCTCCACGGGCA
>NC_041392.1:227042847-227106830 GCF_002162155.2 Triticum dicoccoides | reverse complement strand
ACTATTCATCCAATCAATCGGCTTCAGTTAGCAGCAGTAGCAAAGGAATCGCTCAATTGGGTTCAGTTAACAGCCATCGATCGATTGCTCGGGTTCAGTAACGCGTAGCCTGCAGTGCAATCGCTTGGGTTCTGTTAGAGCCCAACGCCTTGCTCGGGTTCAGTTAGAGCAAACGCCTCGCACACATGCGGGTACGTGTACGAGAGGAACGTGCATCGCTTGGCCCCCGACCTCCCACCGTAACCGGGAACTCCCCGAAATTTTCCTCCCCCTCGCTTCTACAACGGTTTTTTCCATCATGGACGGCCGAAAGAATGTCATGCAGCTGCGTCTCCAGCCTGCCCAGGACGAAAAGCCCATTTTCTGTCATGATTTTTTGTCATAGAAGTAGGAGCCCACCACATCTATGATGATACCGGGTTTTGTCACAAGTATCGTCATAGAAGTGTCATATGTATGACAGAAAAAATTTCGTTCGGCCCAAAATGTCGCGGATGTGTCTTTGATTTGTAGTGGTAGATCACGCACCCAGCAGCGCGGGGAGAAGCGGCGAGCCCCCACCCCCCACCCGAATCTGAGGAACCCGTAGAATCTCTGGTGGACCGCATCAACGATCTCCCGGATGACTTCCTTGGGGAGATCATCTCGCTTCTCCCCACCAAGGATTGCTACCACACACAAGTCCTCTCAACACGTTGGCGCCCTCTATGGCGCACCGCACCCCTCAATCTCGACGGTCATCAGATATATGTCCTTCCTGAATTTGATCTCCTCAAAGCCATCGTCTCCTCTCACTAGCAGGGCCCCGTTCAACGCCTCTGCATCGCGACACGCTACCTGCTGTCTAAACCCGGCGGTGGACGCTTGGCTGACATCCCCTGAATTCAAAAAACTCTAGCAGTTTGAGTTATACCATTACCACAAAAGTTTCATACCACGAACCGAACACCAAGAATTTGTGCCCACACCACCATTGTCCCTCCCGTGGTTTTCTTCCTCTCTCCACACCGCCACCTTCGCCCAGTTCCATCTACCAGATGATCTGGTACAAATGCTTCAACTCCCACTGCTAAAAAAACTTTCACTTGTGGTGGTTTATCTATCAGAGGCCTCAGTGCACAACATCATCCACCCAGTTGCCCTGCCCTGGAGCGCTTGCTGATTGCTTTGGGAGTAGAAATCCCTATCAGCTGTCTCCAAATAAAGTCGCGTCACCTTGAAAGCATTGGAATTTGTTTTGAAGGACATCAGCTCATCATCAAAGATGCCCCTTCACTTCAAAGGTTGCTCCTTCATTATTGTTATAAACCTTCACAAATAATTGTTGTCTCTGCGCCCAAACTGGATGCCTTGGGTGTAATTCATGATCCGTTTAATAATCACAAGAAGTTGGTGTTTGGCTCCTCACTTTTTTAGGTACCGTATATTATCATCTACACATTTGTAATCATAAGATTCATTTTTCATTTGTGCGCATAAGTTTTATATCATCTTGGAGTACACTTTGGGTACTAATATTATGTTACCTGTCAATGAAGAGTTCATCCATGGATAGCCTATCAATGCTACTGGATTCTGTCAAGATCTTATATATCGGAATGTTTAGTTATGATCTGAACATAATTATTGGCTTGTTGCGATGCTTTCGATCTCTAGAGAATTCATATATAAATGTGATGATTTCATGCACATTGAAAGACCGTATATACTGTGCTAGAATTAATCGTTCGGTCGTTGCTCTTTCGACATACTCTTTTTTCAGACCTTAACTGTTTTCAAATCTTCATGTCTACTTAGGCACCGCGACCACATGGAGAAAAAAGTATAACCAATTGGTGGCGTAATAAGCACCAGGATTTTCTCAGTTCTCATGACAATCGTTTGAGGACAATAACGATGGAAGGATATGCATCCAACCAGGCAAACAGAAGCTTTGTCACATTCTTCCTGTTGAATGCGAGCTTACTATTGTCCATGAGGCTTATGTTTTATAACAAGAGATTTCTCATGGACGAACACATTGCATAGAAAAAAAAAGTTTCAGGTGGACAAATGGGCTTCTAGACGTGCTCCGATTCTATTTACAACAAATTGTAGTCATCCTCCAATAAAGTTTTTGCATAGGATGTTTATTTTATGGATCAGACCGATCCATTTGTTTGTGACTGCGAGAAAGAGTGGTTGGGTTAGATGTTATTGCCATGTACAATCTGGGCTTTGTCTAAATTTGATGAACAATTAATCCTTGGGCTTTTTGTACTGTTTGTAAGCTTGAGTTGCATGTTGTTGCCCTCGTACTCCCCTTCGCCTGCCACTACACTGCCGCATCTTCCAAGGCTCCTGTTCATTCCCACCCAAGGCCTCGCCATCATTCTCCTCCTTGGTTTGCTCGCTGTGCCCGCCGTCGTCTGGCGTTGTCAACATGGTCGACAACCAAGAGGAATCAAGAGATGACTTTACGTGGAGAGGCTGACAGTAGGGACCCACCAGGGTCATTGCATTACGCAAGCAGGTGCCTCGTTATTACAAGCCAAAAATACTTCCTCCTAATTGTTTGACAACCAGGTCCCTCACCATTGTCAATGTAGTCAATAAACGAGAAAATTACACAACAAGCGGATAACACCAGGGACCTAGCAGCTCGCCCAGTTGCTTTTTAGTTTTAGAGACGGAGCTCAACCGCGTGCTCTGCAGGGGTTGTGGCCCATCTAGCCCACACTTACGCTTTTATTTAAGCACATGACGAGCCCAGTTGACATCTTTTTTCTTTTTGAAAATGGCTAGCCCAGTTCTTTTATTGGAGAATACCCAATCGAGGCTGACTTGCTTTCCTCAGCCCTGTTGGGCTACAAATCTTTCAAGACGAGGAGGGATGTAAGTAGTAAGAAATGGGCTTCCCCAGAAAATGGGCTATAAGTTGTAAGAAATGGGCTGTAAATTTTTAAACTAAAGCCAATAGGCAATTATATTAAAATATCGTTTTTTCTAGATTTGTCTACTCTTATAAAAAGCAGAGTTGGTAATGATGGCGTGCCTGCCATCCTGCAATATAGCTGTCTGATCTATATCTAACGAATAGGATGGAAACTATGACAATTTACCTGCACTCCTCTCCACATTTGCAGATACGGCCTTCCCTCGTTCATCCTTTTCTCCCACAAGATAAACTACTCATGCAAATGCATCTTCATGTTCCATGCAACGCATGGGAATCTAGTTAAGATTTTAAATTTCATTCTTTTTTTGTGGAGATTTTTTTAATTTTATTTTGATATATTTTTAAAAAATTATTTTTAACGTGACTCCAAATTTCGTGATTAGAAGAGTTCGGACCCCACCAAAATATGCAAAATTTCGTTGAATTTTTTTAGTAGTGCCCAGAATATATGGTTTGTAATGCTATTAAAAAGAATATGGGCTTCAAAATATCCATAAGAATTAGCAAATGGGTTGTAAATTATTGAAAATAATGGCTAATGGGTTGTATGTTGTTTTTCACATATTTGGAGGCTGACTTCTGGACCTACTAGGTTGACGATGACACAGTCCTAAAAAAAATTTGACGTGTATGCAAGGCTTTGTCAACTTACTCAACACAGAGCATTAACTGTTGGATGTCCATCCAACGGCCCCCATGCTTCTTCAATCTCTGATTTTCCTGCTGCAGCCACCCAAACAAGTGACGGCGGGACTGCCTGCTCCCTCCTTCCGTGGCCGGCTGTGCTGCCGCCAGGCCATCCCTCTACCCACCCGCACATCCTGTTATTTTCCGGCGACGTCAGCCTCACCCCGCAGCTGACCAGTTAGCGCTTGTACTCCCCTCAGCGTGGGCATCCGCTGTTATGGCTTCGCCGGCTCTAGTTCGTTCTCTTCTTGGGCCTCACCCTCATCCACCGCATTTGTCCTCTCGGCGACGTGTGGTCAACATGGTCAACAAACAACAACCATCGGAAGAGGCTGACAGTAGGGACCCACACAAGCAAGTGCCTCCTTATTAGGCACAAAATAATGATTGCTCCACCTGACAGCTGAGCCCACCGGAAGGGCCTCTGTATTTCGTGAAACAAGCGTTCCTCCCGCTGACAGCTCGGACCCACCAGCTATATCTTCGCACGCAAGGAAGTGCCTCCTTATTACACACAAAAAATGAATACCCCCTGCTAGCTGGGACCCACCATAGTGGGAGGCTGACTTGTGGGCCTACTAAGTTGACACAAACGATTCTAGCTCCAGTGACCGTACAATGTCCATTCAACGGCCGTAGTGCTTCTTCAACCTATGGTCTTCTGGCTCCAGCCGCCCAAACTAGCGTCGGTTGTGTCGCCTGCTCCTACCTCATGTGACCGACTGTGCTGCAGCGGAGGCCTCACCGCCCCCTACTACTCCCACCGCTGGCCAGGCCATCCCTCAACTCACCCACACCCCCTGTTATTCTGCGGCGACGGTAGCCTCACACCACAGCCGAACCAGTCAACCCTCGTACTCCTCTCCGTGTGGGCATCCATTGCCGCATCTTCCATGGCTCCGTGTCGTCCCCTTCCTAGGCCTTGCCATCGTCCAACACCTTAGTGCTCTCGACTCGCTGTGGTCAATGTGGTCAAGGAACAACTTCCATCGGAAGAGTACTGTACGTGGAGAGGCTGACAGCTAGGTCCACGGCCGGAGCAAGGAAGTGCAACCTTGTTACGTGTAAAATAATTATTCCTCCACCTGACAACAGGAACCCACCGGACGGGCCACCGTATCTCGCGAAAAAAATGTTCCCCCTGACTGTTGGGACCCACCAGCTACATCTTAGCGCCCAAGGAAGTGCGTCCATATTACGGGCAAAAAAATGATTCTCCCCCTAACAGCTGGTGTCACGCCCAATATGTGACTCTATCCTAAAGGAACTCAAAGGTCCCACCAAGGATAGAACCGCATATTGGCACGCTTTTGCAAGGTGGGTATCATTAAATTGTACCATTACATAATAGGGATGCATACAAAGGCATACAAATGCCACATGAATACATCAAACATCATACATGAGAACTACATCCGACTATGGATGAAACACAAACAGAAACTCAAACGACATCCACCCTGCTAGCCCAGGCTGCCAACCAGGAACCTAACCCAAGATCGACGAAGAAGAAGAACTCCAAAACAAGCAAACATCTCTCTCACGTCATGATCATTGCATTACCTGCACCTGCAACTATTGTTGTAGTAAACTGTGAGTCACGAGGACTTAGCAATCCCATTACCATGGGTATCAATACTAGCAAAGCTTAATGGGTAATGCGAGGATAAGTGGTGAGGTTGCAGCAAGCGACTAAGCAATGTATGGTGGCTAACTGACGAGTACAAGAGTAAGATGGGAAACTACGCAAACGGTCGCAAACTAGTAATGATCAAGAAGTGATCCTGAACTACTTACGTTCAAACATAACCCAACCGTGTTCTCCTCTCAAACTTCCCCGAAACAAGACAGTCACGGTTACGCACGCAGTTGGTGTATTTTAATTGAGTTACTTCAAGTTCACTACAACCGGATATTAACAAATTCCCATCTGCCACATAACTGCGGGCATGGCTCTCGAAAGTTTAAACCCTGCAGGGGTGTCCCAACTTAGCCCATGACAAGCTCGCGATCCATGGACACAATCCTCCAATGCGGGACCCTCCGATCAGACTCAGAATCCCGGTGCACAAGACATTTCAACAATGGTAAAACAAGTCCATCAAGACCTCCCGGTGTGCCGACACCCTCATAGTATCCATGCGTATTTCGTCTTAGGCCACGTTCGGATGGGACATCCTACATACAAAAAAAAGACACATCCGTGACATTTTGGGCCGAATGAAATTTTTTTTGTCATGCTTATGACACTTCTATGACGATACTTGTGACAAAACCCGGTATCAGCATAGATGTGGTGGGATCCTACTTCTATGACAAATAATCATGACAGAAAATGGGCTTTTCATCCTGGGCGGGCCGGAGACACAGTTGCATGACATTCATCCATGACGGAAAAAACCATGGTAGAAGCGAGGGCGAGGAAAATATTGGGGGACTTCCCGGTTACGGTGGGTGGTCGGGGGCCGAGCGATGCATGTTTCTCTCGTATGTACGCACGTGTGTGTGAGGCGTTGCGCTCTAACTAAACCCAAGCGAGGCATTGGGCTCTAACTGAACCCGAGCGATTGCACTGCAAGCTATGTGTTACTGAACCCGAGCGATCAATCGATCACTTGCTGTTAACTGAACCCGAGTGATTCCTTCGCTACTGCTGCTAACTAAAGATGGTCGATGCTGCCTCTTGATGAATAGTGAGCGTTGTTTGGGGTTTGGATGAACAGTTCCCGGTGGGGGTTGGATGAACATGATACTGTGGTAGTAGAGGCTGTTGCCGCTGGATGAACAGTACCCCGATCGATCAAGCCGGTTGGGGGCTGGATGAACAGGACCTCGTGGATGGCTGGATGAACAGGACGACCCCGTGGAGGGATGGTTGAACGGTAGCCGGTGGAGGGCTAGATGAACACTAGCCCATGGAGGGGTGGTTCAACAGGACCCCGTGGAGACGGCTGGTTTAACAGTAGCCAATGGAGGAGCGCACGGTGGAGTCTGTATGAACAGGAGCCCGTGGATGAACAGTGACTGGTGGAGGTAGGAGGGGAGACGCCGTGGATGAACAGTCACAGGTGGAGGCTGGAGGAGGTCGACGGTGGATGAACAGTAGCCCGTGGAGGCAATCGATGGTGGAGATGAATAGTATCCCGTGGAGTCCTGTTTTGCGGTAGGCCACACCCCTCCCGATGAACAGGACCCCTGTTTCGACCATAGCGCTACAACACAAGTCCTTTTCCTCCATTTTGCGGTACGCCACACCCCTCCTGATCAACAGGACCCCGTTTCAACTGTAGGAGGTCCAAGAGAAGTCTGTTTCCTCCGTTTTGTGGTGCGCCAGACCCCTCCCGATGAACAGGATCCCGTTTCGACTGTGGCCGGTCAAACACAAGGCCGTTTCCTCTGTTCTACGGTACGCCAGGCCTTGTTTCCATCGGTTGTTCCGTCCAAGCCGGTTGGCTCTCAATGAACACGATGACGCATTCCGTTCCGACCTAGCCGGTTGGCTCCCCATGAACACGATGACGACGCAGTTCTCCGTTCTGACCCAGCCATGTACACGAGCCCTGGCCGTACGTATGCGCAAATAGGCATTCGAGACCCCGCCTGTATGTACATACATGGCCGTATTTTCTTTCTTGCACCCTGGCCGCTGTACGTACCTGTACATGCTACGTGCGCGCCTCTACTATGACAGGTGCGCGCCTCTACTACGACACGTGCGTGCCTCTTCATCGACCAGTACGTACGTACACGTTCATGACCAGAATGACAATGCTTCGTATGCCTCTACCAGGTGGGTCTCGACTGTTAGACACTTCCTTGCGTACGAAGATGTAGCTCGTGGGTCCCAGTAGTTACGACGCGAATCTTTTTTTCCGTAATATGGACACACTTCCTGGTGTGTGAAGATGTAGCTGGTGGGTCCAAGCAGTCAGGAGGGAAATGTTTTTTTGCAAAATATGAGGGGCCTGTCCGGTGGGTCCCTTCTATCAGGTGGAGGAATCATTATTTTGTGCGTAATAAGGAGGCATTTCCTTGTGTGCGGTAGTGGACCCAACTGTCAGCCTCTCCATGTACAGTCCATGTCCGATGGATGTCGTTCGTTGACCACGTTGACCACGGTGCGCCAAGAGCACCATTGCGGTGGATGAGGTGAGGCCTAGGAAGGGGACGACGCAGAGCCGGGGAAGACGCGGCAGTGGATGCCCACGCGGAGCAGAGTATGAGGGTTCACTAGTTCGGCTGCGGTGTGAGGCTGCCGTCGCCGCAGGGCCTGGCTAGCGGTGGGAGTAGTAGGGGGCGGTGAGGCCTCTGTGGCAGCATAGCCTGCCACGGGAGGCAGGAGCAGGCGGCACGACCGGCACTGCTTTGGGTGGCTGGAGGAAGAAGACCAGAGGTTGAAGAAGCACTACGGCCGTTGGATGGACATTGTACGTTCACTGGAGCTAGAATCGTTCATATTGACTAAGTTGATAAAGCCCTCCATCCCCGTCAACTTAGTAGGCCCACATGTCAGCCTCACACTATGCTGGGTCCCAGCTAGCAGGGGGTATTCATTTTTTGTGCGTAATAAGGAGTCAGTTCCTTGCGTGCGAATATATAGTTGGTGGGTCTGACCTGTTAGCGGGGGGCACGTTTTTTTCGTGAAATACAAAGGCCCTTCCGGTGGGTCACAGATGTCAGGTGGAGGAATCATTATTTTGCACATAATAAGGAGGCATTTCCTTGTGTGCGGTCGTGGACCCAACTGTCAGCCTCTCCACGTACAGTCCATGTCTGATGGATGTCGTTCGTTGACCATGTTGACCACGGCGCGCCGAGAGCACCAGGGCGGTGGATGTCGGCGAGGCCTAGGAAGGGAAGGGCACGGAGCCAGGGAAGACTCGACACTGGTTGCCCATGCGGTGCGGAGTACGAGGGTTTACTGGTCCGGCTGCCATCGCCGGAAAATAACAGGAGGTGTGGGCGCGTAGAGGAATGGCCTGGCCAACAATGGAGTAGGGTGGGGCAGTGCGACCTGTGCGGCAGCACAGCCGGCCACGGGAGGCGGGAGCAGGCAGCCCCACCGGCGCTGGTTTGGGTGGCTGGAGCAAGAAGATTAGATATTGAAGAAGCACCACGGCCGTTGGATTAACATCCAACGGTCACTGCTGCTAGAATCATTTGTGGACTAACTTGACAAAGCCTTTCGTACACGTCAACCTAGTAGACCCACAAGTCAGCCTCCAAATCTATACCAAACAGCATACAGCCCGAAATTTCTTGCCAGATTCAAATTAATTTAAAAACTAAACATACCTTAATTTAAATCCAATGAAATTTTACCCGCACAAAAATAATGAAATTTAAAATATCAAAATCCGAAAGAAAAAAGTATTTTAGAACTAATTGCCTGTTTGTTGTATTTTTTCATTTTACAGCCCATTTAATATTACTCATAGCCCATTTCTTATTACTTATAGCCCATTTTCTTGGAAAAATGCATCCCTCCTTGTCTTGAAAGATTTCCGGCCCAACAGGGCGTAGAAAAGCAAGTAGGCCTATGTTGGCTATTCTGCAAAAACAAAATAGTTGTGCTAGCCATTTACAGAAAGGAAAAAACAAACTGGGCTGGTCATGTGCTAGACGGGCCACGACTCTCGAGCAACCCAGTTGATACCCTTCTCCGCCTAGAAAAAACAAAATTACTATGCGCTGTTGGGTCCCTATTGTCATCCTCGCCATGTACAGTCATCTCATTATTCCTCTCGGTTGTTGACCATGTTGACAACATCAGAGGGCGGCGCCACGACGAGCGAACCAAGGCGGGGGATGATGGTGAGGCCTCGGACGGGAACGAACAGGAACCGAGAAAGATGCGCAGAGTTTTAGGGTGCGATGTGGCCATGATGCGTGCGCGGAAGCATGGCCAGCCGTGGGAGGCGGGTGCAGGCGGTCCCGCCAGCACTGGTTGGCTTTGGCGGCTGGAGGAAGAAGAGACTGATGATACTTTACAGACGTTGAATATCAATTCAACGGTCAAGATTGGCACAATCATTTGTTGACAAAGCTAACACCAAGTAGCATACTTTTTTATATATAGGAAGAAAAGAAAAACTGGGCTCATTCGCTTGATAACATTCCTGAAATTGCGACCGTTTGATCTTCCGTCGCAACTAAAACTGCGAGGAAAATGTGTTCGTCTGCCATCCTCCTCCCAGGGAACATTTGCCACATAAGTGACTAGCATCCTTGGGTTTCAACCGAGAGGTCTTGGGTTCGAGTCCCAGGAACTCTCAATTTTTTCCTGCTTCCTTCGTTGCAAAAAAGAAAGAAAAACAAAGACTTGAGAAGGCGTACAGAACAAGCTAGTGTACCAGCAAAGAGACGTTGTTGAGTTTTAGAAAAAACAGAGACGTGCTCCTGTAGCTGGTTCGAATCCAAACCTAGACTATGACTATATATGGTGCTATGCTACTCTGCAAGTAATGAAAATGATATATCCAATACTAAACAACACGTTCATCAGGTTTCAGTTGTCATAGCAAACCCAATTTCACATAGTAGATAAAAAACGTCTTTTGACAAGCAAATATGACAAAAGAAATCTAAGCATTATCCGCAGCAGTAGCGTCAACATTTTCGCCATGTGTATCAGTCTGAATCGTAATTCCCTAGAGTGTCATCTTCTTCTTCATCCTCAATGTCCTTGAACATTGGGTTCTTCTTGATCAACTCTTGTATGTCCACAGCACGACACGCAATCTTTTCGCCAGCATCATTAACGTGATGGTTCTCAAAGATATTAGGAACATTTGTAGAATCTTGTACATTAGGAGCAGTGTAAGCATCATCTTGTTGTCCAACTTCATTAAACGAATTCCTCTGCTCAAACCTTTGCAATACTCTCCAGTCATCACTACATGCAAATGTGTCTTCCAAGAAAAATATATGTGTTGCTTGATTTGCCAAAATAAAAGGCTCATTGGTCTGGTACGCCACCTTGACATTGATGGATTTGAAATAATCATCAGCTCTGGGTTTTGCGATCCTGGAAAACAGGTTATACCAACGACAGCACAACAGAACCACACACCAATGATCCTCGAAACTGGACATATACTGCAACTAGACAATGTATGTTATGTTAGCATACATTTCAATTGTCTCTCTGTTGTATGTGTCTGTGCTCATGATGGCACTGTTTTGTGTCTTCCTGCCCTCGTCGAGTGCAAGGGTGTTGTAGTGCACATCTCCAACAACGCAAGATTCATAATGTCTTACCCGAGTATCAGGACCCATTGCTAGTGCGTAAAGGGCATCATCAACTGCCTGCCCATCCTCCCGCATCTTCTTAACCTATGGTTAGAAAATAGACAAGCTGATCATCTTATGTACTCAATATATTAAAAAAAACTGACAGTGCAATTCAAAAGCTTACATGGCTCTTGAATCATTTCACAAATCCTGCCATAACCAGTTTGTCAATGTTTCTTGGATTTTGCGGCAGTAACTCCTTTTTGTAGATGCTGCACAACATAGTGATCGCGTCAAACATCTAAATATATAAGAATCTGCTGCAAGTTTAGTAGATTACGATGTATAAGCTGCAATACTTAGCACTTCCTTGATATAAGTGTTGGGGAACGCAGTAATTTCAAAAAAATTCCTATGCACACGCAAGATCATGGTGATGCATAGAAACGAGAGGGGAGAGTGTTGTCTATGTACCCTCGTAGACCGTAAGCGGAAGCATTACTACAACACGGTTGATGTAGTCGTATGTGTTCACGATCGACCGATCCTAGTACAGAAAGTATGGCACCTCCGTGATTTGCACACGTTCAGCTCGGTGATGTCCCACGAACTCTATATCCAGCTGAGTGTCGAGGGAGAGCTTCGTCAGCATGATGGCATGATGACGGTGATGGTGATGCTACTGGAACAAGGCTTCACCTAAGCACCACTATGATATGACTGAGGTGGATTATTGTGGAGGGGGCACCGACACGGCTAAGGGATCAACCATTTCGAGACTCCTCGTTATGTTCATGATCACATCCGGGACTCCGAACTACCTTCGGTACATCAAAACACATAAACTCATAATACCGATCGTCACCGAACGTTAAGCGTGCGGACCCTACATGTTCGAGAACTATGTAGACATGACCGAGACACGTCTCCGATTAATAACCAATAGTGGAACCTACATGTTCATACTGGCTCCCACATATTCTACGAAGATCTTTATCGGTCAAACCGCATAACAACATACGTTGTTCCCTTTGTCATCGGTATGTTACTTGCTCGAGATTCGATCGTGGTACCTCAATACCTAGTTCAATCTCGTTACCGGCAAGCCTCTTTACTCATTCCGTAAGGTATCATCCCGCAACTAACTCATTAGTCACATTGCTTGCAAGGCTTATAGTGATGTGCATTACCAAGAGGGCCGAGAGATACCTCTCTGATACTCAGAGTGACAAATCCTAATCTCGATCTATGCCAACTCAATAAACACCATCAAAGACACCTGTAGAGCATCTTCATAGTCACCCAGTTACTTGTGACGTTTGATAGCACACTAAGTGTTCCTCCAGTATTCGGGAGTTGCATGATCTCATAGTCATAGGAACATGTATAAGTTATGGAGAAAGCAATAGCAACAAACTAAAAAGATCATCGTGCTAAGTTAACGGATGGGTCAAGTCAATCACATCATTCTCTAATGATGTGATCCCATTAATCAAATGACAACTCATGTCTATGGTCAGGAAACATAACCATCATTGATTCAACGAGCTAGTCAAGTAGAGGCATACTAGTGACACTCTGTTTGTCTATCTATTCACAGATGTACCAAGTTTCCAGTTAATACAATTCTAGCATGAATAATAAACATTTATCATGATATAAGGAAATATAAATAACAACTTTATTATTGCCTCCAGGGCATATTTCCTTCAGTCTCCCTGATACGTCTCCAACGCATCTATAATTTTTGATTGCTCCATGCTATCTTATCTACTGTTTTGGACTATATTGGGCTTTATTTTCCGCTTTTATATTATTTTTGGGACTAACCTATTAATCGGAGGCCAAGCCCAGAATTGCTGTTTTTTGCCTATTTCAGTGTTTCGAAGAAACATAATATCAAACGGAGTCCAAACGGAATAAAATCTTTGGGAACATGATTTTCTCACCGAACGTGATCGAGGAGACTTGGACCCTGCTCCAAGGAACAAAAGAGGCGGTCACGAGGGTGGGGGGGCGCATCCCCTACCTCGTGGGCCATCGATGCTCCTTCGGCGTACTTCTTCCTCCTATATATACACACGTACCCCCAAACGATCAGAACATGAGCCAAAAACCTAATTCCACCGCCGCAACTTTATGTATCCACGAGATCCCATCTTGGGGCCTGTTTCAGAGCTCCGCCGGAAGAGGGCCGTCATCACGGAGGGCTTCTACATCATCATAGCCTCTCTAATGAAGTGTGAGTAGTTTACCTCAGACCCTCGGGTCCATAGTTAGTAGCTAGATGACTTCTTCTCTCTCTTTGAATCTCAATACAAAGTTCTCCCCCTCTCTTGTGGAGATCTATTCGATGTAATCTTCTTTTTGCGGTGTGTTTGTTGAGACCGATGAATTGTGGGTTTATGATCAAGTCTATCTATGAATAAAATTTGAATCTTCTCCGAGTTCTTTTATGTATGATTGGTTATCTTTGCAAGTCTCTTCAAATTATCCGTTTGGTTTGGCCAACTAGATTGGTAGTTCTTGCCATGGGAGAAGTTCTTAGCTTTGGGTTCGATCTGGCGGTGTCCTTACCCAGTGACAGAAGGGGCAGCAAGGCACGTATTGCATCGTTTCCATCGAGGATAACAAGATTGGGTTTATGTCGAATTTCGGGTTCCGACAGACCCTTGAGGTTCGAACACTGGGGTGCGCGCGGAGATTTCGCCTTCTACCTACCTGCACCCCTCCGCCTCGCTAAGATCTAAGCTATGGAAAGAACAACACAAGAGACACAGGGTTTATACTGGTTCGGGCCATCGTTGTGGTGTAATACCCTACTCCAGTGTGTGGTGTGGTGGGTTGCCTCTTGGGCTGATGATGATGAGCAATACAAAGAAGAACAGCCTCGCGAGGGTCTGTTCTTGGCTGGGGGGATGAACTGCTAGGAGGAGTTCAGTCGCCCTTCTCTCTCTGTGTGTGTGATGCTACCCGATCCGATCCTAGCTAGTTTCTCTCTTGGCTTCTAGATTCTCCCTTCTTGATTGCCCCCTACCCTGGGGGTGGCTAGTCCTATTTATAGGCAAAGGCCCTGGGCCTCTTCCCAAATATTGAGCGGGTAGGGCGCCAACAATTGGCCATTTTGAAGGGGATCATCTGGTACACTTATCTTGACTAAAGTTGGTCCTCGCCTGCCAAAGGCTCTGGTGGTGACGCTGGCTTGGGCTCCATAATGACTTCCTCCCTGCCGTTGGACTGGTCTTGGTCTCGTTGCACCGAAACGGGGTGCCTTTGCTTGATGCTCTCGCTTGCGCTTGCTCCCTTTGCACCAAAGAGGAAAGGAGGACACTGCGCGGCTGGCGCCCGCCTGGCGCCTTTGGTCGTCATGGCTTGCGTCATGGGCACCTCGTGAGGTACGCCGCCTTGATCTCTCCGCCTCTTCATGAGCCAGCCTGATGAGGCCGTGCCTGAGGAAGCTCCGTGTCGTCTGCCCCGCGAGGCTTGGCCCCTCGCGAGGGTCTTGGGTCTGTGTTGATGAAGATGGGCCATGCTGGGCCCCCTTTTGAGCCACGCCGCAGGCCGCAGGCAGGCAAGTCTAGGGACCCCCGTTCCCAGAACACCGACAGTAGCCCCCGGGCCCAAGGCGTGCCCGGACTTGGCCGTGCAGGGAGGCGAAAGGGCAAGAGCGAAGCGCCGCGGGCCCTAACAGCCTGCGGCCTTGGGCGCCGCGTGGCGGTTGACTGGACGTGGGCGCCTCAACAATCGTGCGAGTTGATAAGGGAGCGGCATCTGCCTAGACTTTGCTTTTTTTTGCTTTCTCCGGTTGCTTCTCAGATCCCCTTTCTTGCGCCTCTCCTTCCTTCGTCCAAAATTTCCAGATCTACTCCGACCGCATGACCTAGGAAGCCATGGCGCCTCGTCAGTCCCCGGCCGAAGCTTGGTACTCATCTGCCCAGGACTCGCCGAACGTGTCGGAGGCGAGCCTCGCCCGGTTGCGCCGGATGGCGGCGGCACAGGGCATCGACGGGGCGAAGGTGTTCAAGGCCGGCTCCGCCACCCCTGAGAGCCAAGGGAGAACCTTCTATCCGTTCTTTGTAAGCGCCATTGCGGCTGGCCTGGTGCCTCCCTTCTCCGAGTTCTTCTTCTCTATCCTCCGCCATTATAAACTACAGGCTCTGCATCTCCACCCCAACTCCGTCCTTCTCCTGGCAATCTTCGCCTATTACTGCGAGGCTCACATAGGGGTGCAGCCCTCAGTGGCCTTGCTGCGCCACTACTTCTACCTCCGGACCTCTCGCGGTCCTGCTTCCGCGTGCACGAGCTTCATCGCATACGGTGGCGCCATTGCCATTTCGAACCCCGGGAAAAGGATTGAGGGCTTCAGGAGCAAGTGGGTCTTGGCAGATGCTGGGCGCATCCACCCTCGGCTGATCTTGCCCATGGAGCAACCCACGAGCTCCAGCGATTGGGGTCGAGTGGAGCTCGTGGACCCCCGCGCGAAGCCGGTGTTGGAGAAGATGGACGCGGATCTGAGGCCGGCCAACATGGCGGCAGCGAAGCTGACCGGCGCGTCGCTGCTGAGGGAATTCCTGGAGCACCAGCTGGCTCCGCTTCGGCAGTACTCACTTCCGATGTGGAGGCCCCATCCGAGCCCCGCGGCCTTGGCCGACAAAGATCTGGCTGCGGTCCTACAATCTCTTGTCGGGGGCGATGTGGCGAGGTTGGAGGGCGCTCCTACGCCCTTGTTCCTCCGCAACGACTGGGAGCAGGTACTGGAGTCCATGCCCGTCTTCAACGGGGACGGGCCCGTGCCCATGGAAACTCCCAGGGAATCGGTGGACGTGTCCTCCGACGACTCCAGCGAAGAGGAGGAAGGAGGGGAGCAAGAAAAAGGGCCTGACTCTGAGGCGACTGACGGAGAGTCGAGGGCTCCCCTCCCCCGGCGCAGGTCCCGCTCTCTCCGCCTCTCTCCGAGCGATGACGACGAGGATGATGACGAGCAGGGCGGCGGGAGCTTGCCCCCGATCCCGAAGAAGGATAGGACCGGGCTGATCTCCCGCGGGTCTGCCCCGGCCCCGAGGCGGACCGCAGACGTGCCTTCCGCTCCCGAGCTTCCCAAGGTTGACCCTTCCAGCCGGCTTTCAGGCTTCAAATTTGGCCGGAGGCTACCTGAGCTCACTGGTGACAACCCGTAAGCGCTTGATTCTTGTCTTTATTTCTTGTTCTGCTCCTGAGGCTTGACGTCCACATCTCTTGGACAGGCTGGCGCCCGCAGCAAAGAAGCCGAAGGGAGCTCCTGAGGTTCCATCCGTGGAAGCGCCTCTACCTGCGAAGGAAGGTGACCGCGATGCACGGGCTTCTCCTGCCCGGTCATCCTCGCGAGGCCTGGCTGAGCCGGCTGGGGCGAGCTCAGCCCACATGGCCCAAGTGACTCCCGAGGTGCCTTTGCCTGCTGCCGCCACTATAGCCGTTGGGGTGCAGCAGGCTCCGCCTCAGGATGCTGTGGTCGCGCTGCCGCCTTCTCCTCCTACTCCCCCGACTGCTGTCTCTCCGACTCCCCCTGCCGTTCTGGATCGTGCTGCTGCTGAGCTGGACCGGCTGCGGCAGGATCTTCTTGGCGCCGACCCTTGCTTGGTGGCCGGGCGCTTGGAGCTGGCTTCAGGATGGATTCGCTCTGACGCTTTGATTCGGGCGGCGCTGGTCCAGGCCTCGACGGCTTGCGATGAGGAGAGGCAGGCCGTCCTTAAGGCGAAGGCTGCTCGTGAAGCAGCCCTGGGGGAGGTGGTCGACGTCCGTGGTCGCTGCAAGGCGCTGGAGGACGAGCTGCAAGGCCTGCGGGACCAGCTCGCGAAAGAGGCCCGCCTTCGCCAAGAGCAGGAAGAAGGCGTGAAAGCTCGCGAGGCGGCCGTCAAGGAGAGGGAGGTCAAGCTCAGGAGGCGCCGTGACCGCCTAGGCGTGCTGGAGCAAGAGTTGGGGTGAGGAAGGTCGAGCTGGACGACAAGGCCTAGGTTCTTGCCGAGGACCGCGTGGCCTTCGCGGAGATGGAGGCGAAGGCTCGCTCCTCACTGAGGATGCTTTACGACAGCGGCCTAGAGAGCCCGCTGGCTGGCGCCGAGGACGGCCGCCCCAAGCTGCTTCCCTTCCTGGTTCGCGCTCCTGAAGATGTCGCCCTTGGCCTTGGCCCCACGGCCGAGGCCGAGGAGCGTGTCCTGTCTTCTGCAGCGCTGACGCGGGTCCTCACCCACATCTACCTTCGCGATCCCGGCGTCGACCTCGACAGACTGCTGGAGCCAGTAAGTGGCGAGCGTGCCGCTGCCGCTGCCAAGGCCGTGAAGGGTCGCGTGAAGGCTCTGCTGGGGAAGTTTCGGGCCTTCAGCATCAAGCCGAAGCAAGGCGCTGCCGACCCCGCTGCTCCATGAGGCGAACCCACTCCGCGCTGCTCCACCGCCGACAAGTGACTCCGTTGTGGCTCCTGTCCTACCTTTAATTCACGCACATGTATCATGCCTCGGGGAGGCATTCAAACTTGCATTTGGCATTGAGATAATAGTGTGGACTGTAATATTTGCTTTTGAATTCCTTGAAATTTATGCTTTTCCTTCCTACTTGCTTATGTTCTACGCCGGCAGAGCCCGGCCCCGCGCATACCTCAGCCGCCGTTAGCCCCGACCGGAAACCAGGACGGGACCAAGGAGTGAGGGGCTACGTGACAAGTTAGGCTCCTGAGTCGCGATGCTCAGGAGTCCCCCTTGGCGCACGAACAGCAAGTAGGGAGGTGTGATGTGGATGGATCTACCGTTCTACGTCTGCAGAGCCCGGCCGCGCGCATACCTCAACCGCCGTTAGCCTTTCGGAACTAAGGAGTGAGGGGCTACGTGACCAGTTAGGCTCCTGAGTCGCGATGCTCAGGAGTCCCCCTTGACGCTCAAACAGCCTTCATACCTTGGCTCCGCTCGGGGAGAGACGCGCGACGAACCAGGCCCGGGGGGCCTGGCTGGGTGGCGTGCGTCTGGGCGTGACCCAGGCGCAGCCCCCATGCCCAGCCCCCTCGCGCGGCACTCCCGAGGGGAGGCGTTACGATGAGGCTAGACACTGAGCTCTGGGCTCCCTGAGGTTGATGCGGCCCGGGGGCTGCCCTCACTTGTTTATCACCAGCGCGGAGCATAGCGCTTTCGTATGTGTACGGGCATAGCCTCTCCTCGGCAGTGTCTTCAGCCAGCGCGGAGCATGGTGCTTCCACTGGTACGTGGGAGGGGGCTCCGCTCCGGGAGGAGCCCCCGGGGCGTGTACAGCCCCGCCCTAACATGTGGCTGGCATGGTAGGGCCTGGCGAGGTGTATCTGGGCACCCGTGAGCCAGCGCGGGACTCACGGGGCCCTACCTCTAGGCGGGTTGCGCCTGGCACTGGGCCTTATCTTGTGATGTGTCCCTGCAAATTTGGTTAGATGCCGGCACTCTACGTCTTCGGGTCCCGGCCCTCGAGCTGGTCTCAGCCGTCGCTGGTATACCAGGTCGCGATGCCGTGGACAAGGCCAGAGGGTGAGGGCTGGAGAGCTAGTAAGAGCCCTGAGTCACGATGCTCAGGTACCCCCCCCCCTTTAACGTGCAAGTGGTCGGCATGGAGAAGAAGAGGTGCCGTGGACAGGCATCAAATAATCAAGCATGGTGGGTCGAACGCATAGCCGGAAATAAACGCAAAAGGGATACATGCCGCTGGGTCTGGCCCGAGCGACTTGGGGGATGATGCAGCCCGAGGGGCGCCCCCAACAAGGTAAGCTAACAACATGAAATAAAAGGGATACATGCCGCAGGGACGGACCCACGCGGCCTGGGAATAATGCAGCGCTGGGGGGCGCTCCCAGCTGGAAATGAAACTTGAAAGATGCCACCTAATGATGTTGAGGACGAAGGAGTGTTGGTGTAGCCGACTCGGTGGGCTGCGGAAGCCGATCCTCACGAGCCCCCAGGCCCAGGGGCCTCGGGAGGCTCGGGAGGCGCTGGTGGCTCCTCGCGGACCATCTCCATCTCCGCCAGGGCTGCAGAACGCCTGGCCTCTTGAGCCTCCATGATGCCCCTCATGAGGCGCTGGTACGTGGCAGCCGCGTTCGGCAAGCCGTAAGGCATGCGAATGTAGCTGTGGGGTGGACCTTCGCAGCGCCCCACTCGCGAGGGCCAGAGGCGCTCCAGAGAGGCGACTCGATTGAGCCCTGGTATGTCGATGCAGACGCACAGCCCATCATCCTCGCATGGATGGGGAGCCACAGCTGGTAGGCGGCAGCCGCCTTTCATGACTCTTGACTCCTGTAGCTCCTGAATGGCCTTGCTGACAAACTCCTGAGGGTCTGGCCCTCCTTGCCTTACTCCTTCTTGAGGGAAACGTGCTTCGAAACACGCCTCCATGTGGTGCCCAAGCACCTCCCTCGTGACCTTAGCCAGGTCGGTGGCCCTCCAGGGGAGAGCCCCCGAGCCCTGCCTGAGGAGGGCGCTGGGCGCGCTTTCCTATGTGATGGAAGGAGGTTCCCCCTAGGCAGGCGCGGGCCCTGAGGGGCCTGCCTCCTGAGGGGCCGGGCCGGACGATGTCTTCTTCTTCTTGGGGGCGGTCTCGGGAAGCCTCCTGCTTCCGCGATCTGGGTCTTCCAGTGATGCAGCCTGAAAGGCTTGTTCCAAGGAAAACACTGCGTCCTTCTCTTCACAGGCCACCGTGATGACTCTGCCACTTCCTGACATCTTGAGGACGTTGTAGCCGTGGTGAGTTACGGCCATGAACTTGGCCAGCACTGGGTACCCAAGGATGGCGTTGTACGGCAGGCGAATGTGAGCGACGTCGAAGTCGATGAGCTCGGTACGGTAGTTGTCGCGTTCCCCGAAGGTGATAGGGAGGCGGACCTGCCCAATCGGGACCGTGGAGCCGTCGGTGACTCCGGAGAAAGGCTTGGTTGGCTGAAGCTGGTTGTAGGGCACTTGGAGATTGTTGAATGTTTCCACGGACAGGACGTTGAGCCCTGCCCCGCCATCGATGAGGGTCCTGGTGACCACCACGTTGCTGATGATTGGGGAACAAAGCATCGGGGGAGGACTCCGGCTGTGGCCGCACACTTGAGCTGATCTGCTGAGCTGAACGTGATGGCGCACGCCGACCACCTGAGAGGGCGCATGGCTTCGAGCTTGGGGAGGACTGCATTCACTTTGCGGGCGAACTACTTGAAGATGCATTGAGAGGCTGGGGCTTGAGCCCCGCCCAGGATGCAGGCGATCGCGCGCGGCTCCTGGAAGCCCCCAGCCCCCTCGTCCTGATGGCGGTCCTCATTTCTCCTTGGCTACGGCGGCAGCGGAGGGAGGCCTGCGTTACCTTGCGGGCGATCCTCGCGAGGCTGATCCCTCCAGTCTCCCTCGCGAGGTGGGTCTTGCCAGCGATCCTCGCGAGGTCGATCGCGCCACCCTTGGCGCGGGCAGCGGTCTTCCCAGCGTCCTATGTTCCTTCCTCCTCTTCGACCGTAGCCCCGGTCACCGTGGTTGGGGCGATGGCCGATCCTTCCTTCTCGCACGGCTCGGAGCTCTTGATATTCGTTGGTGTTGTGGGTGTGGAGGTCGTGGTACACACAGTACCGACTGCCCTTGGAAGATTCGGGCTGATCTCTACCCCGCTTGGTGTCTGGTTCTGCAGCGAGCACGGCAGCCCCCTTGCGCTTCACATCCTTGGCCTTGGGCTTCTTCTCTTCTGGGTCTGCGGCAGGTAGCTCGAGGAGGGAGAGATGCCCTTCCTCAGCCCTGGCGCACTTGGTTGCCAAGTTGAACAACTCCAAGGAAGTGCACAGGTCTTCATGCATCGCCAGCTCCTCCTTCATCTTGACATCACGCACGCCGTCGGAGAAGGCTGAGATGATGGCCTCCTCAGTCACCTTGGGAATCTTGAGGCGTGCGTTGTTGAAGTGCTGGATGTACTTCTACAGGGTCTCTCCGGGTTGTTGCTTGATGCGGCGCATGTCGCTCATGGCGGGTCACCGGTCGCGAGTACCTTGGAAGTTGACGATGAAGCGGGTGCGCATCTCGTCCCAGGAGGAGATCGTGCCTGGAGCCAGGTTCAGGAGCCAGGTGCGGGCCCCGTCCTTGAGCGCCATGGGAAACTAGTTCACCATGACCTTCTCGTCTCCGTTGGCAACTTCGATGCCCAGCTCATAGAGCTAGAGGAACTCCACAGGGTCGGCCGTGCCGTCGTAACAAGGAGGCGGGTCTGGCTTGAACTTGCCAGGCCACGCGACGCTGCGTAGCTCGGTGGTGAAGGCACGACACCCTGCTGTGGCCACGGGAGGCCTTGGGTGACGGAGAGCTTGGTCTTGCATGTCCCCATGCGCTGCAGCTGGGAGCAGCGCGGGGTCTTGACGTGCGGGAGCAGGAGCATGGTCGCGACGTGCTGGAGCAGGGAGCGCTGGGCAGCTTCTTGCGGACGAGGGACTTCTTGGCAGCTCTGCTCTTGCCGCGCTGGCACCTGACGGAGCGGGTTCCGCCTAGGGGCCACGCGCCTTGGAGCCATGGCACCTTCTTGAGGAGGAGGCGGCTGGGCCGCCCCCGGAGCTTCGTCGCCCGCGCGGGGCGGGGTGCGGTGCAGCAGAACGGACGGCGCAGGAGAGCCCCCTGCGGCGCGGACGAGCTCGGCGACGCGGTCGAGCCATTCTTCGTAGACGTCGTCGACGAGACCGTAGCGTAGGAGCTCGTTTTCCACGATGAGCGCAGCTCGAGCCTCCATGGGTGCGCGGAGCGCGCGGGACGAAGAACCAGCTGGGGTGAGCGAGGGAGTAGCGGTGCGGCCGTCTTGCCGCACGGACGGATGCTGAGACGACGCTTGCTGCTCGTTCCCCGCCGGGCCGGTGGCGGCGTTGACGGCAGGTGACGGGGAACGGTGAGGACGCCTGCCGGCAGGAGCCGTCTGGTCGACGCGGGAAGCGAGAGCTGCCCGGCGCTTGGTGCGGGCCCGACGAGCGTCAGACATGGACGAGAATGGGGTGGTGGAAGACGAATTCCGGTGCACCCCTACCTGGCGTGCCAAATGTCGGATTTCGGGTTTCGGCAGACCCTTGAGGTTCGAACACTGGGGTGCGCGCGGAGATTTCGCCTTCTACCTACCTGCACCCCTCCGCCTCGCTAAGATCTAGGCTATGGAAAGAACAACACAAGAGACACAGGGTTTATACTGGTTCGGGCCACCATTGTGGTGTAATACCCTACTCCAATGTGTGGTGTGGTGGATTGCCTCTTGGGCTGATGATGATGAGCAATACAAAGAAGAACAGCCTCGCGAGGGTCTGTTCTTGGCTGGGGGGATGAACTGCTAGGAGGAGTTCAGTCGCCCTTCTCTCTCTCTGTGTGTGATGCTACCCGATCCGATCCTAGCTAGTTTCTCTCTTGGCTTCTAGATTCTCCCTTCTTGATTGCCCCCTACCCTGGGGGTGGCTAGTCCTATTTATAGGCAAAGGCCCTGGGCCTCTTCCCAAATATTGAGCGGGAAGGGCGCCAACAATTGGCCATTTTGAAGGGGAACATCTGGTACACTTATCCTGACTAAAGTTGGTCCTCGCCTGCCAAAGGCTCTGGTGGTGACGCTGGCTTGGGCTCCACAATGACTTCCTCCTTGCCGTTGGACTGGTCTTGGTCTCGTTGCACCGAAACGGGTGCCTTTGCTTGATGCTCTCGCCTGCGCTTGCTCCCTTTGCACCAAAGTGGAAAGCAGGACACTGAACGGCTGGCGCCCGCCTGGCGCCTTTGGTCCTCATGGCTTGCGTCATGGGCACCTCGTGAGGTACCCCGCCTTGATCTCTCCGCCTCCTCGCGAGCCAGCCTGATGAGGCCGTGCCTGAGGAAGCTCCGTGTCGTCCGCCCCGCGAGGCTTGGCCCCTCACAAGGGTCTTGGGTCTGTGTTGATGAAGATGGGTTGCGCTGGGCCCCCTTTTGAGCCACGCCGCAGGACGCAGGCAGGCAAGTCTGGGGACCCCCGTTCCCAGAACGCTGACAGTTTATTTCATATTGCATGAATTTATCTCTCTACATCATGTCATCTTGCTTAAGGCGTTACTCTGTTTTTAACTTAATACTCTAGATGCATGCTGGATAGCGGTCGATGAGTGGAGTAATAGTAGTAGATGCAGAATCATTTCGATCTACTTGTCACGGATGTGATGCCTATATACATGATCATGCCTAGATATTCTCATAACTATGCTCAGTTCTGTCAATTCCTCAACGGTAATTTGTTCACCCACCGTAGAATACTTATGCTCCTGAGAGAAGCCACTAGTGAAACCTATGGCCCTCGGGTCTATTCTCATCATATCAATCTCCATCACTTTAATCTTGCTCTGCTTTTTTACTTTGCTTTTACTTTTTTACTTTGCATATTTATACCAAAAATACCAAAAATATTATATCCATCAGATCTCACTCTCGTAAGTGACCGTCAAGGGATTGACAACCCCTAATCACGTTGGTTGCGAGTAGCTATCATTTTGTGCAGGTATGAGGGACTTGAGCGTGGCCTCCTACTGGATTGATACCTTGGTTCTCAAAAACTGAGGGAAATACTTACGCTACTCTGCTGCATCATCCCTTCCTCTTCGGGGAAAACCAACGCAAGCTCAAGACGTAGCAAGAAGGATTTCTGGCGCTGTTGCCGGGGAGTCTACGCAAAAAGTCAACATACCAAGTACCCATCACAATCCCTATCCCTCGCATTACATTATTTGCCATTTGCCTCTCGTTTTCCTCTCCCCCCAATTCACCCTTGCCGTTTTACTTGCCCTCTCTCTCTATCCTCCCTCTCTATTTGCCTCTTTTGCCCGTTTGCTTTTTGTTTGCTTGTGTGTTAGATTGCTTGTTTGTTGCGATGGCTCAAGATACTACCAAATTGTGTGACTTCACCAATACCAATAATAATGATTGCCTTAGCACCCCGATTGCTCCTCTTACCGATGCTGAATCTTGTGAAATTAATGCTTCTTTGTTGAATCTTGTTATGAAAGATCAATTCGCCGGCCTTCCTAGTGAAGATGCCGCTACTCATCTGAATAGCTTCGTTGATTTATGTGATATGCAAAAGAAAAAAGATGTCAATAATGATGTCGTTAAGTTGAAGCTATTTCTTTTTTCAGTTAGAGATCGTGCTAAAGCTTGGTTTTCATCTTTGCCTAAAAATAGTATTGATTCATGGAACAAGTGCAAAGATGCTTTTATCTCCAAGTATTTCCCTCCCGCTAAGATCATCTCTCTTAGAAATGATATTATGAACTTTAAAAAACTTGATCATGAACATGTTGCACAAGCTTGGGAGAGGATGAAATAAATGATACGTAATTGCCCTACTCATGGTTTGAATTTGTGGATGATTATACAAAACTTTTATGCCGGATTGAATTTTGCTTCTAGAAATCTTTTAGATTCGGCCGTGGGAGGCACTTTTATTGAAATCACTTTAGTAGATGCTACTAAACTCCTAGATAATATTATGGTTGATTATTCTCAATGGCATACTGAAAGATCTTCTAATAAAAAAGTGCATGCGATAGAAGAAATCAATGTTTTGAGTGGAAAGATGGATGAACTTATGAAACTATTTGCTACTAAGAGTGTTTCTTCTGATCCTAACGATATGCCTTTGTCTACTTTGATTGAGAATAACAATGAATCTATGGATGTGAATTTTGTTGGTAGGAATAGTTTTGGTAATAATGCTTATAGAGGGAATTTTAATCCTAGGCCATATCCTAGTAATCCTTCTAATAATTATGGGAATTCCTACAACAACTCTTATGGAAATTATAATAAGATGCCCTCTGAATTTGAGAATAGTGTTAAAGAGTTTATGAATTCACAAAAGAATTGTAATGCTTTGCTTGAAGAGAAATTGCTTAAAGTTGATGACTTGGCTAGGAATGTTGATAGAATTTCTCTTGAGATAGATTCTTTAAAGCTTAGATCTATTCCTCCTAAGCATGATATCAATGAGTCTCTCAAAGCCATGAGAATTTCCATTGATGAGTGCAAGGAAAGAACCGCTAGGATGCGTGCTTCCAAAGATGCCTTTATTAAAGCGTGTTCCTCCAATTCCTATGAAAATCAAGATGAAGATATAAAAGTTATTGATGTGTCCCCTATTAAATCTTTATTTTGCAATATGAATTTTGATGAAACTGAATATGATCTTCCTTTACCTAGAAGGCATTCTAAAAATTCGAAGTATTTAGACCTTAATGATGAAATTGATGAAAGTGGGATTGAAAGAAATAAAAATCTAGATGTTGCTAAACCCACTATATTGGATTTCAAGGAATTTAATTATGAAAGTTGCTCTTTAATTCATTGTATTTCCTTCTTGCAATCCGTGCTAAATTCTCCACATGCTTATAGTCAAAATAAAGCCTTCACCGAACATATTGTTGATGCCTTGATGCAATCTTATGAAGAAAAACTTGAGTTGAAAGTTTCTATCCCTAGAAAAATCTATGATGAGTGGGAACCAACTATTAAAATTAAAATTAAAGATCATGAGTTTTATTCTTTGTGTGATTTGGGTGCTAGTGTCTCTACTATTCCCAAGACTTATTTTGATTTACTAGATTTCCATAATTTTTATGATTGCTCTCTAAACTTGCATCTTGCGGATTCCACTATTAAGAAACCTATGGGAAGGATTAATGATGTTCTTATTGTTGCAAATAGGAATTATGTGCCCGTAGATTTCATTGTTCTTGATATAGATTGCAATCCTTCTTGCCCTATTATTCTTGGTAGACCTTTCCTTAGAACGGTTGGTGCGATTATTGATATGAAGGAAGGGAATATTAGATTCCAATTTCCATTAAAAAGGGCATGAAACACTTTCCAAGAAAGAAAATAAAATTACCATATGAAACTATCATGAGAGCCACTTATGGATTGCCTACCAAAGATGGCAATACCTAGATCTATCCTCGCTTTTATGCCTAGCTAGGGGCGTTAAACGATAGCGCTTGTTGGGAGGCAACCCAATTTTATTTTTATTCATTGCTTTTTGCTCCTGCTTAGTAATAAATAAATTATTTAGCCTCTGTTTTGGTTGTGTTTTTTGTGTTTAATTAGTGTTTGTGCCAAGTAGAACCGTTGGGAAGACTTGGGGAAAGTCTTGTTGAACTTGCTGTAAAAAACAGAAACTTTAGCGCTCACGAGAACTGCTGTCATTTTTATTTGAAGAGTGATATTTAGTTAATTATTTTTGAAGATAATTAATAGTTAAATTCCTCACGTCCAGAAATTTATTTTAGAATTTTTTGGGTTCCAGATCTTGCGCTAGCTACAGATTACTACAGACTATTCTGTTTTTGACAGATTCTGTTTTTCGTGTGTTGTTTGCTTATTTTGATAAATCTATGGTTAGTAAAATAGTTTATAATCCATACAGAAGTTGGAATACAGTAGGTTTAACACCAATATAAATAAAGAATGAGTTCATTACAGTACCTTGAAGTGGTCTTTTGTTTTCTTTCGCTAACGGAGCTCACGAGTTTTCTATTTTGAGTTTTGTGTTGTGAAGTTTTCAAGTTTTGGGTGAATTCTTTTGATGGATCATGGAACAAGGTGTGGAAAGAGCCTAATCTTGGGGATTCCCATGGCACCCCCAAGATAATCCAAGGACACCAAAAAGTCAAAGCTTGGGGATGCCCCGGAAGGCATCCCCTCTTTCGTCCACTTCCATCGGTAATTTACTTGGAGCTATATTTTTATTCACCAACATGATATGTGTTTTGCTTGGAGCGTCTTGTATTATTTGTGTCTTTGTGTATTAGTATGCCACAATCATCCTTGCTGTACACACCTTTTGAGAGAGCCATACATGAATTAAAATTTGATAGAATACTCTATGTGCTTCACTTATATCTTTTGAGCTAAGTAGTTTTGCTCTATGTGCTTCACTTATATCTTTTGAGCGTTATAATTTTGCTCTATGTGCTTCACTTAGATCTTTTAGAGCATGGTGGTGGATTTGTTTTAAAGAAACTATTGATATCTCATGCTTCACTTAAATTATTTTGACAGTCTCTTAATAGCATGGTAATTTTCTTAATAATAATATGCTTGGTATTCAAGATTTGTGAAACTTTCTTTTGAGTGTGTTGAAAACTAAGAAAAGATTGAAGCATGATAATTGTTTTGAGATATGGAGGTGATAATATTAAAGTCATGCTAGTTGAGTAGTTGTGAATTTAAAGAATACTTGTGTTAAAGTTTGTGATTCTCGTAGCATGCATGTATGGTGAACCGTTATGTGATGAAGTCGGAGCATGATTTATTTATTGATTGTCTTCCTTATGAGTGGCGGTCGGGGACGAGCGATGGTATTTTCCTACCAATCTATCCCCGTAGGAGCATGCGCGTAATACTTTGCTTTGATAACTTCTAGATTTTTGCAATAAGTATATGAGTTCTTTATGACTAATGTTGAGTCCATGGATCATACGCACTCTCACCCTTCCACCTTTGCTAGCCTCTCTAATACCGCGCACCTTTCGCCGGTATCATACACCTACCATATACCTTCCTCAAAACAGCCACCATACCTACCTATTATGGCATTTCCATAGCCATTCCGAGATATATTGCCATGCAACTTTCCACCATCCAGTTCATCATGACACACTCCATCATTGTCATATTGCATATCCCGGTACACCGCCAGATAAATTCACATAGAGTCATATTTTGTTCTAAGTATCGAGTTGTAATTGTTGAGTTATAAGAAAAATAAAAGTGTGATGATCATCATTATTAGAGCATTATCCCAAGTGAGGAAAGAATGATGGAGACTATGATTCCCCCATAAGTCGGGATGAGACTCCGGACGAAAAATAAATAAAAGAGGCCAAAGAAGCCCAAATAAAAGAGGCCATAAAAAAGAAAAAAAAAGAAAAAAGGCCCAAATAAAAAATGAGAGAAAAAGAGAGAAGGGACAATGTTACTATCCTCTTACCACACTTGTGCTACAAAGTAGCACCATGATCTTCATAGTAGAGAGTCTCTCATGTTATCACTTCCATATACTAGTGGGAATTTTATATTATAGAACTTGGCTTGTATATTCCAATGATGGGCTTCCTCAAATTGCCCTAGGTCTTCATGAGCAAGAAAGTTGGATGCACACCCACTTAGTTTCTTTTTGAGCTTTCATATACTTATAGCTCTAGTGCATCCGTTGCATGGTAATCCCTACTCACTCACATTGATATTTATTGATGGGCATCACCATAGCCCGTTGATACGCCTACTTGATGTGAGACTATCTTCTCCTTTTTGTCTTCTCCACAACCACCATTCTATTCCACCTATAGTGCTATATCCATGGCTCACGCTCATGTATTGCGTGAAGATTGAAAAAGTTTTGAAAGAGTTAGAGTATGAAACAATTGCTTGGCTTGTCATCGGGGTTGTGCATGATTTAAATACTTTGTTGGTGAAGATAGAGCATAGCCAGACTATATGATTTTGTAGGGATAACTTTCTTTGGACATGTTATTTTGAGAAGACATAATTGCTTTATTAGTATGCTTGAATTATTGTTATTTTTATGTCAATATAAACTTTTGTCTTGAATCTTTCTAATCTGAATATTCATACCACAATTAAGAAGATTTGCATTGAAATTATGCCAAGTAGCACTCCGCATAAAAAATTCTCTTTTTATCATTTACCTACTCGAGGACGAGCAGGAATTAAGCTTGGGGATGCCTGATACGTCTCCAACGTATCTATAATTTTTTATTGCTCCATGCTGTATTATCTACTATTTTGGACTATATTGGGCTTTATTTTCCGCTTTTATATTATTTTTGGGACTAACCTATTAACCGGAGGCCCAGCCCAGAATTGTTGTGTTTTGCCTATTTCAGTGTTTCGAAGAAACAGAATATCAAACGGAGTCCAAACGGAATAAAATCTTCAGGAACGTGATTTTCTCACCAAACGTGATCCAGGAGACTTGGACCCTGCTCCAAGGAACAAAAGAGGCGGTCACGAGGGTGGGGGCACCCCCCCTAGGGCGAGCCCCCTGCCTCATGGGCCCCTCGATGCTCCTCAGGCATACTTCTTCCTCCTATATATACACACGTACCCCCAAACGATCAGAACAGGAGCCAAAAACCTAATTCCACCGCCGCAACTTTCTGTATCCACGAGATCCCATCTTGGGGACTGTTCCAGAGCTCCGCCGGAAGAGGGCCGTCATCATGGAGGGCTTCTACATCATCATAGCCTCTCCAATGAAGTGTGATTAGTATACCTCAGACCTTCGGGTCCATGGTTAGTAGCTAGATGGCTTCTTCTCTCTCTTTGAATCTCAATATAATGTTCTCCCCCTCTCTTGTGGAGATCTATTCGATGTAATCTTGTTTTTGCGGTGTGTTTGTTGAGACCGATAAATTGTGGGTTTATGATCAAGTCTATCTATGAATAATATCTCAATCTTCTCTGAATTCTTTTGTGTATGATTGATTATCTTTGCAAGTCTCTTCAAATTATCCGTTTGGTTTGGCCAACTAGATTGGTAGTTCTTTCCATGGGAGAAGTGCTTAGCTTTGGGTTCGATCTTGCGGTGTCCTTACCCAGTGATAGAAGGGGCGGCAAGGCACGTATTGCATCGTTGCCATCGAGGATAACAAGATGGGGTTTATTTCATATTGCATGAATTTATCTCTCTACATCATGTCATCTTGCTTAAGGCGTTACTCTGTTTTTAACTTAATATTCTAGATGCATGCTGGATAGCGGTCGATGAGTGGAGTAATAGTAGTAGATGCAGAATCGTTTCGATCTACTTGTCACGGACATGATGCCTATATACATGATCATGCCTAGATATTCTCATAACTATGCTCAATTCTGTCAATTGCTCAACAGTAATTTGTTGGGAAAATTTTGTTTTTGCCACTCTAGATTTTGCCAATTTTCCTTATGCCACTCTAGATTTTGACATTTCAGTTTTGCCACTCCTAGTTTCTGATAATTATCACAATTGCCATTCCGATGGCAAAAGCAAAAATTTTAGAGTGGCAATTGTGATACATTTCAAAAGCTAAGAGTGGCAAAAATGAAATAAAATTATTTAGCTTTTGCCACAGAATGGAAATTGTGATAATTGTCAAAAGCTAAGCGTGGAAAAAGTGAAATGTCAAAATCTAGAATGGCATAAGGAAAATATGCAAAATCCAGAGTGGCAAAAACAAAATTTTCCCTAATTTGTTCACCCACCATAGAATACTTATGCTCTTGAGAGAAGCCACTAGTGAAACCTATGGCCCCCGGGTCTATTCTCATCATATCAATCTCCATCACTTTAATCTTGCTTTGCTTTTTACTTTGCTTTTACTTTTTACTTTGCATCTTTATACCAAAAATACCAAAAATATTATATCTATTAGATCTCACTGTCGTAAGTGACCGTGAAGGGATTGACAACCCCTAATCGCATTGGTTGCGAGTAGCTATCGTTTTGTGCAGGTTCGAGGGACTTGAGCGAGGCCTCCTACTGGATTGATACCTTGGTTCTCAAAAACTAAGGGAAATACTTACGCTACTCTGCTGTATCATCCCTTCCTCTTCGGGGAAAACCAATGCAAGCTCAAGACGTAGCACTCCCACTTGCACTAGAGTCAATAATCTAGATTACATTGTAATGATTCTAACACCCATGGAGTCTTGGTGTTGATCATGTTTTGCTCGTGAGAGAGGCTTAGTCAACGGGTCTGCAACATTCAGATTTGTATGTACCTTGCAAATCGCTATGTCTCTCTCCTTGACTTAGTCGCGGATGGAATTGAAGCGTCTCTTGATGTGCGTGGTTCTCTTGTGAAATCTGTATTCCTTTGCCAAGGCAATTGCACCAGTATTGTCACAAAATATTTTCATTGGACACGATGCACTAGGTATGACACCTAGATCAGATATGAACTCCTTCATCCAGACTCCTTCATTTGCTTCTTCCGAAGCAGCTATGTACTCCGCTTCACACGTAGATCCCACCACGACACTTTGTTTGGAACTACACCAACTGACAGCTCCACCATTTAATAAAAATATGTATCCGGTTTGTGACTTAGAGTCATCCGGATTAGTGTCAAAGCTTGCATCGACGTAACCGTTTACGACAAGCTCTTTGTCACCACCATAAACGAGAAACATATCCTTAGTCCTTTTCAGGTATTTCAGGATATTCTTGACTGCTGTCCGGTGATCCACTCCTGGATTGCGTTGGTACCTCCCTGCTAAACTAATAGCAATGCACACATCAGGTTTGGTACACAACATTGCATACATGATAGAACCTATGGCTGAAGCATAGGGAATGACTTTCATTTCTCTCTATCTTCTGCAGTGGTCGGGCATTGAGTCTAACTCAACTTCACACCTTGTAACACAGGCAAGAACCCTTTCTTTGCCTGATCCATTTTGAACTTATTCAAAACTTTATCAAGGTATGTGCTTTGTGAAAGTCCAATTAAGCGTCTTGATCTATCTCTATAGATCTTGATGCCCAATATATAAGCAGCTTCACCGATGTCTTTCATTAAAAAATTCTTATTCAAGTATCCGTTTATGCTATTCAGAAATTCAGTATCATTTCCAATCAACAATATGTCATCTACATATAATATCAGAAATTCTACGGAGCTCCCACTCACTTTCTTGTAAGTACTGGCTTCTCCAAAAGTCTGTATAAAACCATATGCTTTGATCACACTATCAAAGCGTATATTCCAACTCCGAGAGGCTTGCACCAGTCCATAAATGGATCGCTGGAGCTTGCACACTTTGGTAGCACCTTTTGGATCGACAAAATATTCTGGTTGCATCATATACAACTCTTCTTTAAGATATCCATTAAGGAATGCAGTTTTGACATCCATTTGGTAAATTTCATAATCATAAAATGCGACAATTGCTAACATGATTCGTACGGACTTAAGCATCGCTACGGGTGAGAAGGTCTCATCGTAGTCAACTACTTGAACTTGTCGATAACCTTTTGCAACAAGTTGAGCTTTGTAGACAGTAACATTACCGCCAGCGTCAGCCTTCTTCTTGAAGATCCATTTATTCTCTATGGTGTGCCGATCATCGGGCAAGTCAACCAAAGTTCACACTTTGTTCTCATACATGGATCCCATCTCAGATTTCATGGCCTCAAGCCATTTTGCGGATTCTGGGCTCATCATCGCTTCCTCATTGTTCGTAGGTTCGTCATGGTCAAGTAACATGACCTCTAGAACAGGATTACCGTACCACTCTGGTGCAAATCTTACTCTAGTTAACCTACGAGGTTCGCTAGTAACTTGATCTAAAGTTTCATGATCATCATTAGCTTCCTCACTTACTGGTGTAGGAATCACTGGAACTGATTTCAGTGATGAAAAACTTTCCAACAAGGGAGCAAGTACAAATACCTCATCAAGTTCTACTTTCCTCCCACTCACTACTTTCGAGAGAAACTCCTTCTCTAGAAAGGATCCATTCTTAGCAATGAATATCTTGCCTTCGGATCTGTATCCTATGAAGACACATTTCTCCGATTTGGGTTCGAGCTAATCAGGTTGAAGCTTTTTCACATAAGCATCGCAGCCCCAAACTTTAAGAAATGACAACTTGGGTTTCTTGCCAAACCACAGTTCATAAGGTGTCGTCTCAACGGATTTAGATGGTGACCTATTTAATGTGAATGCAGCTGTCTCTAAAGCATAACCCCAAAGAGATAGGGGTAAATCAGTAAGAGACATCATAGCTCGCACCATATCAAGTAAAGTACGATTACGACATTCAGACACACCATTATGTTGTGGTGTTCCGGGTGGCATTAGTTGCGAAACTATTCCGCATTGTTTCAAATGAAAACCAAACTCGTAACTCAAATATTCTCCTCCACGATCAGACCGTAGAAAATTTTATTTTCTTGTTACAATGATTTTCCACTTCACTCTGAAATTCTTTGAACTTTTCAAATGTTTCAGACTTATGTTTCATTAAGTAGATATACCCATATCTGCTCAAATCATCTGTGAAGGTGAGAAAATAATGATATCCACCGCGAGCCTCAATGTTCATTGGACCACATACATCAGTACGTATGATTTCCAATAACTCTGTTGCTCGCTCCATTGTTCCGGAGAACGAGTTTTAGTCATCTTGCCCATGAGGCATGGTTCGCAAGTACTAAGTGATTCATAATCAAGTGATTCCAGAAGTCCATCAGAATGGAGTTTCTTCATGCTCTTTACACCAATATGACCCAAACAGTAGTGCCACAAATAAGTTGCACTATCATTATCAACTCTGCATCTTTCGGCTTCAATACTATGAACATGTGTATCACTACTATTAAGATTTAGTAAAAATAGATCACTCATCAAGGGTGCATGACCATAAAAGATATTACTCATATAAATAGAACAACCATTATTCTTTGATTTAAATGAATAATCGTCTCGCATCAAACAAGATCCAGATATAATGTTCATGCTCAACGCTGGCACCAAATAACAATTATTTAGGTCTAAAACTAATCCCGAAGGTAGATGTAGAGGTAGCGTGCCGACGGTGATCACATCGACTTTGGAACCATTTCCCATGCGCATCATCACCTCGTCCTTAGCCAATCCTCGCTTAATCTGTAGCCCATGTTTGAAGTTGCAAATGTTAGCAACTGAACCAGTATTAAATACCCAGGCACTGCTGCGAGTATTATTAAGGTACACATCAATAACATGTATATCAAATATACCTTTCACTTTGCCATCCTTCTTCTCCGCCAAATACTTGGGGCAGTTCCGCTTCTAGTGACCAATCCCTTTGTAGTAGAAGCACTCAGTCGCAGGCTTAGGTCCAGACTTGGGTTTCTTCACATGAACACCAATTGTCTTGTTGTTCTTCTTGAAGCTCCCCTTCTTCCCTTTACCCTTTTTCTTGAAACTGGTGGTCTTGTTGACCATCAACACTTGATGCTCCTTCTTGATTTCTACCTCCGCAGCCTTTACCATTGCGAAGAGCTCAGGAATCGTCTTATCCATCCCTTGCATATTATAGTTCATCATGAAGCTCTTGTAGCTTGGTGGCAGTGTTTGAAGAACTCTGTCAATGACACTATCATCAGGAAGATTAACTCCCAGTTGAGTCAAGTGGTTGTGGTACCTAGACATTCTGAGTATATGTTCACAGACAAAACTATTCTCCTCCATCTTGCAGCTGTAGAACTTATTGGAGACACCATATCTATCAATCCGAGCATTTGCTTGAAATATTAACTTCAACTCATGGAACATCTCATATGCTCCGTGACGTTCAAAACATCGTTGAAGTCCTGGTTCTAAGCCGTAAAGCATGGCACACTGAACTATCGAGTAGTCATCAGCTTTGCTCTGCCAGGTGTTCATAACATGTGGCCTTGCTCCATATCAACTAAACCATGTCCGATCATCACGTGAGATGGAGTAGTTTTCAATGGTGAACATCACTATGTTGATCATATCTACTATATGATTCACGCATGACCTTTCGCTCTCGGTGTTCTGAGGCCATATCTGCATAAGCTAGGCTCGTCAAATTTAACCCGAGTATTCTGCGTGTGCAAAACTGGCTTGCACCCGTTGTATGTGAACGTAGAGCTTATCACACCCAATCATCAAGTGGTGTCTCGGCACGCCGAACTGTAGCAACGGTGCATACTCAGGGAGAACACCTATACCTTGAAATTTAGTGAGAGATCATCTTATAATGCTACCGCTGAACTAAGCAAAATAAGATGCATAAAGGATAAACATCACATGCAATTAATATTAGTGATATGATATGGCCATCATCATCTTGTGCTTTTGATCTCCATCTCCAAAGCATCGTCATGATCACCATCGTCACCGGCTTGACACCTTGATCTCCATCGAAGCATCGTTGTCGTCTCGCCAACTATTGCTTCTACGACTATCGCTACCGCTTAGTGATAAAGTAAAGCAATTACATGGCGATTGCATTTCATACAATAAAGCAGCAACCATATGGCTCCTTCCAGTTGCCAATAACTGTGTTACAAAACATGATCGTCTCATACAATAAAATTTAGCATCATGTCTTGACCATATCACATCACAACATGCCCTGCAAAAACAAGTTAGCCGTCCTCTACTTTGTTTTTGCAAGTTTTACGCGGCTGCTACGGGCCGAGCAAGAACCGTTCTTACCTACGCATCAAAAACTACAAGGCGATATAGTGATTTCTTTCTGATCTTCAGAAAGAACCCTGTTCATTGAATCCGATTCAACTAAAGTTGGAGAAACCGCCACCCACCAGCCACCTGTGTGCGAAGCACGTCGGTAGAACCAGCCTCGCGTAAGTGTGCGCATAATGCCGGTCTGGGCTGCTTCATCCAACAATACTGCCGAATCGAGAATCAACAAGTGACGACAAGCAATATGTATATACCCATGCCCACAACTCCTTTGTGTTCTACTTGTGCATATAACATCTACGCGTAGACCTGGCTCGGATGCCACTGTTGGGGAACGCAGTAATTTCAAAAAAAATTCCTACGCACACTCAAGATCATAGTGATGTATAGCAACGAGAGGGGAGAGTGTTGTCTACATACCCTCGTCGACCATAAGTGTAAGCGTTATGACAACGCGGTTGATGTAGTCGTACGTCTTCATGATCGACCGATCCTAGTACCGAAAGTACGGCACCTCCGCGATCTGCACACGTTCAGCTCGCTGACGTCCCATGAACTCTAGATCCAGCTGAGTGTCGAGGGAGAGCTTCGTCAGCACGACGGCGTGATGACAGTGATGATGATGCTATCGGAACAGGGCTTCGCCTAAGCACCGCTATGATATGACCAAGGTGGATTATTGTGGAGGGGGGCACTGCACACGGCTAAGGGATCAATGATCAACTTTTCGTGTCTATGGGGTGCCCCCTCCCTCGTATACAAAGGAGTGGAGGGGGGAGAGGTCCGGCCTCCTAGGCACGCCCAAGGGGGGAGTCCTACTCCCAGTGGGAGTAGGATTCCCCCTTCCCTAGTTGGAGTAGGAGAGGGAAGGAAGGGGAGAAGGAGAGAAGGAAAGGGGGGTCGGCCCCCTCGAATTTGGATTGGGCTTGGGGGGGGGGGGCGCCCCGACTTTGCCCGCCTCCTGCTCCTTTCCACTATGGACCATTAAGTCCCATTGACTCCCCGGGGGGTTCCGGTAACCCCCCGGTACTCCGGTATATGCCCGAACTCTCTCGAAACCTTTCCGATGTCCAAACATAGTCATCCAATATATAGATCTTTATGTCCCGACCATTTCGAGACTCCTCAACATGGCCGTGATCGCATGCGGGACTCTGAACTACCTTCGGTACATCAAAACACATAAACTCATAATACTAATCATCACCGAACGTTATGCGTACTGACCCTATGGGTTTGAGAACTATATAGACATGACCGAGACACGTCTCCGGTCAATAACCAATAGTGGAACCTGGATGTTCATATTGGATCCCACATATTCTATGAAGATCTTTATCGGTCAAACCGCATAACAACATACGTTGTTCCCTTTGTCATCGGTATGTTAGTTGCCCGAGATTCAATCATTGGTATCTCAATACCTAGTTCAATCTCGTTACCGGCAAGTCTCTTTACTCGTTACGTAATGTATCATCCCGCAACTAACTCATTAGTCACATTGCTTGCAAGGCTTATAGTGATGTGCATTACCGAGAGGGCCCAGAGATACCTCTCCGATACTCGGAGTGACAAATCCTAATCTCGATCTATGCCAACTCAACAAACACCATCGGAGACACCTGTAGAGCATCTTTATAGTCACCCAGTTACCTTGTGACGTTTGATAGCACACTAAGTGTTCTTCTAGTATTCAGGAGTTAAATGTTCTCATAGTCATAGGAACATGTATAAGTTAAGGAGAAAGCAATAGCAACAAACTAAACGATCATCGTGCTAAGCTAACGGATGGGTCAAATCAATCACATCATTCTCTAATGATGTGATCATGTTAATAAAATGAAAACTCATGTCTATGGTTAGGAAACATAATCATCATTGATTCAATGAGCTAGTCAAGTAGAGGCATACTAGGGACACTTTGTTTGTCTATGTATTCACACATGTACCAAGTTTCCGGTTAATACAATTCTAGCATGAATAATAAACATTTATCATGATATAAGGAAATATAAATAAGAACTTTATTATTGCCCCTAGGGCATATTTCCTTCAATAAGGTAGTATCTCAAGACAGTTATTCAACACATACCAAACCATTTTGTCCAAACCTTTAGGTTTGTCCTCTTGTCGACTCTTCTGTGCAACTCTAATAGAATAATCGAAAACATTGAGCCCGGGATTGTCTTCACCCACCTCTTTGCTAAGTTGATCAGTTGTTTCAATGTATTTTGAGAAGAATGTCAACGCTTCTATAGCAATGTAGGCCTCTGCAATGGAACCCTCGGCTCTAGCTCTGTTCCTAACATAGCCCTTGAAAGTTCCTAGCCTCCTTTCAATAGGGTACATCTAGCCATACTGTGTTGGACCTCTAAGTAGTGCCGCATTGGGTAGATGAACAACCAAATGCACCATCACATCAAAGAAGGCTGGAGGATATATCTTCTCAAGGTCGCATAGGATAGTTGGTATCTTGTCTCTAAGACGCTCCAAAGCATCCACCCTGATATTTCTACTACAGAGTTCCCTGAAGAATTGTCCCAACTCTGCAACTGCTCTGTATAGGTCAGGGCGGCCCAATCCTCTAAGGATAACAGGTAAAGCCCTTTGAAGTAGGACGTGGTAGTCATGAGTTTTCAACCCTTGTACCTTGTTCCCGTCTGCACTGACTCTCCTTTCAGGGTTGTGTGGCGTCCTGGGAATGGGGGTACCCAGAATTGCCTGCTTGTGGCCCAGGGCGTGGCTCCACCAATGGCCTAGTACGGCCCATCTTCATCAGCTACCACTCAAGACTCTCGCGAGGGGCCAAGCCTCATGAGGCGGACAACACCAAGACCTCCTCTGGGGCGGCCTCGCTAGGCTGGCTCCCGAGGAGAGGAGATATCTATGCAAGGGGCACCTCGCGAGGTCCGCGTGACGTGAGCCATGACGACCAAGTCCAGGCGGGTGCTAGCGGGTGCAGGGTCCCAGTTTCCTCTTTGGTGCTAAAGGGGCAGACACTGGCGAGGAGTCCCGAGACATCAGGCAAAGGTTGCCATATCGGTGCAAGAAGACCAAGACTAGCAGGACGGAGGTCACCGCGGAGCCCACAGTGGCGTCACCACCAGAGCCTTTGGCAGGCGAAGACCACCTTTTGTCATGATAACTTGTAATAGTTGCCTCCCTTCGAACTTGGCTTTTTGGGATCCCTTCCCGCCTAAACATTTGGGAAGAGGACTAGGGCCTCTATAAGTAGGACTAGCCACCACCGTAGCCAGGGATTGGCTCATCTTGGATCGGATCCACTCCACCAAGGCCATCTCACCAGCTCATCGAGCTCAAGAACACCTCTTCTTAGGAGGTTGTTCATCCACTGTACTAGTTCATCCTTAGCCCACGAGGCAATCCACCACACCACACTGGAGTAGGGTATTACACCACAATGGTGGCCCAAACTAGTATAAACTCTCGTGTCACTTGTTCCTTGGGTTCGGTCAGCTAGGCCTTGAGATTGTCGCGAGAGCAAGCTAGGGAGAGAAAGATCTTCGTGTGCACCCCAGTGTTCGAACCTCAAGGGTTTGTCAGAACCCGCAATCCGACATTTGGCACGCTAGGTAGGGGTGCGCCGGAGCTTCGCCTCTCCGCTTGCTTCATCCTGCTCCCATGGCAGGCGCCGCTCCTCCAATTAGGCCGGCGGGCTCCTGCGGATGTACCGCGGGTGTCCGGGCCTTCACCCTCACTCTACGGTAGGTGTGGTGGCTGCGTAAATTCAAGCCAGAGATGCTGCCCCGCTAAGACGGTGTGGCAGATCCAGCGGCCTTCCTGTAGGTGTACGAGGAGGCCGTTCTCGAAGCCGGAGGCGACGGCCAGGTCATGGTCAACTGGTTTCCCCTAGCCCTGGCCGGCGTGCCACGCGCCTGGCTGATCAGTCTGCCAGGATCCTCTGTAGCCTCCTGGGAGGAGCTGCACAATCTCTTCATCACGTGCATCGCGACACAGATGCCCCCTGCCGTAGCAGCCCTACTTGGTGGTTCGCACGCACCACCCACGGGTTGCCACATCAAGCAGTTCATCCATCAGGTGGGCGCTGCCCGCGTGCAGCAAGGGGATCCCCCAGGTTGGGTGGCGCCCCAGGCCGACCTCACCTTCAGCTCGGGGGACCACCCAGCCATCACCACAGGCTCGGGCGCGCTCCCAATGCTCTGCACATCCACCATCTGCAACGTGGCCATGACCAAGACCCTCATCGATGGCGGAGCCGGCCTCAACATGCTCTTCGTGGAAGATTTCGGGTTGCTTCATGTACCATACGGCCGGCTCCACCCCACCAAGCCTTTCTCTGGAGTCGGCGTCGGCTCCACCAGCCCCTGGGGCAAATACGCCTCCCGGTCACCTTTGGTACCCGCGACAACTACCGCACCGAGCTGATCGACTTCGACATCGCTCACATTGGCCTCCCGTACAACGCCATCCTCGGATACCCTACCCTGGCTCAGTTCATGGCAGCGATCCATCCAGCCTACAACCTCATGAAGATGCCAGGGAGCAGCAGCATTCTCACCATAGCTGGGGACACCAAGAAAGCCCTGACGGCTCTCAAGCTCGCCTTCAGGGCTGCCGCGGCAGCACGCCCAGCCGACGGAGCCACCCCGGGGGCTAAGGGGGATGCGTCAGCAAAAAAAGAAGCAGTTGTTCACTTAAGGTCGGGCTAAAACCAAGCAAGTACCAGTCGAGGAGGACGGGGCACCATAGACGCCAACCTCGATCCCGACCAAGAAGAGGCACTGGTGAGGTTCCTGCATGCAAACAAGGAGGTATTCGCCTGGGAGACCAAGCAGCTGGTGGGGGTCCCAAGGGGGGTAATCGAGCATCACTTAAGGGTGTGCCCCAATGTTCGCCCTGTGAAGCAGAAGGCGCGATGGCAGTCCATGGAGAAGAAGTCCTTCATCGTCCAGGGAACCTGCAAGCTACAAGATGCGGGTGTCATCCGCGAGGTCCGGTACCCAGAGTGGCTGGTGAACCCCATCGTTGTGCCAAAGAAAGGCGGGAAGGAATGTATGTGCGTCGACTTCACCAACCTCAACAAAGCCTGCCCTCAGGACCCGTTCCCACTTCCGCGCATCAACTAGATTGTTGACTCCACCGCCAAGTGTGACCTATTGTGTTTTCTAGGTGCCTTCTCGGCTTATCACCAGATCAAGATGGTGGTGGAGGACATGGAAAAGACGGCCTTCCTGACCCCGTGCGGGGTATACTGCTACACCTGCATGCTGTTCGGATTGCGCAACGCTGGGGAACCTTCCAGCGGCTGATGCACTTCGCCTGGGCTAGCAACTCGAGAGGAATGCTGAGGCCTACATCGACGACATCGTGGTAAAATCTCGGGAAGCGAGGACCCTCATACAATACTTGGAGGCGACTTTCGCCAGCTTGTGCCAGGTGGACCTGCGGCTCAATCCAGAGAAGTGCGTGTTTGGCGTCCCTTCGGGCAAGCTACTGGGTTTCCTCGTGTCGCACAGGGGGATCGAGGAAAACCGGGAGAAGGTCAAGGCGATAGAGGACATGAGCCCGCCCCAAACTCTCAAGGAAATGCAGAAGCTCGCGGGTTGCATGACCTCATTGGGGCGCTTCATCTCCAAGCTGGGAGAACGCGCCCTGCCATTCTTTAAGTTGATAAAGAAGAAGGGCCTATTCGAGTGGATCCCAGAGGCCGACCTGGTGTTTCAAGACCTCAAGAGATATTTGACCAGCCCTCCGGTGATGGTCGTGCCTCGACCCCTCGAGCCCCTGGTGCTCTACCTGGCCACCACGCCCCACTCAGCGAGCGCGGCGTTGGTGGCTGTCCGGGAGGAGCGCCAGGCCAAGGATGCGCCGCGTAATGCCGTACCTTTAGCCGGGAGGGTGCAGCACTGAGACGGCGCCACTGAAGCCACAACAACACGCGCGGATGATCAGACCCCACAAGACGGTGTCTCCGGGCCTGTGGAGGCCATGGTGGGCAACCGAGCTCCTGAGGTACCCCTGCCTCAGGAGGCGCCACAACCTCCGGAGGCCACAGGCTCCACCAACGCTCCCGCCCTCGTCGAGCACCCAGTCTACTTCATCAGCATGGTACTATGGGATGCAAGGGCACAATACCCCATGCCGCAGAAGCTTCTGCTCGTGCTCCTGGTGGCCTCACACAAGCTGCGTCATTATTTCCGAGGCCAACCAATTAAGGTTGTCTCAGCCTACCCACTGGAGAGGGTGCTCCGAAGCCCCAACGCAGCAGGAAGAGTCACCGAGTGGAACATTGAGCTGCAGGCATTTCAGCTGGAGTTCAGCACAACCAGGGTAAACAAGGGGGCTGCCCTCGTCGACTTCGTGCCAGAATGGACCGATGCTCTGGAACCTGAAGCAGGCGAGAACCGATCCCTCTCGCCAGGAAGTGAAGCGCCAGATGGATGGGTCATGTATTTCAATGGCACTTTTGCACGCTAGGGCGCGGGGGCTGGAGCCGTGCTCATCTCGCCCACCCAAGACAAACTCTACTATCCTGTGCAACTCTGCTTCCAGCGGGGCGAGAAGGTCTCCAACAACATCATGGAGTACGAAGGTTTGATCGCCGGCAAGGCTGCGGCGGCCTTGGGGGTGAAGCGCCTCACCATCAAGGGTGACTCCCAGCTCCTCGTCAACTTCTCCAACAAGGTGTAAGAACCAAAGGATGAGCACATGGAGGCACACCTCACAGAGGTACGGAAAATGGAGAAGCAATTCTTGGGCCTAGAACTGCAGCATGTGCCCCGTGGCACAAACAAGGAAGTGGATGATATTGCCAAGAGGGCGTCAAGGCAATAGCCCCAGGAGCCCAGCGTCTTCGAGGAGCGGCTCTTTAAGCCTTCAGCGGCCCCTCCAGCTGCGGAGCCTATGCCGCCTCAGGAGGAGCTCCCCCCACCACCAACCTCAGGAGCTCCCGCCTGCGGCCCGACCTCAGGAGCACGCCTGCTCCTTCCGCTTGAGACTCGGGAGGGGTGCTGGAATGAAGAATTCAAGGCGTACCTGCTGCGGGGGACACTGCCAGAGAAAGAGGAGGACACGGAGCGTGTGGCTCGGCAGGCTACGACATATTCCATCCATGACGGTGAGCTATACAGAAAACGACCAAATGATGTTTCTTTGTGATGCATCTCCATGAAGCAGGGGAGCGAGCTACTAGCTGACATACAGGGCGGGGACTGCGGGCATCACTCATCATCGCACACCCTGGTTGGCAATGCATTCCGCAATGGGTTCTACTGGCCAACGTCACTCAACGACGCAACCGAGCTGGTAACGTCCTTCGAGGCCTGCCAGTTCCATGCCAAGCAAATCCACTAGCCGGCCCAGGGCCTCCAGACTATCCCACTCATGTGGCCGTTCACGGTCTTGGGGCTGGATATCCTGGGTTCGTTCCCTCGAGCGCCCGGGGGCTACCGCTACCTCTACGTCGCCATCGACAAGTTCACCAAGCGGGCAGAGGTGGAAGTCGTCCGCACCATCCTAGCTGGGTCGGCAGTTAAGTTCATCAAGGGCCTCGTGAGCCGGTTTGGGGTCCCTAACCGCATCATCACCGACAATGGCTCGCAGTTCACTAGCAATCTCTTCAAGACATATTGTGCTAACCTTGGAACATAGATCTGCTACGTGATACGTCTCCAACGTATCTATAATTTTTGATTGTTCCATGCTATTATATTATCTGTTTTGGATGTTTAACGGGCTTTAATGTACCTTTTATATTATTTTTGGGACTAACCTACTAACCAAAGGCCCAGTGCAAATTGTTGTTTTTTGCCTATTTCAGTGTTTCGCTGAAAAGGAATATCAAACGGAATGAAACCTTCGGGAGAGTTATTTTTGGAACAAACGTGATCCATGAGACTTGGAGTTTACGTCAAGAAAGAATCAAGGAGGCCACTATCGGAGTCAAAACCGGCAAATCTCGGGGGTAGGGGGTCCTGAGCTGTGGATTCTCTGATCAATGGTAACAGGAACGAAGGAGATGATGTTTTACCCAGGTTCGGGCCCTCTTGATGGAGGTAAAACCCTACGTCCTGATCTTGTTTATATTGATGGAGTATCAAGTACAGAGTTGATCTACCTCGAGATCATATGTTGTGGTCTAAAACCTGAGGGTATAATGAATAATGTCATAATCATCTTGCGACTAGCCTGGCTCGCCTTATATAATGTACCGGAGGCCTAGGATAACAAGAGTCCTAGTCGAATACGTTGGTGAATCCTTGTCTTGATCATCAACTCTTGTGGAATCTTCCTCGTGTGCAGCATGGGCTGCCCGAAGTGGCCCATGAGTGAACCGCCATGGGGGTCCTCGGCCCGATCCAGCTGATCGGGAGACGACGTGGTGAGTACCCCCTAGTCCAGGACACCGCCAGTAGCCCCCTGAACTGGTCTTCAAGTTGGGGTCGCTCCTTGATTCTTCTGAACTGTTCTTCATCTTCGGTCATCGGTCTTGAAAACTGGTTCAACAAATATTCTTATCTTCGATCTTGAGGATCGCAGAAGTAAATTCGAAGAGTTTACACGTCGGGTATCCTGAGGAGCCCCTTTAAGTTATCGGTCATTATTAATGCCTTGTTATTTTTACGCCCACCTCGAGTTTGAAGTGTTTCCCATGCGGCGGTGTCCTATCGCGTCTGAGCTCCATTGTCGGATTGCATTCGAGGTATCTTTTGCATCTGAGCACCAACGCCGGACAACTTCCGAGCTTCAACGTCGGAATGTATCTGAAGAGTATTGTTACAGTCGAGCTCCAACGCTGAACTATATCCGAGCTCCAATGTCGGACTATGTCCAAGCTCCAACGTCGGACTGTATCCGAGCTCCAACGCCGGAATGTATCCAAGCTCCAACGCCGGACTATATCCGAGGTGTCATAAATCACCTTGGTTCAAAAAAGTTGAAGGAGTTTAGCCAAGCTTAATGCCGGAAATGCCCTCTAGGGAGCCAGCCACTGGCGCCCGAGCTTTATGCCGGACTACTTCTGAGGTGGTGCGCCACCCCAACCGCAGGCCGATTTTTCGTCAATATTTTTGATTGGTGCAATTTATTCTCTGCCGAGATATATAGCCAGTAGCCCTCAAGGTGTGTATCGGTCTAAAACCCAAGATGCACCTGAAGGATGACATAAGACCGCTGGTCCCAGTAGCCCCTGAGACTCAGGTTGATTCGCAAAATCTGCCTGAGGATCAACTCCTAGCTCGGCAGAATGCTTCGGGACACAAAAAGCGGTGTGCAAAGTCCTCGAGACTCAGGTTGGGTGCGGCCGACCAACCTGAGGATCATAATCTTCTCAAAAACTATATTGCACTTCAATTTTCTGCATTGGATTGCCAATGCAGTATCCCCCAGAGAATTGGGTTGGGCAACATGGCCGACCCTAGGATCGTACCTCCTCGGGAATTAGTTCAGTTGTCATGTGTGTTTTGACAATATCGAGGTGGGGTTCGGTAGAAAAGATACCGAACTGTAGTTTTAGAAAAGAGTTTCATGCCGAACACCTCAACCAAGAGAATGTCCTGCTTCCCGAAAGGAAAAAATAAAATAGGTGAAAAGATGTTATAAGCTCAATGGCGAAAAACATGCGTAAAAAACTTTACGTCTAGATTGAATCAAGATGTTTTGGTGCCAATAAGGGATTGGTCTTAAAATTGTACTTCCGTTGTGCTTTGACATGACAAATTCGATCTGTAGACTTCAAGTGGGTCAGCCTTCGGCTTCAACCTCCCTATCCCGAAGGCGGAGTGTTTCTCAGGCCAGTTTAGTGAACTAAACGCGAGCGGCTTTAGAGAGAAACCAGGCTACCCGGCTATTGATCATACACCTGAGTCGATAAAGGAGTGGTAGAAAAAGATTTTGCAACGACTAAGAAGAAAACATCTATTACAAAACTGCTCATATTAATTTAAGAGCCCCCAAGTGATTTGGGTAAAAGAATTTATGTATAATGATTGTATGTACCGAAGTACTTATATCATATTTGTGTTCACCCAAACTTTAAAGGCGTCTTAACCGACCATCGGCTTCTCCCTCTTCGGTCAAGGGCCGAAAAGTGTTATGTACTCCACCTATCGAGAGTATCGACGGTGTTTCCGATAACCAGGCAATCAGGCCATAAGGCTATAACAGATAAAGCGCGCTCAGGGAACTTATGCTATATTACTGACGAAGTGTAAGAAGCATCTTCGAAGAAAATAGTACCTCCACCGATACCTTTCTTCGGTTGCTCATTGTTACTATGAGACTTGTGCAATGGATTTTTTGTACTCACGAGTTCCGTTGTGTGCCGACCATGATTGAAAACAATAAGAGTGCTACCTTTCGGCTTCACCCAGTCTGAGGTCCGAGCTCGGATGACCCGATCGTGACAATCACAGAGGTGCGCCCTTTACTCCCTAGCCGAACAATCAGGAATGTAGGGGTAAACACAGGAGCAAGGCAACCCAGCTTGCGGAACACTTAAGTCAACATGGTGCATATTGTGGCGTAATACACGAACAAGGAACGAAGCCATACAAGTATAATAATATGCAAGAGGAAAGGTTTCATAAAGGAAGCCCCCAAGTAAATGGGGTATTTGAATTTGTGTGTCACAAACAAAGTTTTGACAAGGAGGTTTTTCACAAACAACTTTTTTCCAAAAAAGTATAATGCTTGGTCAAACCGAAAAAATTGAAAACTAAAAGTTTTTTAGCATTAAAGCGACTTAGCTGGTTAATGTGCTCGGTATTGATGACGTTCTCCGATCTTACGGCGGGATGAGCTCCTAGTCCCTAAGCCAGTACCGAGGGGCAGAGCAAAGAGCTCGACGCTCCGAAGTGGCGACATAGCACGGCCGATGCAGGCCGGCAGTGTGACGCCGAAGTACCCGGCGTGGGTTAATGAAGTGATGAATAAGCCCCCGATCCAGCCGAGGTGACGTGGTATGTCAATACGCCGAGGTGACAGCGCTGCCCAATCTGGATCATTTACCTGTGCACAGAAGATAGTGCAAGCCGGAGATAATAGCAATAATAATAATAATATTTTAAAAAAATATGCATGATTAATAATTTATGCAAAGTGAGTAATAAAAGAAATCTGGCCTGTCTGCCGAACACTCGATGAGGCAGAGCTCCCTCTGCGATGCCGAAGTCCCGAGGCGACCGAACATGTCAGTATGGCAATTCAACCAACAAGGTGATCATGCAAGCCGATTTAGGCCGATTGGGACGATGACGTCGGCTTGCCGAAGTGACCGCGTGACACAGTCGAAGTCGATTACCTACACGTGTAAAATAGTGTAGTCTAACAATAACAACATAAATATATAAAAATCCTTGCGTAGTTAATTTACGCAAGATAATTCATTTAAAGATATGTGGCCTGGCGCCGAAGTCAATGTCGATGCACGGCGTCAGCGTGATGCGGTAAAGGTGTGGCAAAGCCTGACTTCACAGGTCAGTGCGAGTTCCGGATGCGGCGTTCGCCGGACTATTTACGGAAACTGACCGAACCACCATATGACCGTTGTTAATGCGGACACCATTTGATAGACCTATGTACAGATGATGGAACAAAGCAGAGTAATAATTCCTTGGGAAAAATAAACCCAAACAAGCAAAAATTATTAGGATAAATAGCACCTGGTTTATTTGTTGTAGCAATCCGCAGAAAGGTGACTCCCAAAATTGGGACCCGATCCGCACACCCATTCCCTGATGGGCGATAAAGCGACGGCATGGCGATGCTAGCAAAGGTTGGCTTGCCGAGACAAAGCCCTCGGTCCAGCTAACATGACAAAACTGGTCGGCTGGTGACGCCGAAGTCACCAGATTATGTTGATGAAGAAATAGCCAATTCCTCGGTCCAGCTGAGGTGACGGAGCAGGTCGGTGAGGAGACGTTGCGGCTGCCATGACAGTGCGGCCATGCCGACGCAGGTCGTGACTTGTGATGCGGTCAATGTCGGCTTGATGAAGTGACCATGCGACAATACCGGTGTGCCCACTCCGTGTAATCCGTGGGGCAGTGATGTTGGCGATGATTTATCCTTCGCAATGCCGAACTCTTGTTCGGCTTGCCGAGATGATGATCTGAATAAGTTGAGCTCAGCTCAACAAAGCGACGACGTGTCTAGCGCAGGTCGGCAGCCGTGGAGCAATACTGTCGGACTGGTTTGACACCAGCGTGATGGTGAAGATTACCTCGGAGGAGGCTTAAAATTTTATGGGTACGTGTTTAAAAACAACACACATTACCCTAGAAAAAAATTCCTTCAAAAGGGTTGTCCAATATCCCGTTCATGAAGAAACATGAACTCGGGCCGGAACCGTATTCGCATAGAAAACATATCCAAAAATTGTTCCACTCATCGGAAGGTTCTCGGAATTTGAACCGTCGGATCGAGATGAAATTTGGAGGGGTGGTAGATATGAGAATTCCGCAGCAGATGAACAGTTGGATCTTCCAAAGGACCTCCAAGCTGGGCTCTGGAGACCACACCCTAAACTCGACCAGATTCCCTCCAGATTTGACAGGGCTCCGGTATATCGTAGATTGCCAGAGATTCCTCCATCGGAACTCGACGATATTTTGCATGGTTGTTGTCGACTTAATTCCGCATAGTTCCACCTAAGGAATCGTCAAAGCGATGCTCGAGGAGGTGGTGGGAGCAGATACAAGTTTGCTATTTCGGAAAAACGGCATGGTTGCCCGAGGGCAATGTTGACGTCGAGCCCCCGAGCTCCATGGATGATTCCTCCATGATCTTGATAGAGATCAGAGTTGATGTTGATGAAGGCCCTCGTCCGAACATGATAATTGGAGGTAGGGCACAGTCCTCGGTCAAGCCAAGGTGATCGGTCGAGGCAGCGACAACGATGTCGAGATGGCAGTTGATCTGCAGGCGAGTCATTGATCCTTTTGCCGGTCACACAACGGAACTCTCAATGAAAGCACCATTTTTGGATTCAAAACCTGCAGATCTCGGGGTAGGGGGTCCTGAGCTGTGGATTCTTGGATCAATGGTAATAGGAACGAAGGAGACGATGTTTTACCCAGGTTCGGGCCCTCTTGATGGAGGTAAAACCCCACGTCCTGCTCTTGTTTATATTGATGGAGTATCAAGTACAGAGTTTATCTACCTCGAGATCATATGTTGTGGTCTAAAACCTGAGGGTATAATGAATAATGTCATAATCATCTAGCGACTAGCCTGGCCTCGGCTTATATAATGTACCGGAGGTCTAGGATAATAAGAGTCCTAGTCGAATATGTTGGTGGAGAGGAGTCCTTGTCTTGATCATCAAGTCTTGTGGAATCTTCCTCGTGTGCGGCATGCGCTGCCTGAAGTGGCCCATGAGTGAACCTCCATGGGCGGCCCGATCCAGCTGGTCGGGAGACGACGTGGTGAGTACCCCCTAGTTCAGGACACCGACAGCCACGAGGCAGGGAGGCGCGCCCTCCACCCTCGTGGGCCCCTCGCAGCTCCACCGATGTACTTATTCCTCCTATATATACCCATATACCCTGAAAACATCCAGGAGTACCACGAAATCCTATTTCTACCACCGAAATATTCTGTACCCGTGAGATCCCATCTTGGGGCCTTTTCCGGCGCTCCACCGGAGGGGGAATCGATCACGGAGGGCTTCTACATCAACACCATAGCCTCTCCGATGATGTGTGAGTAGTTTACCATAGACCTTTGGGTCCATAGTTATTAGCTAGATGGCTTCTTCTCTCTCTCTTTGGATCTCAATACAAAGTTCTCCTCGATTCTCTTGGAGATCTATTCGATGTAATTCATTTTGCGGTGTGTTTGTCGAGATCCGATGAATTGTGGGTTTACGATCAAGATTATCTATGAAAAATATTTGATTCTTCTCGGAAATCTTTTATTCATGATTTAAATATATTTGCAAGTCTCTTCAAGTTATCAGTTTGGTTTGGCCTACTAGATTGATCTTTCTTGCAATGGAAGAAGTGCTTAACTTTGGGTTCAATCTTGCGGTGTCCTTTCCCAATGACAGAAGGGGCAGCAAGGTACGTATTGTATTGTTGCCATCGAGGATAAAAATATGGGGTTTATATCATATTGCTTGAATTTATCCCTCTATATCATGTCATCTTGCCTAATGCGTTACTCTATTCTGATGAACTTAATACTCTTGATGCATGCTGCATAGCGGTCGATGTGTGGAGTAATAATAGTAGATGCAGAATTGTTTCGATCTACTTGTCGCGGACGTGATGCCTATATACATGATCATGCCTAGATATTCTCATAACTATGCGCTTTTCTATCAATTGCTCGATAGTAATTTGTTCACCCACCGTAGAATTTGCTATCTTGAGAGAAGCCACTAGTGAAACCTATGGCCCCCGGGTCTATCTTCCATCATATTAATTTCCTATCAACTTGCTTTTTCTATTTTGCAATCTTTATTTTCCAATCTATAGCATAAAAATACTAAAAATATTTATCTTATTATCTTAATTAGATCTCACTCTCGTAAGTGACCGTGAAGGGATTGACAACCCCTTTATCGCGTTGGTTGAGAGGTTCTTATTTGTATGTGTAGGTATGAGGGACTTGCGTGTAGTCTCCTACTGGATTGATAACTTGGTTCTCAAAAACTGAGGAAAATACTTACGCTACTGTGCTGCATCACCATTTTCTCTTCATGGGAAAACCAACGCTAGCTCAAGAGGTAGCAAGAAGGATTTCTGGCGCCGTTGCCGGGGAGGCTTACACCAAGTCAAGTCAAGATTTGATGTCCCAGCAACTAGCCATTTCTGGCGCCGTTGCCGGGGAGGTTGCACCAAGTCAAGTCAAGATTTGATCTCCCAGCAACTAACCATTTCTGGTGCCGTTGCCGGGGAGATCTACACACAAGTCAAGACATACTAAGTACCCATCACAAACTCTTATCCCTCGCATTACATTATTTGCCATTTGTCTCTCGTTTTCCTCTCCCCCACTTCACCCTTGCCGTTTTATTCGCCTTATTTTCCGTCCGCCTCTTTTCCGCCCGTCTCTTTTTGCTCGCTTCTTGTGTGTTTGTGTGTTGGATTGTTTTCCGTGATGGGTTTACCAAGAAGCGTTGATCCTCACCTTAGAAGGTTGGAAGAAACTGAAAACAACGTTAGAAGTTTTATGTCCTTGCAGTTTGAGCATAATAATTTCTTTAGAAACGAGCTTAAAGAACAAAAAAGTTTTATGGGGTACATGAACAAAGAGCTCGATGATATGTCTAAAGAATTTTATGGTTTGAAATCTCAGTTCGCTCATCTTGAGAACTTAATAGCCCAAATTTCGGATAAGCAGGCCACCTTAGTAAATAAGATGACCGCCAAACTTTGTGTCATGTGTTAGGTTTCCGTGAATTTGATGATTGTTCTTTAAATTTGCGCCTTCCGGATTCCACTATAAGAAATCTATGTGAAGGATTAATGATGTCCTTATTGTTGCAAAGAGGAATTATGTGCCCGTAGATTTCATTGTTCTTGATATAGAATGTAATCCTACATGTCCTATTATTCTTGGTAGACCTTTCCTTAGAACGATTGGTGCAATTATTGATATGAAAGAAGGAAACATTAGATTCCAATTTCCGTTAAGGAAAGGCATGGAACACATTCCTAGAAGGAAATTTAAATTACCTTATGAATCTATTATGAGAGCCACTTATAGATTGCATACCAAAGATGACAATACCTAGATCTATTCTTGTTTTTATGCCTAGCTAGGGGCGTTAAACGATAGCGCTTGTTGGGAGGCAACCCAATTTTATTTTTGTTTCTTGATTTTTGGTTCTGTTTAGTAATAAATAATTAATCTAGCTTATGTTTAGATGTGGTTTTATGCTTTTAATTAGTGTTTGTGCCAAGTAGAACCTTTGGGAAGACTTGGGGGAAGTTTATGTGATCTTGCTGTAAAAAGAACAGAAACTTTAGTGCTCATGAGTTCACTGCCATTTTTTACTGGATACTGATATTAGGTTGATTATTTTTTAAGATGATTAATAGACAAATTCCTCACGTCCACCAATTTATTTCAGAATTTTTGTTGTTACATAAGTATTCGAAACCTACAGATTACTACAGACTATTCTGTTTTTGACAGATTCTGTTTTTCGTGTGTTGTTTCTTATTTTGATGAATCTATGGTTAGTATCGGGGGGTATGAACCGTAGAGAAGTTGGAATACAGTAGGTTTAACACCAATATAAATAAATAATGAGTTCATTACAATACCTTGAAGTGGTGGTTTGTTTTCTTATACTAACGGAGCTCATGAGATTTTCTGTTGAGTTTTGTGTTGTGAAGTTTTCAAGTTTTGGGTAAAGATTTGATGGATTTTCGAATAAGGTGTGGCAACGCCTAAGCTTGGGGATGTCCAAGGCACCCCAAGGTCAAATTCAAGGACAACCAAAATCCTAAGCTTGGGGATGCCCCGGAAGGCATCCCCTCTTTCGTCTTTGTCTATCGGTAACTTTACTTGAGGTTATATTTTTATTCACCACATGATATGTGTTTTTCTTGGAGCGTCTTGTATGATTTGAGTCTTTGCTTTTTAGTTTACCACAATAATCCTTGCTGTACACACCTTTTGGAGAGACACACATGAATCGGAATTTATTAGAATGCTCTATGTGCTTCACTTATATCTTTTGAGCTAGATGATTTTGCTCTGTGTGCTTCACTTATATCTTTAAGAGCACGGTGGTGGTTTTATTTTATAGAAATTATTGATCTCTCATGCTTCACGTATATCATTTCGAGGGTCCTTTAGTACAGCATGGTAATTTTCTTTGGCTACAAAATTAGTCCTAATATGGTATAATAAAGACTATCATAAAAGTGCATTGAATACTATGGGAAGTTTGATACTTGATGATTGTTTTGAGATATGAAGATGGTAATATTAGAGTCATGCTAGTTGAGTAGTTGTGAATTTGAGAAATACTTGTTCTAAAGTTTGTGATTCCCGTATCATGCACATATGGTGAACCGTTATGTGAAGAAGTCGGAGCATGATTTATTTATTGATTGTCTTCCTTATGAGTGGCAGTCAGGGATGAGCGATGGTCTTTTCCTACCAATCTATCCCCCTAGGAGCATGCGCGTAGTACTTTGTTTCGATAACTAATAGATTTTTGCAATAAGTATGTGAGTTCTTTATGACTAATGTTGAGTCCATGGATTATACGCACTCTCACCCTTCCACCATTGCTAGCCTCTCTAGTACCGCACAACTTTCACCGGTACCATAAACTCACCATATACCTTCCTCAAAACAGCCACCATACCTACCTATTATGGCATTTCCATAACCACTCCGAGATATATTGCCATGCAACTTACCACCGTTCCGTTTGTTATGACATGCTTCATCATTGTCATTTTGCTTTGCATGATCATGTAGTTGGCATCGTATTTGTGGCAAAGCCACCGTTCATAATTCTTTCATACATGTCACTCATGAGTCAATGCACATCCCGGTACACCACCGAAGGCATTCACATAGAGTCATATTTTGTTCTAAGTATCGAGTTGTAATTTTTTGAGTTGTAAGTAAATAAAAGTGTGATGATCATCATTATTAGAGAATTGCCCCATGTGAGGACAGGATGATGGAGACTATGATTCCCCCACAAGTCGGGATGAGACTCCAGACAAAAAAAGAGAAAGGCCATAAAAAGAGAAGTCCCAAAAAAAAGAAAAGAAAAAATGAGATAAAAAGAGAGAAGGGACAATGTTACTATCCATTTACCACATTTGTGCTTCAAAGTAGCACCATGATCTTCATGATAGAGAGTCTCCTATGTTGTCACTTTCATATACTAGTGGGAATTTTACATTATAGAACTTGGCTTGTATATTCCAATGATGGGCTGCCTCAAAATGCCCTAGGTCTTCGTGAGCAAGCAAGTTGGATGCACACCCACTTAGTTTCTTTTGTTGAGCTTTCATACACTTATAGCTCTAGTGCATCCGTTGCATGGCAATCCATACTCACTCACGTTGATATCTATTGATGCGCATCTCCATAGCCCGTTGATACGCCTAGTTGATGTGAGACTATCGTATCCTTTTTGTCTTCTCCACAACCACCATTCTATTCCACCTATAGTGCAATGTCCATGGCTCACGCTCATGTATTGCGTGAAGATTGAAAAAGTTTGAGAACATCAAAAGTATGAAACAATTGCTTGGCTTGTCATCGGGGTTGTGCATGATTTAAATATTTTGTGTGGTGAAGATGGACCATAGCCAGACTATATGATTTTGTAGGGATAACTCTCTTTGGCCATGTTATTTTGAGAAGACATGATTGCTTTGTTAGTATGCTTGAAGTATTATTATTTGTATGTCAATATTTGTCGGATTTCGGGTTCCGGAAAAACCCTTGAGGTTCGAACACTGGGGTGCGCACGAAGATCTCTCCCCCTCTAGCTCTCGCCCTCACCGCAATCTCAAGTCTTAGCGCGTTGAACCCGCAGAACAAGGGACACGAGATTTATACAGGTTCGGGCCATCGATGCGGCGTAATACCCTACTCCAGTGTGGTGTGGTGGATTGCCTGTGGGGATGAGGATGAACGGTTACAAGGGAAGAACAGCCTCCTGTGGAGAGGTGCTCTTGTGCTTGGTGAGTTGATGTCGTAGAGGATCGTCTCTCTTTCTAAGTGGTGGCTAGTCCTATTTATAGAGGCCCGGGTCCTCTCCCCAAATATTAGGCGGGAAGAGATCCCACAATGGCCAGTTTGAAGGGGTGCAGCTAGTACAAGCTATCCTGACAAAAGATGGTCTTCGCTTGCCAAAGGCTCTGGTGGTGACGCCGTCCTGGGCTCCATGGTGACCTTCGTCCTGCTGTCCTGCTGGTGTTGGTCTTGTTGCACCGATATGGAAACCTTTGCTTGACACCTCAAGACTCCACGCTTGCGCTTACTTCTTTAGCACCAAAGGGGAAACGAGAACACTACGCGCGCTGGCGCCCGCCTGGCCTTGGTCGCCATGGCTTACGTAAAGGGGACCTCGTGAGGTGCCCCTTGCCTTGATCTCTCCGCCCCTCGTGAGCCAGCCTGGTGAGGTCGTCCCCAAGGAGGTCCTGCATCGTCAGCCTGGTGAGGAACTTGCCTGGCCAGACGACGCAACGTAGCTTGGGAACGGGAGTGCAGTAGCCTGCGATGGCCACCGGGGCCCTCTGCAGGGGCGGAGCCTGCCCTTGATGCCCGCGCACCGCCTCCACAGGTGGCATGCAGTCTTGTCGTGGCGCCAGGAGCACTGGAGCGTTTTCTTGCTGCTGGGGAACCTCCTGGCAGCTTCTTTCTTCATGCACGGGCACACAGCACGGTGGATCACGCCGCGGGACTGCATGTCTTGGGGCGAGGACGCCATCTTGACGCGGAGGAGGCGGAGGCGCTCCGTGAGCTGTGTGTCTTGGTGCGAGGGCGCCGTCTTGATGCGGAGGCGCTCCGTGAGCTATATCCCCTGCAGCTGGAGGTGAGCGAGGCAGCAAGAGGGATGGTGCAGGTGAGCCTCCAGCGGTGCTGACGAGCTCGGTGATGCGGTCCAAGCAGTCCTCATAGAGGTCGTCGACCAGGCGGTAACGCAGGAGCTCGCGTGCCATGAGCAGCGTGGCCTGCGCGTTCGTGGGTGCGCGGCGAGCTTGAGACGATGAGCCGGCCGGAGTTAGCAACAGGGTGGCGGTGCAGTCGTCTCGCCGCACGGAGGGGTGCAGTGAGGACGCCTGCTGCTCGTTTGGCGCCGGGCTGGTAGTGGCGTTGGGAACAGGAGAGGGAGAACGATGGGGAGGCCCACCGACAAGGGCTGTCAGAGCGACACGGGCGGCGAGGGCGGCCCAGCGCTCGGTGCGGGCTCGGCGCGCGTCCGACATGAATGTGGTGGAGCGATGGGACGTGGTGGCAGAAGGAAAGCTTCAGCGCACTCCTACCTGGTGCACCAAATGTCAGATTTCGGGTTCCGGCAAAACCCTTGAGGTTTGAACACTGGGGTGTGCACTAAGATCTCTCCCCCTCTAGCTCTTGCCCTCACTGCAATCTCAAGTCTTAGTGCGTCGAACTCGTAGGACAAGGGACACAAGATTTATACTGCTTCAGGCCACCGACGCGGTGTAATACCCTACTCCAGTGTGGTGTGGTGGATTGCCTCTGGGCTAAGGATGAACGGTTACAAGGGAAGAACAACCTCCTGGGGAGAGGTGCTCTTGTGCTTGGTGAGTTGATGCCGTAGAGGATCGTCTCTCTTTCTAAGGTGGTGGCTAGTCCTATTTATAGAGGCCCGGGTCCTCTCCAAAAATATTAGGCGGGAAGGGGTCCCACAACGGCCAGCTTGAAGGGGACAGCCAGTACAAGCTATCCTGACAAAAGATGGTCTTCGCCTTCCAAAGGCTCTGGTGGTGACGCCGTCCTGGGCTCCACGGTGACCTCCATCCTGCTGTCCTGCTGGTCTTGGTCTTGTTGCACCGATATGGAAACCTTTGTTTGATGCCTTGGGACTCTGTGCCTGCGCTTATTTCTTTAGCACCAAAGGGGAAACGTGGACACTGCATGCACTGGCGCCCGCCTGGCCTTGGTCGTCAAGGCTTACATCACGGGGACCTCGCGAGGTGCCCCTTGCCTTGATCACTCTGGCTCTCGCGAGCCAGCCTGGTGAGGCCATCCCCGAGGAGGTCTTGCGTCGTCCGCCTTGCGAGGCTTGGCCCCTCGCGAGGGTCTTGAGTGCTTGCTGGTGAAGATGGACCGTACAGGGCCGCTGGTGGAGCCATGCCGTGGGTCGCAGGCAGGCAAGTCTGGGGACACCCGTTCCTAGGACGCCAACTATATTAAACTTTTGTCTTGAATCTTTCGGATCTGAATATTCATGCCACAATAAAGAAAATTACATTGAGAATTATGCTAGGTAGCATTCCACATCAAAAATTATGTTTCTATCACTTACCTACTCAAGGATGAGCAGGAATTAAGCTTGGGGATGCTTGATACGTCTCCAACGTATCTATAATTTTTGACTGTTCCATGCTATTATTTATTTGTTTTGGATGTTTAATTGGATTTAATATACCTTTTTATATTATTTTTGGGACTAACCCACTAACCAAAGGCCCAGTGTAAATTGTTGTTTTTTTGCCTATTTCGGTGTTTCACAGAAAAGGAAAATCAAACGGAATCCAAACGGAATGAAACCTTCGGGAGAGTTATTTTTGGAACAAACATGATCCAGGAGACTTGGAGTTTACGTCAAGAAAGAAGCAAGGAGGCCACGAGGAAGGGAGGCGTGCCCCCCACCCGCGTGGGCCCCTCGCAGCTCCACCGACGTACTTCTTCCTCCTATATATACCCATATACCCCGAAAACATCCAGGAGAACCACGAAACCCTATTTCCACCGCCGCAACATTCTGTACCCGTGAGATCCCATCTTGGGGCATTTTCCGGCGCTCCGCCGGAGGGGGAATCGATCACGGAGGCTTCTACATCAACACCATAGCCTCTCTGATGATGTGTGAGTAGTTTACCACAGACCTTTGGGTCCATAGTTATTAGCTAGATGGCTTCTTCTCTCTCTTTGGATATCAATACAAAGTTCTCCTCGATTCTCTTGGAGATCTATTTGATGTAATTTTTTTGTGGTGTGTTTGTCGAGATCCGATGAATTATGGGTTTATGATCAAGATTATCTATGAACAATATTTGATTCTTGTCTGAAATCTTTTATGTATGATTTAAATATCTTTGCAAGTCTCTTCGAATTATCAGTTTGGTTTGGCCTACTAGATTGATCTTTCTTGCAATGGGAGAAGTGCTTAGCTTTGGGTTCAATCTTGCGGTGTCCTTTCCCAGTGACAGCAGGGGCAGCAATGCATGTATTGTATTGTTTCCATCGAGGATAAAAATATGGGGTTTATAACATATTGCTTGAGTTTATCCCTCTACATCATGTCATCTTGCCTAATGTGTTACTCTGTTCTTATGAACTTAATACTCTAGATGCATGCTGCATAGCGGTCGATGTGTGGAGTAATAGTAGTAGATGCAGAATCGTTTCGATCTACTTGTCACGGAGGTGATGCCGATATACATGATCATGCCTAGATATTCTCATAACTATGCGCTTTTCTATCAATTGCTCGACAGTAATTTGTTCACCCAACATAGAATTTGCTATCTTGAGAGAAGCCACTACTGAAACCTATGGCCCCCGGGTCTATCTTTCATCATATTATTTTCCTATCAACTTGCTTTTTCTATTTTGCAATCTTTATTTTCCAATCTATATCATAAAAAACTAAAAATATTTATCTTATTATCTTTATCAGATCTCACTCTCGGAAGTGACTGTGAAGGGATTGACAACCCCTTTATCGCGTTGGTTGCGAGGTTCTTATTTGTTTGTGTAGGTACAAGGGACTTGCGTGTAGTCTCCTACTGGATTGATACCTTGGTTCTGAAAAACCGAGGGAAATACTTATGCTACTGTTCTGCATCATCCTTTCCTCTTCAAGGGAAAAACAACGCAAGCTCAAGAGGTAGCACTACGCTTCGGTGGCACACCCCAGGAGCAATGGCCAAGCCGAGCGCGCCAACGCGGAGGTCTTGAGAGGCCTCAAGACTAGGACCTTCAAGAAGAAGCTCGAGGCCTGCGACATGGGCTGGCACGATGAGCTCCAGTCCGTGTTGTGGTCCATCCGCACCACCGTCACCAAGCCAACAGGCGAGGCCCCGTTCTTCCTCGTCTACGGAGCAGAAGCGATTCTCCCTCACGAGGTCAAGCATCGCTCCGCGCGGGTCCTGGCGTTCGATGAGGCACATCATGACACCATGCAAGGGATGGACCTCGTGCTAGGGGAGGAGCGCCGCCGTCAAACCTCGCTCCGGGCGGCAAGATACCAGCAGGCGCTGCGACGGTACCACTGCCGCATCGTCCACTCCAGGACACTCGAGGTGGGCGATCTCGTCCTGAGGTGGGTGCTCTCCAGGGAAGGGATGCATAAGCTCTCGCCCATGTGGGAGGGCCCGTGTAGGATTGCCCGCATCTCCAGGCCCGGCGTCGCGCGCTTGGAGACGCAGCACGAGACTCCCATCCAGAACGCCTGGAACATCCAGCACCTCCAGAAGTTCTACCCATGAAGCAAGGTCCGGTGCGTGTGAAGCTCTCCGCTTGTGACACTCTCACGTAATAATGAGTGGGGTTGTACATGCCCCGGAGTCTCCGGAGTGCCTCCCTCGGGCCTCGGGGGCTCCCTCCAACGTCCTAGTGGCAGCACTTAGCTCCGCGCTGGTAAGAAGACTAGACTTTCTGTAGTTGGTTTGCCCACCTTTTTATGGAATTTGGAGTTCTGGCATTTCTCGATTGCTCGGTTGAACCCTTTCTTTTCTCTACTTCCTCGCTCGGTTCTTTGTTTTGCACCAGGGAGGGCGGCAGTTGCCCGACGCTCTCCGTCGCATGCCTCACGCGGGGGCTGGGCAGGTGTGTGCATGCGGTGGGCTAAACTAAGCCACGGGCACGCCTTGCCAAAGCCCTGTCGCTCCAGAGCTTCGGCTCCCCTGACCCTCGCAAGGCACCCTCGATTGAGCTCGCGGTTGGCGCACCCCCTAAGTCCGCGCCCCACGGGTACCGCGATGTGGTACGCTGGGCCATGATCATCAGGCCTCGCGCGAGGAAGGACAAGGCACCCGACGGACGTCCTAACAATTTTTGCAGCTCTGTGACGCCTCCTAAGGACAACGGCTCCCGATCCAGCAATAAGGAGGGCTCACCAGGTGCCAGGGCGCGCGCCTTCACGAGACAGGAAACTACCCTGGGCGCATCCAGCTAAGTTACCCCTCTATGTCTACATGAAGCGTGAACGCCATAACACAATACAGGAACAGTAAACATAGCACAAAGCAGCATAAGCACTACGGTTCATTACACGCCCTCGCAGGGCCCCATACTTGTTTCTTGTAAATGTAGGAGGAAAGGAAAGGACAGGCAAAAGCGGCCCCTACGACGCGGATGCTCACAAGGATCGGCCCCCCGGACTTAGCCGGAGCCCTCCTTGCGCTTCACTAGGGCGCAGCGACGGGATGACCCGCCACTGTCCTCGAAGCGAGCATGGCGACGTGGCAACTGGTCGTAGCCGCCATTGCTGGAGCTTTCGTCAGAGGAGGAGCTGCCGTTGCTGAACGAGCTGCGGCTGTCGCCGGGGGCAAGGCCGCCCTCGTCCTCGTGACGGCCGTCGCCAAGGCCGAGCACTCCATCACCCTCGCTGTCTTCAGGGCAGCACCCGGCATGGCGACCATCTTCCCCGAACACCCTCACGAAGAGGGTCACGGCTCCGTCGTACTTGAAGTGGAGGGTGCACCGCCTGCCCAGGCCTCGTGCGCGGGCAAACGTCTTCTAGCCGCGAGCTAGGGTTACGTTTCCCATTACAGAGACCTCCACCGCGACCCATGAAGCCTCGTTGGAACAGCCGTCAGCTGCAGCCAGAGGCCGCCAGGACCCATTGCCAGCAGCTCGCCGTTAAAGGAGCACAGAAGCTAAAGCTAGGTGCCGGCCAGGTTCTCCGACCACATGACAAACTCCGGCAGCACCTCCGCCGAGTGGAAGCGCGGCCGGGGAGGTCGGGTGACCATGGCACGCCTCCCTTCGTGGACGGGACTACCGCATCTCGAGCGGCTCCGCCGCATGAGGAGACACTGCCGCGGCTGCCAGGAACGGCGCCGGACCCCGAGGAAGTTCGTCCACGCCCATGAGGGACCATAGTGGGGGTCGCCACATGCTTGCGGGAGCGACCATGACCCCGCTTGGGCGGTGGTGAGTCAGGCCCCTCCTGGTGCACCTTCCCCTTCTCTGCGGCCGTGAATCTCTTCGTCGGCGCCATGGGTGTCGCAGCAGCACGGCGGAGCAAAGAGAAAGAAGAACAAGCAAACAGAGTGGAGGAGAGGATGGGCAACGGGGGCTCCGCCCCTCTCCTCATTTATAGCCAGAGGGCGGTCAACCGCCGGCCTCCATGGTCTAAGGTAATGATGATTTTCTTCTGCATGCAGCAGGGACACGTCAAGTCAGACGGTTGCCGAGGCAGCGTGGGGAAGCGGAGACGCCCACGTCCTGTTAATCTCCACATGTCAATCAAGGCCACATGTGGTTGGGGCCCGTGGCGCTCCGCACTTGCCCTTTGACTTCGCTTAGAAGCCAAGTCTGAGCGCGCCTTGGGCCCGGGGGCTACTGTCGGCGTCCTAGTAACGGGGGTACCCAGACTTGCCAGCCTGTGGCCCAGGGCGTGGCTCCACCAACGGCATGGTACGACCCATCTTCATCAGCTACCACTCAAGACCCTGGCGAGGGGCCAAGCCTCGTGAGGCGGACGACACCAATACCTCCTCTGGGGCGACCTCGCTAGGCTGGCTCCCGAGGAGCGGAGATATCTATGCAAGGGGCACCTTGCGAGGTCTGCATGACGTGAGCCATGACGACCAAGGCCAGGTGGGCGCCAGCCAGCGCAGGGTTCTAGTTTACTCTTTGGGGCTAAAGGGCAGCCGCTGGCGAGGAGTCCTGAGGCATCAGGCAAAGGTTGCCATATCAGTGCAACAAGACCAAGACCAGCAGGACGGCAGGACGGAGGTCACCGCGGAGCCCACGGTGGCGTCACCACGAGAAACTTTGGTAGGAGAAGACCACCTTTTGTCATGATAACTTGTACTAGTTGTCTCCCTTCGAAATTTGCCGTTGTGGGACCCCTTCCCGCCTAAACATTTGGGAAGAGGACGAGGGCCTCTATAAATAGGACTGGCCACCACCGTAGCTAGGGATCGGCTCATCTTGGATTGGATCCACTCCACCAAGGCCATCTCACCAGCTCATCAAGCTCAAGAACACCTCTCCTCAGGAGGCTGTTCATCCAGTGTACTAGTTCATCATTAGCCCACAAGGCAATCCACCACACCACACTGGAGTAGGGTATTACACCACAACGGTGGCCCGAACCAGTATAAACTCTCGTGTCACTTGTTCCTTGGGTTCGGCAAGCTAGGCCTTGAGATCATTGCGAGAGCAAGCTAGGGAGAGAGAGAACTTCATGCGCACCCCAGTGTTTGAATCTCAAGGGTTTGCCGGAACCCGCAATCCGACAGGTTGGAAGCAAATCCATGTGGGAATCTCACACGTGACAGGACCTCGGATAATTCTTTTCTTTTTACCTTGTCCAAGATGTACACAGCTGGTGCCATATCCCGTGGTTTACCTTCATCTTGCACCTGCAAGGGCCAGTTCTTTTGGGCAATTCTCCCAGAATTGACCCCCTCCCCAGCTTGTCCCAGAATTGCCACTTCTTTTTTTACAATTCCTAACTAATTAAGGTCTAATTAGTTATGAATTATAAAAAAATGGAGTGGCAATTCTGGGAGAAGCTGGGGAGGGGGTCAATTCTGGAAGAATTGCCCAAAAGAACTGGCCCCAAATCCTGTCTCGTACCCAGGTGTGTCAAATCAATCCTAGAGTTTAAGGTATCTTTCATCTTGCCTTCAATATTAAGAAGTGTGCCGATAATGCTGTCACATATATTTCCTCGATGTGCATCACATCAAGATTATGCCGCAGATCCAAATCTTTCCAATACTCCAAGTCCCACAAAGTGGACCCGTGGGTAAACAATAATCTCTCTTCTACCCTGCCACGCTTCCTTTTCCCGCTACCATTACAAGGATGGTTTCCTGGTATAATATGTCCGACCTTCTCTAATTCCACTTGCAACTCATAGGCGGTGAGCCTCTTTGGCACATCACGGTTTTCATGATTTGCATTGAACACATGTCTTCGGTATTTTGTAGGACGCGGCTTGTCCTTGGCAAGGAAATGTCGGTGTCCAATGTAACAGATCTTGCTAAGTATTGCGTATGACAGCGGATTCCTGTCACAGCGAACACATGCATTGTAACCATGTGTCGTTCGCCCTGACATAGTGCCCAAAGCCGGATAATCATGGATGCACCAAATTATAACAACATGCAGAAAGAAATCAGCTGGTGGGCTGCTATATAGGTCTCGAGTGAGAACACCCCTCCATAGCTATTGAAGTTCCTTCACAAGAGGCTCCATGAATAAATCAAAATCCTTTCCAGGACTTTTTGGAACTGGGATGAGCAAGGCCATCATGTAGTTTGATTCTTTGGTGCAGACAGTTGGAGGCATGTTGTAAGGGATAACAAGCACTGGCCACATGCTATATGTGGCGCTCGGGTGGCCAAATGGGTTATATCCATCTGAAACTAAGCCAAGTCTAATGTTTCTTGGGTCAGCAGCAAACTCTTTGTGTTTCTGATTGAAGCTTTTCCACTCACTAACATGAGATGGATGGCTCATTACATTCTGATCTCTGTACTCCTGGTTCCTAGAATGCCACAGTACATCCTCCCTTGTTTCAGCATCATGAAACAACCTCTGCAATCTTGGTGTAATTGGAAAATGTCTCAGAACATTATGAGGAATCCTCTTCATAGCATCGCCATCTTTCCATCTTGATGATTTACATTTCGGGCATTCACTTAAGTTGGCATAATCCTTCCGGAACATAACACAATTATTATCCAATTCCAACTGCATGAAGGAAATTCTTAATTTTACTATAGGTGTGTGGCATCTCAGATGCATCTGGGAAAGCTTTGCGGAAAGCAGCCAAGATCGCATCGAATGATTTGTTAGTCATCTCCTCAGATGTCTTCACCTGAAGAAAGGTGACCATAGCTGAGAATACTGACAGCTTATTTCCTGGGGTGACAGCCACGTTGCAGTGTTCCAACATGCGGGCCCACCATTTTTCTTCTGTAGGTGAAAGTTCATGAAATGCACAAGCATTTCGTAGCATTGTTTCGATGTTGGTCAAACTCACTGGCGCCACCACCACCTCCTCCTCCTCCTCTTCGACCTGAGCATCACGCAGATCAAGATGGTGATCTACTGCTTCCACGTAGTCAGTAACATTGACGTTCACAGCTTCACCATGATGAACCCACCTAGTATATGTGACCGACATCCCGTACAAGTGTAGATGATTTTGCACAGTTGACTGGGGTCTTGTAACTGAATTCATACAACTGCTACACGGGCAGAGCACATCTGATTTAGGACCACCGTACTCAGCTCTGATAAAGTTCATGAAGTTTTCAACCCCCTCAACATATGCAGCGGAGAATCTTCAAGCAGAAGTTATCCAAGTCCTATCCTTCTGTTAGACATACAAATTAGTTCTTCTAATAGATATTACAGTAAAAACATATATGCTTTTTTATGCAGTCCAGAAAAAATTACCTAGGTCGATGTCTAATGCTATGGCAATATATTTGGATGAGCAGATCAAAGTAACGAAATATATTTAAAGCTAATTCAGCAAACAGATGTGAGTGCTAAATTATGGCAGGCTATTTCATCAGTCATTGAGGCTGAGCACACAGCCATCGAACTATCGAAGGCCATCACAGCAACAAAGATCGAGTATAAAACGGTGTAGAGCTATTTCACCTAACAGATTGGCTACTAGACCATGGCAATCTACGTCACAATAAATATATGGCAGGATATTTTAGCAACTAATTGGGCTTGGCATGCCATCTCAGCTAAGCAGATTGAGTGCAGATCAGGGCAAGGAAGATTCTTAAGCAGAGCATGTTGACTGTAAACTACTTGGGCAAACAGTGAGATTAACAGCGTCTATCAGCTAACATTCAGCGCTACACCGACATGCATGGGGCCTTTGTCTAGAATGCGCGTACCGCGGGAGAAGCTGACCGATGTGCGTCTCCACACGAACGTCGCCAGCGGTGGTGGCGCTGACCTTTGTGCGCCTCCACAAGAACGTCGCCAGCGGTGGCGGCATAGCTAGCGGACGGCTTTGGCGGAGCGAATGGAGTGGATGGGGAC